>NC_044048.1:18246709-18339209 GCF_902167405.1 Gadus morhua | reverse complement strand
CATGTGCTGGAGATTTCGTACACACGTCTATGCAATTGTGCACACATTTTGCACTGGCAGGTTGTAAGGAAAATGAACCCATAACATGGACAGAATGTACTCATCGCATACAAGTAGGTAATTTTCACCGCCTAAATATTGAGAACGTGTTCGTTTTACATTGATTGCATTCTATATAGCAAATGTGTTTGTGGGGGTATAACATCTAATGATAAATTAAGATTAAGCTATAGTCTTGCAAACTAACCTACCATTCAAAGATCTTCCAAACCACTATAGAGGCTGTCCCTAAAACTCCTTATGTACATTTGATACAAAAAAGAAGTAAAACATTCGACCAATCAGGAAGCAGTCTTCCTGACAGCGTAGAATTAAACGGTTTTCTCAGAGTACAGACCCTGGGCAGAGTCACATAAACAAATTAAACCTATAACATATGGTCGCCCATAATAAGACTTGTTCCACCACTTTGAGCACGACGGCGATACGATCAGGCGTCTGGCGAGCATGTGATGTTCGGTCAGCATGGGGCTGACTCACGGAGGGCCTGGGGCCGGGGTCAGAGGACGGGGGCCGAGGTCCGAGGACGGGGGTCGGGGTCTAGGGTGGACGGGGAGAGCAACAGGAGCCAGAGGTTGGCCATCCCAAGACGTTCGTATTTGGAGGGATTCCATCAGCCTGCTGATGTTCTCCCAGCTGCCTCCGCAGCTCACTCCCGGGGTGACGCCTTACTGGCAACACTGACAATCTGCTTGGAAGAATATTATGAACTATTGCCATTCTGAAGATGGGACATAAATAAAGATCTCTCACCTATTAAATCAGCTCCACGGTGAGAATGATATTCGTTTAAGATTTTGTCTGCTTTCAGACCCTGTAAAGTAAACCTTGAATTATTTCTAGCATTGCAAAAAACGATGGAGGGAAATGCATTTCTAACTAAGTGTAAATCACTCACTAATGTTATACGCATTAGCAACATTGAGGCAACTACTTCCCTCGCTTAATTGCAGCCCGTTTCTCCAAACAAAACTGATAAAGACTCTTCTTTAATTTGACTAGTTGGGTAAATATTCCAGAATCCCGTAAACACACTGGCAGTAACAAAACAGCCGTTTGCCGGGAATCTTCTGTGTTCGACGCATGACCCATAATTAATCAGCAAGGGACACAGACTCATTAATGGCTGCTTGCTTATTAATTGTCCCTGGAGAGTTGTGTTCAGTTTAACATGTAAATGTGTGGCGGAGGGAAGATGCATCGCCGACTCAGAGCCGGGCAGTCACTTAAAGTAAAATGACAGTGGCAGGGGAGGAAGATAACGAGACGCCGCGTTTTAAATGCATGGTGCTGTTGAAGATAACTCGATTATCATTCTCTGCATACAGAGCATCATGACATTCAGAGAGGGGGGAGAAAGAGTTCTTGCTGGTGATGTAATTCCTGCGGTTGTGTGCAGACTGCTAATCACTTGGGTTTCTCCTTGCAGTGTTCCCTGCACTGCAAGCAGAGGGGAAGGCCAAATCATAGCAAATCATTACAAATGAGAGCACAGGAGACAGGGAGGGAGGAGATGAGAGGACAGGCTGAGGATGGTAGGAGAGGAGAGGAGATGACAGGAGATGTGTGGATAAGATGAGAGAAGAAGAGAGGATAGAGAAGGAAATGAAAGGATGAGTGAAGAGCAGGGTTGAGGTGAGGTAAGCTTAGGAAGGAGAGCCAAGGAGGGAAGACAGAAGGTGAGCCAAAAGAGAGAAGAGGATAAAAGAGGAGAAATAACAAGCAAAGACGAAGATCGAGGTGAACAGAGTACAGGAGAGGAGAGGAAGGGTTCCCTCTACAGTATCACCACCTATTGACAGAGGAGCTCTTTGAATCTGCTCCATGACAGGACAGCGGGTCAAGCTCCATATACCTTATCAACTCTGACATGAACTGGACTGAACACCCTTCCAACAAGGTCATCAAATCCCCCAGATCCCGTACCCTAATCGAAGACACGTAGAATATGTTCAGCCATTCAGCTCTGAATTCCCACCATTTTAGCTTTCAATCGGAGACCTCTTCATCCACATATTTCAGAGGAGGATGATGGCACAATTGCTGAGCAGATGGAGCCGTAGCACAGTTAAACTCTGGAGGAGCTGTACACACACACAGGCTATTTTAGACAACGGTTCGTCTGCCTTCACACACAGAACAACACTGTTCTAGTGATAGAACATTCACAACAACAACTCATACAGTCAAACAAAAATCTTGCAAATCAGATTTGCCTTATTGTTTTTGACCAGACATTTGCCAGTGTTTTAATTGGGCACCCATAATGTGTTTGTGTCTTACACAAAAACAATGATAAACAGGAGCTATAAACGAGACCAGGCCATATAATAGGGGAAAACATCCCCTATCAAATAAGCAACAACAAAACCCACGAGCAAAGTGAGCCGTGAAATGGAGTTGAGTGAACGTGGACTTTGATGAGAGAGCCTTGTGTGCCTTGGCCTGCATTAGAATCCTTGTGTTCAGAATTAAAAAGCCTTCACCATCTCCGTTCCACATGCAAAGCGGCTGGGTGTACCAAACGCCTGGCCCCCTCCTTAAGTCCACTCATCCTGCTTCCTCCATGCAGCCGGAAGAGCCAGGCAACAACCAGGCAACAACCAGGCCCCAGAAAACCAAAGCCAGCGCATGAATACAAAGTGAAAGAAGTAACCAAAGAGGAGAGGAGAATAGAGGAGAGGAAGGGAGGGGAGGAGAGGAGAGGAGAGGAGAGGAGAGGAGAGGAGTGGAAAGGAGAGGGGAGGAGAGGAAGGGAGGGGAGAGGAGAGGGGAGGAGAGGAAAGAGGAGTGGAGAGGAGAGGAGAGGAGAGGAGAGGAGAGGAGAGGAGAGGAGAGGAGAGGAGAGGAGTGGAAAGGAGAGGGGAGGAGAGGAAGGGAGGGGAGAGGAGAGGAGAGGAGAGGAGAGGAGAGGAAAGGAGAGGGGAGGAGAGGAAGGGAGGGGAGAGGAGAGGGGAGGAGAGGAGAGAGAAGTGGAGAGGAGACGAGTGGAAAGGGGAGGAGAGGAAGGGAGGGGAAAGGAGAGGAGAGGAGGGGAAAGAGGAGAGGAGAGAGGAGTGGAGAGGAGAGGAGGGAAGAGTGGAGAGGAGAGGGGAGGAGAGGAGAGAGGAGAGAGAAGTGGAGAGGAGAGGAATACAAATTGTTACTTAAAGAAAGGAAAGGAAAGGAAAAGAGAAGAGAAGAGGAAACGAACCAAGGAGCCGAGAAGGGGAATAGAGAGAATCCAAGAAAAGAAAACAAAGAGAAAAAGTGAATTAAAGAATTGTGAAGAGTTTATTTCAGATGCCATTGTCCATGTCCACCACAGTGCCAATTAGGCCGATACTGTGGGACATCTGTGTTCTCTCGCTTGTATTGAAGCAAATGTGTCACAGCTTTTAGTCCCATTCAAAGAACCTTTAGTGCTGGAATGCTCAGACTTAACAGAGCCGGAACAGTCTACACGACCACCTGCTAAGAGCTATCAACGTATCTTTACCCCATGAAACCTTCAAAACATATGGCCTGTGAAAGCTGCCATCTCCATCTCAAATCCGGGATTTCTATGTCTGTCTCATTTGAGATGACTCTATGTATGTCTCATTTGAGATGACTTATGACACAGAGACTGCATGGCAATCTCGGTGACTCAAGACCAAACAAGAACAGGTGGACAGTCACATGAATGAATCTGCTCTTACTTTGTAATCTGCGCTGTTTCAGGAGCGGCCCTGCAAAGCACTGGAAATCACCGACGTGATGTGACCGACATCACGTTTGACCCCCCCCCCCCCGCGCGGGGTGTCGTGTGTCACGTTGATCTACGAGTGTGAAGATCTGGCTGTAACTGTAGTGGTGTGTTCTCCCCACAGCGCCATGACTCAAGTTCTCACTTTCTCCCAAGTGTCCAGCCTTCTGGAGGCGGGCCAACTCCTTGTTTTGTTTTTTCAGTCCACCCTTTTAAAAGTTAAAAAGCTGCCTCATCATGCTTCCTGTGGCCCTCGTTGCAGACATGAGATGCGGGGCCCCGGGGACGAGGGAGAGATCTGAGAGTTCACACAGACGGGGGACGGCTTCATTAGCACCTATACTCTCTTATTCCGGCGATTCACTTTGTAATCTCTAGACTCCCAACAGTGAGCTCCACTGCTCCACTGTCGTTCAAACAAACTTCACTGCTCATTCCCACATGGGTTTCTTATTGTAAACGGCATTCAATAAATACTCACAGTAGAGTCCATAAGGATACATCAACATACATCATTGTTAGTCTCCAGGAGGGAAGTTGGGCTCACAACAGTGAACGGCACCCTCAGTGTGGCTCTCACAGATTTGTGGTTTAGTCGGGCCGGGGATGAATTATTAATCAGTCCTTCACTAACATAATGGGCACTTAATTGCGGGGCATCTTGTTCGACAACATCAGCCAGGGTGATGAAGACTAGCTGATCGATCCACAGCCGGGCTGGCAGGCCTCGTCCTCGGCCAACCACTGAGCGCCGGACGGCCAACCTTCAATTCCATCTTACATCGATTTTTGTCGTCTTCTTCATTTTTCTGTGTGTGTGTGTGTGTGTTTGTGTGTGGGGGGAGGGGTTGGTATTACTGGTGCTACAAAAAACAAACAAACAAATATACAAAACTTGAAAGGCTATGTCATTAACCTGCATGACGCAGACTTGGAAAAGGTACAGAGAGAGAAAATGCCTACTTTGATTATAATTGTAACTATTAGGCCTTGTAATTTTCAAGGTATAAAGAATATGTATATTTTATTAAAAAACAATTAGAAGTCATTCGTGATATATTTGCAGTCTGCACAGCAGAACATTAAAAACACACACAAAACGGGTTCAATGTTCATAAGGATTACTAGCTCTATCCATAGAACAGAAGCACTGATTTCGTCTCCTAACTTTGATTCATCCTTTCCTTGACGGATGTGCCTTTATTTGTGAATGAATGGAGAAAGACTTACATATTTATTTGTCGGGAATCACAACTCAAGGTGGCATACCTAAATAATCAATAATCAATGTTGCAAAACTTGCCTGTCTTCCCCAGAAAACCCTGTCATCTCAGAGATATGTCTCTGACCATTAGGTGAAGTAAGTACACCGTGCAATGAACCCGGAGGCTGCCCCATCACGGACCGGCTGTTGACATGACATGAGGATGAAATACACCACTTCCATGGTTTGTTATTTCTTGTTTGTCATTGGCATGAGACAATAAAGCGAGACAAGCTCATAGAAATTGGTTTATGAATCTAGATCATGTTTGATCCCCCCCAGCCCCCAACCCCATATTGAACCCTATTCAACCCTTACCTTCTCTCATCTCCCTCTGAACGATGGTAGACGTGTTTTGCGGCAGGTCGGCCAGTGACAGTTATCCAGCTCTTCACATGATGGTACACGGTCGTCACATATCTTGAGACCGGGCTGTGGACGTGTTAAGATGATGGGTAAACAACGCGGTCCTGAAAGCTAAAAACCTAATAAAAACAAGACTCAAACGATCCACCTCGCTTTCCTTCGCAGATGTATTTTCACTTGAATCACTTGTTTTGGCCGATCCTCGTGTATTCCCCGCTGCCGCTCACGCGTAACGCTGCTGGCTTGTTGCAGCCCGCCGTGTTACAGCGGGAGCCGTCACAGACTCACAGCCGGGAAAAAAACGCAGTTTTTTTGAGACTGACGGTGACGCTGCAGCGTTTGGTCCATCGAGACGTGGGATGCAAAGGGATGGGGGTGGGGTAGAGGACCCAGCGTCGAAAACATTTAGCATGAGGTCTGAAGTCAGTGGTCAAACATGACGTCAGAATCCCGTTCTCTGAAGGACCTGGCTACTAGGTGTGAAAGGAAGGATGGAGAGTCGTTTTTTCTGGCACTTTCCTCAGTTTCAGAAGAGTGCTGCTTTTGATGAGTCATCGAGAGCCAAGTAATAAAACAGGCGGGTTACAGCTCTCACCTAATGTTAGGTTATAGTTTATTAGGGAACATTTTCACATGCACACACACATACACACGCACACACATACATCCCCCCTCCCACACACACACACACACACACACACACACACACACACACAAACACACACACTCTCTATTTCTGTCTTTCTCACACACGACACACACATACACAAACACACACACACCTACGTACACACATACACACAAATAACACTCATCATTTGAGGGCCAATACGTTAATATCTGTCATTTCAAATTCAGGATGAGGCTTCAATAGAAGCTCCAAGATATTCATTTCCACTGCATTCATCCACTGATGGCATTTGGACTCACATTGTCTTGCCTGTATACTTCCAAAAGGACTGGATGTCTTTCATGGATTTCGGAGGAACACCATTGTTTGGACGAGCCTCTGTCGCTCAGCTTCCTGTGTGCGGCATGCTGTACACCAACAGCCGGTCGCAAGGATAACATCTCCCTCGCCGTCCCTTTTTAGCAGCTTGTCTGTTACATGATCTGCTCTATTGTCCGTTTGATTGAGATGTTTCTAGTACAAGACAGCCGCTCCACATAATCTGTCCTTGGCAGCAGGAGGAAATTCACTTTACCTTTACCTTAATCCATGACTCCTTGGCTCTGCATGGTTACAATCAATATTTTCTTGAGATGAAGGTGAGTTAGAAGCTGCACACTGTATACCTGGGTATTACACACTCAAGTAAGCAAAACGCAATCAAGATAATCATACTTGCCAAATGGAGTTGTAAAACCTAAACTTGAAAGGTTGTCCAACACGCATGAATCAACACTTATAATTACAGTATCTACACAGTAGTAAGGAGACCAGAAGCTGATTGGCCGCATTTCAGAATTCAGAGAATCTAACGACATAATGAAATTAAACTACTTGAAATGCTTTATTTAAATAAGAAAATAAAGCATTAAAGTATTATATAAGGAAAGTATTTTTTAACTGTTTAAGCCAGCTGTCTCTAATTTTTCTGGTGAGATGATTGCATTGGGTGACACCTGACACCTTCTCTGAGTGACTGTAGCCCCGCGTGACCAGGGCCTTAGCCCTGTGAGACCTTCAAGATATTGAAGTTTGCATCTCGCAGTGATCTGCAGAAAGAAAACAGATTGTGAACTCACAATAACTGGATGGTTCCACAAGGCCCGTCACTCAGAGTGCTGTTACAATTGATTTTTAATACGTTTCACATTTCATGTTGGTACTGTCTGTTTGAAATCCATATTAACAGGCATCATTTTATCTATACACAACAACGAAGGGATATAAGCTGCACCTTGTTATAATGTGCAGCTTAACTATGTGGCAATAAAGGGAAATCAAGGATACGCCAGTTGCGCACATAGGCACTAAAAACACAGAAGACACTTCCTGCTGCAGTCGCCAAATTTCTCCAGTGTGGCAAAATTGTGATAAAATGTACACGGCTATTCCTTCACCAGTTGACGTCGACATATCATAGACATTCTAAGCAAACTAATGAGTTTCACGGTCAAATTTGATGATCATCGAAAAATCCACAAATGCTACAACTACCATGTGGAAAGGAACACAAAGGGAGAAATTCTTGTCACATCGCTTAAACAGCTATTGCAGTTCATTTCATGACATTAAGAATGCAGCTATTTCTACATACACTGCGTCACATTTACACACAGCCCCAAGCACTTCACAGTGTTTGACCGAGACCATGCTCCATGACTGTGTTTTGCACTGTTCAGAATGCATCATTCCCGGGGGTGACTATAGTTGCCATCCAATGCCCTTTTCTCTACAAGCATCAACGCACAGAGGTATCCAGAGGATCCTTCACGTCTGCTTGCATAACCTGACTCCATCCTGTGGAGTATTGGCATCTAAACGCAGACCGCTCCGTGTGCGTTTTCCTCCACATGTCACGCCAATTATTTGTCTCTGTGGGAGCAACCTATTTGTGGAAGGCAAGTTCGTCTTTAAAAAGAGGAGTGGCCCGGCCGTCGCAGCCCTCTACGCTCTGTTCCCCCGTGGCCTCTGACTGGACGGTTTAGAGCCACTTGCCACCTCTCGCTGTGACCCCACTGGGCCGTCTTCTATCTGTTGCTGCAGAAGGGATGTGACGCGGCGGCGTGCCGGTGGAGCTGCTATCTTTAACCCTGTGTTCGCACTCCTGCAGGGCGCATGCTGCCGTCCGAGGGCATCTCTGCACTACGGAGCCAGGGGCCATTCTGAGGGCTTATGTTGGATAAGGGAGGCAAACGGTCGAGTCCATTTTATCTGTGGTGGTCTTAAGTGCACAAATGCACACACATTTTTATGTTTTTTACCGCATGTTATCATGAAATGTCATGAAAACGACGGTTCTGAAAATTAGTAAATCTGTTTGATGTTTGAATAAAGAAGGCTCGATGTCTCTTATCGCTGCTGGAGAAGACGATAATGTCTTCTCACATGATAATCGGTTGCATGTTTTTTTCTCTGCCAACAATTCGATTTTTTTCACTACAGTAAGTACAAACTGCATTATCAGACAAAGTAGGTATCCTTACTCTAGCGCATTGCCACCATGACATCTCTTTTACCACCTTGAGAGATAAGCAGGTTGGCAAATACTACAATCGGTGGAGGCAGTTAGATGGAACAAGAGGATGCATCTGCAATCAATGGGCAGGGCCAGGGCTGTCAATGCATGATTTGGCCAGCCAAAAGCACTAAAGGAAGAGAGTAGAGGGGAGAGGGAAGTATCATGCCAGCATGTTGGTTGTTTTTGACATATAAAAGCAATGCAGGAGGAATAAATGGGAATGGGCAAGGAAGGCCCATTCTTCTAGGGTTAAAGCAGAGGAGAGGAGAGCAGAAGGAGACAGCCGATGATAGTAGAGGAGAGGAGTGTTTCAGGGTAGCAAGGTGAGGTAATGAGGTGGCGAAGGAAGGAGAAGAGAGCCTTTGCGAGGAGACAATAGGAAAGAGGAGAGGAAAAGATAGTTGAAAAGAGGAGAGAAGAGGAGGCGCAGACAATGAGGGTAGAGGACCGAGGAGAGAAGATAGGAGAGGAGAGCAGAGGAGAACAGCCGGTGAGAGGAGAGGAGAGGAGAGATGGGAGTATCATGTAATCTGAGTACTCTGAGTGCCAGAGAGCAAAAAGATGAATGCGATGCTGATCATTATGTAAGCAAATGGTCAACAGGAGGAGAAGCAAATGAAAGAGGAAGGAGGCAGTGTGCGGTGGAGAGCATGAAGAGTTCACACTAATCTACCATTCCCTGATTGTCCTCCAGATCAAAGAGAGAGACCCTCTCAACATCATTTGTTATAGCACCGTTGTGCAATAATTAACCCTACTTTGTAATGACACAAAGCGGTTATTCTCTTGTTAGATTCCCATCTTCTTTGGCACTATTGGGTGGACTGCATCATCCCTTCTGTCCACATTGCACAGATCAGAGCAGATCTTCTCTCCTTTGCATTGGGGATGTACTGTGTCGTATCTATTAAGTCTCCTGAGCTTCTCTCCGGCTTGGGTCAAGGTTGTTAAGCGAGGGGTTTTCTTCTGAACTGCAACAGGCTGATGATTCTGGCACCACGCTGGTGGCTCCGCAGGTGGTCTTGGGTAGCCGGCTTCAAGACAGACTGACTGCATTTCATGTCAACAGAAAACAGAGCTTTCATTATGTGAGGAAAGAGAAGCTCAAGGACGGAGCGAATATTTAAATAGCCAAATCATTAAACATACCGTTTGTAATGGAACCAGCTCCAATGTAGATATTGTATTGCGTGCGTTAATATGCATATGCTCGTTGTGTATCTAGAGCTTCTGTGCAATCCTTTTCTGAACAGGGCCCACTTACTTCCGGAGAATCTTAATTGGGGAAGGTGTTTCCGCCCGTGGACTGATTGTGTTGTGGAGGCTTCGTAGCAGATTAATGAAGATCGGTCGGAGAAATGTGCTTCATCAACCGCATCATGAATACATTGCTAAAAACATACACATTTGTTGTACTCCCTAATCCCCACCTATAGCATCAGGATGCATGGTGCCAGTGTTGTCTTATAATTGTCCATGGCCTTTCATTATTTCTTGTGTCATTGTTTCGTTGTTCAATATCTATGCATGCAATTTGCCTTCTGAATCCTCAGATTGATAATGAGAGGAAAACATGTTAATGAGAAACAAAAAACGGTCCTTAATAAATTATCTTCTCTTCACAGCCATGGGCTGCGCTGTACACAAAATATACAAAAACATGAATTTTGGTTTGCCAACTTGAGGAACTGTATTATGTTGACGCGTATTATATTTTAAATGAACAAACCCCTGTCGTACAGGGGCCTCGAGTCGGTCTCTGTTTTCGTGATACCTGCTTTGTGTTGAAGACAATTCTGGAGGCTGACAACGTGGGCCTTGTCATTTATTTTTGCTGAGGCTTCTACTTAGGGAGAGAGGGCAGCAATAATAAGTTGGGGAAATTAGTTTAATGAGCACCATTTCAGGCAACCCGACAGAGGCTCATCATTTGTGTGCATCGTACAGGATGAAACTCTCCCTCTTTCTCGCACAATAACTATAAAGACCCAAAGAGAAAATATGAGCTCCATTTTATGTGCTTTTGTACATTTGCATGTGTGTGTGTGTGTGTGTGTGTGTGTGTGTGTGTGTGTGTGTGTGTGTGTGTGTGTGTGTGTGTGTGTGTGTGTGTGTGTGTGTGTGTGTGTGTGTGTGTGTGTGTGTGTGTGTGTGTGTGTGTGTGTGTGTGTGAAGAGATGGTTGTCAATCTGGGAAGCAGCTGGGTAGAGTGGAACTGTATTTAATTATGCAAAAACCTTGGAATCATAGCCACAATCATGATTACGAGAGCTGACATTGATACCTCCCTGGCTCAATTAAAACACCATTTTTGACTCTGTCCTTGAAAACAATACCCGAGAGACCTGCACAGAATTGTACAATTTTATTTTTAGAATTCTAAGAACTTTTGTCTCTGAATTATGTCCTTTAACAAGGTTGAAAGCTAATTTGATATCGTGATGATTATAACGAAGAAAAACTGCTTTTAGCAACTCTCTAAAAGAAACAAAGAAGGTGTTTTTGTGCCATCTATTGGAGTCATATAAAACTGCATCTGTGACCAGTAGGTCCAATGCCTTTTAAATGTGTACTAGAATAAAACGTTTTAAAAAAATCAATAATCACTGAATTAATGAGAGCGTATATTTATTTGAGTTAGATTTGAATTTATTCTTCTTTTCCATACACTTTAATATTATCCATAATAAACCACGTTGAAATTAACAAAATGATCAAAACTATAAACCAAATCCTTCTTGAAAAATAACTATCCCCAGTAAAATATATATTGTATTGCAATGTTATTAGATTTAAACTACACTCACTCAAAACTGCAAAGTGATACCTTTATTCGTTGGTTAGATGTCATCGAAAACGATAAATGAAAAAGCCTTCGGGAAATAACTAAAGCAAAACACAGTAGTATTTTTAAACGATGACGTAATGAATGCGGGAGCGTGAAAACCACGCGATTTGAGGACACGCTAGTGGGCGGGGCCAATCATGAGGAAGCAAGGGATAGGTTGAGGTTGAAAGGTGAAAGTTGAATCAATTTTGTCTTTTGTGCAGAGCAGAAGAGTGGAGTCTGACCGAGCCGCAGTTTCTCTTCCCTTTTCCCCGAATCCTTTTAAAACTCCCTCCCGAACCTCTCCCCTTCCACCCTTGCCACCCTACCCTCCCCCAAACCGCACTTCGACTGCCCGATCGGGTAAGAATTCATGAATGGGCCTTTTTATTTGCAGTGAAAGAGTGGGTTAATAATGGTTCGCTTTGCTTGATTGTTAAGGCCGCAGATTGAATGGATGCGGCTATTTCCTGAACCATGCAAGGCTCACGCAAGCACTCCATGTGTGGATAAACCATCATGGGAATCGGTATTCATCCCCTATTAGCGACATTAGTGCAGAATTCGACCAAGTAAAACGTGAAGGGTGCGGTGCATGCATGGCTCTGGGAAGGAGCTGGTGTTGGATCGTATCAATGTAGGTGAGCTAGGCTACTTGTGTAGCTTCGGACTCCCACGATCGGCAGGATTACTCCCAGCAAACCCACCTCGACACAGACTTGCATGATTAACTTATCCCAGTGCTTAGAAGATGTGTGATCCAATCTCGCCGTTCACTAGATAAGTTATATACTAGGGTTTCCATCGATAGCGACCAGAAGCTGTCAGCGTTCTTGATGCTTTCCACGGTGTGATGGGCTCTCTGCTAAGCTAACCGTAGCATGGAAGATGCAGAACCATACAGGCTTGGATTTTATTTAAGCATGCTCAATTGGTTCATTCTAAATGTGCAATACACGTTTTATAAAATAGATCTCAATCTGTCTGTTTTCTGTTTATTTTAATTTACAGATTCTACGACCAAAGATAATTTTCCTTGCAAGTCTAAACGTAGATATCTACCGCAGTTATGGATTCTGGTGTTGTTGAAGGAGGGCTGAATGTGACCTTAACTATCAGGCTTCTGATGCATGGAAAGGTGAGTTTTGTACCTGTAAGCATGAGCTTGTTTGGATGAGCATCACTGCCTTGTTGCTCTTCAATATATTTGAATGACTCGTTGTACTCATCCATTGTGGCTGTATTTGTAGACTAATGCAATGGTTTGTTTTTTGTAGGAGGTTGGAAGCATCATTGGCAAGGTAGGTTATCTATGTTAACGTTGAGAAACATCTTGACTCACTACTTGAATGTCCTTTCTTTAAAAAAAAAAAAAATGCTCACTGACTTTTATATTATTCTACAGAAAGGAGAGTCTGTAAAGAAGATGAGGGAGGAGGTAAGTACTCACTGTAGACTAACTCACTGCATGAAGGATGCAAACAAAAACTCACATTTGGATCTTTTGAACTTCATGCATGATAAAATAGGTTGAAGATGTGTATCAAAATAAGTAATTGTTAATAAAAAATGTTTGTCTGTAGAGTGGTGCCAGAATCAACATCTCAGAAGGAAACTGTCCAGAGAGGATCATCACTCTGGCTGGACCCACCACTGCCATCTTTAAAGCGTTCTCTATGATTATCGAGAAGCTGGAGGAGGTGTGGCCAGTTCTGTTCACATTACTGCGAATGCACTGTATAATGTTGTTATAGTGGTCAATGGCTCTATGTATTGATGTACTTGTATGTGTCCAGGACATCAGCAGCTCGATGACCAACAGCACAGCCACCAGCAAGCCTCCGGTCACCCTGCGCATCGTCGTCCCCGCCAGTCAGTGCGGCTCGCTGATCGGCAAGGGGGGCTGCAAGATCAAGGAGATCAGAGAGGTTGGTGGTGTAACACTTATGGGACCCGGCGACCGCAAGTGGTGGGGAAATTACGACACAAGTTATGAAACGTTTGTCAGAGACAATCACACGTTTTTCAAAAAGAAAAGTATGTATTACGCCGAATTAAAGGTGCATATTTGGAATGCACCCGTTATTGGTCCAACGTTATGATTAGCAGCACGTGTCCATGTGCGCACAGATGTCAGTTTTTGCGTTGAGTGTGGTGTTCATGAATTGTTATGCTTCTCCCTAGTCAACAGGAGCTCAGGTACAGGTAGCAGGAGACATGCTGCCCAACTCAACGGAGCGTGCCATCACCATTGCAGGGATCCCACAGTCCATCATCGAGTGTGTCAAGCAGATCTGCGTTGTCATGCTTGAGGTAGGCCTTTCATTTAACTCCTCGCTCTGCGGCCAGGGTACCGGGGGTAGTCTCTCTATCTCGGGGTTGGACAGCAGCTGATTGTGGTTGTTGTGTTCCCTAGTCTCCACCGAAGGGAGTGACCATCCCTTACCGGCCCAAACCCTCAGGCTCTCCAGTCATCTTCTCAGGTGGTCAGGTAAGCACTTCATATGTCTGGATGTTCGATTTTTCACCATATTAGGCTACACTGTTGCCATACGCATCAAGAATAAACATGTTATGGGTTTTTTTACAAGGCGGAAGTTGGCACTCTTTAAAGCTGTTTATTTTGTTCAAATGCAGAGCCTTTGCCAATTTTTAAAAGTTGTAGCATGTGTTTGGCTTGTTTTTCTGTCTGCCCTTGAAGTGTCGGATAGAGGCTCAGAGCCTCATTGTACTGCTTCTTGTCTTGCAGGCTTACGCTGTCCAAGGACAGCATGCCATTCCACAGCCTGATGTAAGTGAAGGTCCCTCTGTAAGTGATCCTATTAATTACCTTGTTCGGGTGTGGTTGGGGTAGAAATGACACCGCTTTGAGCTCCATCCCTGTGACCTCCTGTTTTACCCACCAATCAATCACATTCCATCAGATAGAGAATCTTTCAGTTTTCCTTTATTAATCTGATTCCCGTCTCGTTTTTCCTTTTTTAAAAGGTTCCGTATTCATTCCTATTAATATTGCATGTGTAATACACAAGTGCACGTGCTTGCTTATTTGTATGTTATGTTGAACTGGAACATTCAGCACTAAATTGAAACTTAATTTACAAATTGCACATCCGTCTTGTTTGGTATATTACATCTTGCTTGTTTAGGCATTGGCAATTGACTCTGGAAAGTGGTTTGATATTCGACAGTATTCTAAAAATGTTGGGTATTCAGTTTCGATGTAAATTATTTTTCTCTTGTACTGTGTGTGCAAGTTTGCAATGAATGTGTTAAGCATTTGAGATGTATAGTAAACATTTAATATTTCTTCAGCTCACCAAACTACACCAGCTCGCCATGCAACAGAGCCCCTTTCCCATCGCCCCTAATAACCAGGGCTTCCAGGGTAGGTGGCCAGACTGAATTCTGTCACAGCTTGTTCATTCTTAACGGTCTAGGCAAATGAACGTATGCTCACCCTTCATGTGTGTTTGTTCTCTGCAGCTGGGATGGATGCTTCTGCACAAACGGGCTCTCACGAGCTGACCATTCCAAATGATGTAGGTTTGAAGGATCGACTCACTGGTGCTTTCTATTCTCTGTTGCTGCGGTGAAAATATATGGCACATGTCGCCTCCAGCAAAGCACTGGACCCTAGCTTGGATTGTGGGAATATCGCTGGCAAACGCACGAGTTCAGTGCTTGTAACTCTTAAACCGTGTATTTGGGGATAAAAATGAAGTAAGCCGTAGGCCTTAGGATTTTGTTGGTTTAACAACGTAAAACAAAGCTGTCATCTGATTGGATGCACTTTGCAAGGTCAGCGGGAACCAGGACAACATTAAAAATGTTTGCACTTTGAAATGTCAAGGTGGAGAATCAACCGTTTGCTCTGCCAAGGGCAACACAAATGTACCTTGAAGTGAAAAAGAATTTCCCCCAGGGGACAATAAAGTAAAAAGTCAAAGTCAACACTCGACTCGTTATAATCACCTGTTGACCCTGGAAACCTGACACGGAATCACTCTGCTGTTCTTCCTCTTCCCGTTCATAGCTGATTGGCTGCATTATTGGCCGCCAGGGATCGAAGATCAATGAGATCCGTCAGATGTCCGGCGCTCAGATCAAGATTGCCAACCCAGTGGAAGGGTCCACTGACCGCCAGGTCACTATAACCGGGTCCCCCGCCAGCATTAGTCTGGCGGAGTACCTGATCAATGCCCGGTAAGCAACCGTAGGGAACACCTCACCCGGTGCCAACCAGGAGTACACTTCTTTGGCTTTGTAGCCGTCAATTCCAAATGTTACAATGTAATTGATAGAATTATTGAATGCTCATAAAAGTATCATAAATAAATATCTTAATTAAAGAAAAAAATCCATTTAAGCTGTGAAACTAAGTTGTAGCATTGGTAGTTTGTAGTAGATGTATATGGCACAAGTTGGTGAATTTTTTTTTTTTTTTTTGCTGTTGGTCCTAGGCTGTCTTCTGAAGCGACGGGACTGGCAGCCAACTGACGAGGAGGTTCTTCATTTGCACCTTATGTTACCCCCCCCTCTACTTTTTTACAAAGATCTCCCTTACTGGATTTAATGCAAAAACTAAGTACTCTGAACTCTCCTTTATTTTGGTTCCACACCTACTCGGCTGTAATTATATCATTGATGTAATGATATTTTATTTATTTATTGTTTTTAAATTCCCTCTTTTGCCTAGTTTTTAAAAAACTTTTCTTTTTTTGTTTTCCCCTCTTATTCTACTGTATTTTTCCGTAAGACCTTGTTGATATAGCGGAAACGTTTTTGGAAAAATCTGAAAAGACATAAACGTGTGTTTTTTATGTCAGATTTTTCTTAGAAAATGTAAAAAAAGAAAAAGAAAAAAAAAGACGACTCTAGATTTGACTGTTCTCTCCCCTGATTAAAAAAAAACTATTTATTTTTTATTTAATACACCACTCTTTATTATAATCCCTTGCTAGCTGCCACTGTTATCTAAAGCTATAATTCCTGAATGGGTCATGGTTGGTAATGTTATGTGGATATCATTTTTAAGTACACTTGAAGATGTATGGAAACCATTTGTGTGAAGGTTGTTGCTATAATCCTACTTTATTTATTTATTTGAAGGCGGCAGTGTAATGGAGCATACTAAGCTGCATAACTAAGCTGAGAACTTTGTCATTCCTGTATTTCCATCCATTTTGTTTCTCAATCAGGTCTTTTAACAAAACATTGTTGTGTATCGGATTATGATGGGTCAGGTTCCCCGTATGTCTCCTGCAAGGGGGCCAGACCTGAGGTGTGCAAAAATATTTTTCTTTTCTCTGAAATTAACAAGATAATGAGGATTATAAAAACATTGAAAAATGTTTCTTTTAAATAGAGAAAATATTTTTTTTAACTGCAGGGCTGGGGACTGCTGCAAGGGGGGGCGGGGAAAGACATGAGACGTGTAGGTCTTGATATAAGAATCACGCTGAGGTATTTAAATTAAGAAACGCGAGAAGATTCTTAAAAGTAACACTAGTTTCTTGCTATCCTTTATGCCTGGGTCGGATTTTAAAGTTTTTTTATTCTTTGCAGTATGAAGAAACTTTCTTTGTGCGATTTCTCAAACTGATGTAGATTTGGGTGCAATTGAATTGTTTGAAGAGCTTAAACAGAAATAAAAATGTGACATGCTATCATTGTGCATCTGCCTCTTTTTATTACATTGAAAATATCTGCCTTGCATAACCACAATTCACTAGTGGGCAAGGGCAATGCAATTAGAGTATTTTGGGCATACCAAATAGGATTTTTATCTTGTTTTACAGTATAATGCATTCCACTCTCAATGCTGGATCAAGAACAATGCATTATAAACAAACACATTTTTACCAATACATTATTTATTCATATTTTGATATAGTTAATATTTCACCGGTACAATGTGCAATGTTGTATAAAAAGGATACATCTAATTTAATCCAAGGATATTTGCTTTTATTTTGACATTTTTACTAGTACCACTGGGGAGCAGTGTTTTTCAAAATTCTTCTCTGCTGTAATAGGGAAGTGTAAAGGGATATTTCAGCTTCTAAGGCCTACATGATTTAGTCATCTATGACTCTTAAACAATCCTAAGTCTTAATATGTGCCCGAGTGTCTTTGGTTGTCAAGACCATGACGGTTGGTAGCATTTTGTCGAGAGTTTTCAGGTCCAGTCAGAAGCCAAAAGTCATTGTACTGAGAAAACACATGCAGCACCTTAAAAGCATTCAATTTCAGTCCTGCTTCGCTGAAACACCAAATGCTACCAACCGTTATTTAAAAATCTTGACCAAAAAACGGCATCAATGGGATTGACATTACATTGGAATAACCGGACTTCCCTTCAGTAAATTTAAACAATAGATAATCTTCATAATCATACAAATCCTCCCAAAAAGCAAATTGTATTTCAAACCCAGGAAAAAATTACATTATTTCCTGTTAGATAATATTTTCGGTTTGACATTATTTTGTTAAGTGCCCAAAAGAATATTCATTAACCGAAATGATAACGTAATTCAAGTATTTAAAAAAGTGTAAACTCTCTCACAAAATATAAAACAGACACATCATAAATTATTAACATGTAGTCATGCATTTGTTCATAGGGCTGCATAACATTTAGTCTTAAATTCTATTTTACACTTAAAATAAATTTAGATTTGTCATGTGTGGTATGTAATTAATATTTACATTATTAGTATTTAACACAGATGTATGGAATACCAAGCCTCTCCCACAGGGGGCGTTGGGGTGCCGAAAAGACATGGACTTTATAATTTGTGAGTGCACCTGTTTTTTAGTTGTTTTTTTCTGCACACATGGAACAGCTGCTGAAGGTATCTGGGTCATTATCTGCCTAAACTCTGAAAAACCTTTAATAAACACACAAAAAAGTAATTTACCTGATGTCACAAGCTGCCAAACGATCTGACATCTATTCATGACACATACAATGATGTCATCTTTTTATCGCTATACCTAATGACAAACTCGCTAAACACCTTAACCAGCTGTATGACGACATGCCACACGCTAATGAAGTGATTTACTAAATGCTGCCCCCCCCCCCTCCCATTCGTGACCACGGTGACGCGCTACAGACTGACAGACGGGTGGACACTGGTGGTGGTGGAGGCTGTTCAGCTGTAAGGTAGATTAGGTTGTCGCCTGGTGTCCTGCAAATCTACGAAGGGCCTGTGTGGGGGGCTGGGGGGGGGCCTGGCGGGGCCGGCGCTGACGGTTGGCACGGCGACGCCCTGGGACCGGCGCTGGGCGGGCGACTGGGTGGGCGACTGGGCTCTCCGCTGCCTGACTGATCCAGCTCCACACTGTCACAGTCCGAGTCGTCACACAGGGCGCGCATCTGAGGAGGAGGAGGGAGAGATGGGGAGAGAGAGGGAGAGAGAGAGGGAGGGAGAGAGAGAGAGAGAGAGAGAGAGAGAGAGAGAGAGAGAGAGAGAGAGAGAGAGAGAGAGAGAGAGAGAGAGAGAGAGAGTAGGAAAGAGAGAGAGAGGGGGAGAGAGGGGGAGAGAGAGAGGGAGAGAGAGAGGGAGAGAGAGAGAGAGACAGAGAGAGAGAGTGAGAGAGACACAGAGCGAGAGAGGGAGAGAGAGAGAGAGGGAGAGAGAGAGAGAGAGAGAGAGAGAGAGAGAGGGAGAGAGAGAGAGAGAGAGAGAGAGAGAGAGAGAGAGAGAGAGAGAGAGAGAGAGAGAGATAGAGAGAGAGTGAGAGAGACACAGAGAGAGAGAGTGAGAGAGAAAGGGGGGGAGGGAGATAGAGAGAGGAAGAGGGAAAGGGAGGGAGAGAGAGAGACAGAGAGGGGTGGAGAGAGAGAGAGGGAGGGAGGGAGAGGGAGAACAACGGGAGGGTGGGATAGAGAGAAAGAGCGAGAGAGAGGATGAAATAGAACGAAGAGCGACAGTGGTGTGGACATACATAAAGAAAGAGAATATAGGAGGGAGAGGAAGAGAGTGAGGGAGGGAGAGAAGGATGGGGGAGAGAGAGAGAGAGAGAGGACATCACAGGGGGAGCTGAAGTGGTGGATCTAAATGGCACTCAGTGAATTGTAAACCGTCGGCCGCAGTGCCTTACCTCATTGGAAGTCTGCCCGGGGTCCACCCGAGCTCTGGCCCGGCCCGGGACCCCCTCTCGTTCCGAGAGGCCGTCTGAGGCCTGCGTGGGGTCGGTGTTGTCGGCGGGGATCTCCGACTCCTGGGACAGCAGGTCGTCGCTGCGGTCGTCCAGCTTGTCGTCCGTGTTGGTGCTGACCACGTCGGGCGTGCCGCTGTGGGAGTGGTCCGTGGTGTGGCCCTCCTCGCCGTCCGACACCGACAGGTTCTCCGAGCTGAAGGTGGACACCGACGGGCACTTGGTGATGCTGGTCGGGCGTCTACGAAGATCAAAAGAACAACGCTTGACGAGGACAGCGTCGAAACAGCGGACAGACAACGTGCGTCAGCGCGGTTGTCTTGTACACTGAGGCATTGTGTCATCTGGTGACCGCAAATAGCAACAACAACACAGAGAAAAGTTAACTGAGAGATTTCAGGGAATGCGACTCAATGGGAGACGGAAAAAAACTCACCGTCTCCGTGGCAACTCAACCTCGCTGTCAACCTCACCCTCCTCCTCTTCTGATGACACTCCACGCCTCTGTAGCCGGAGACAGAAAACAAATAAATGAGAAAAAATGTCTTGTGTGCTGTACAACGTCTTCCAGGTAGACGAGGCCTGCGCCGGCAGAGCTACCTAAAATAATTTCCCTCTGGGATTATTAAAGTATTTATCTTTCTATCTATCTATCTATCTATCTACCTGTTTGCGGGATATAGCCGCCCTGTAGAGAATGGCCGAGGGAGTGAGGTGCTGACCGCCGACGCCCCCGGAAGCCCCCCGGGGCATCCTGACGGCCCCGGCCCCGTCGTCCTTGTCCTCCCCGTCGTGGGGCAGGCGCGGGATGCCCAGGGACGCCCTCCTCGCCGCCGCCACGACCCCCCTGCCGCACGGCGAGTCCGGGCTGCTGGAGAACGGGAAGGACGCCGCGTCCTCGCTGGGCGTGTCGCTGCGCGGGGGCGTCTCCGTGAGGTCCTCCAGGCCGCCGGCCCCCGACTCCGACCCCCCCAGCACGGCGGAGGCGCTGACGCTCCCGCCTCTCTCCAGCCCGCCCGCCGCCGGACCCCCCTGGCCCCGGCCGCCGGCCTCCAACGTGGAGCAGACGAGGTCGGGGCTGGAGGAGGAGAGCTGCCTCTGCTGCTGGTCGTGGCCGACCCCCCGCAGGGCCGCGCTGGGGTCCAGGAGGTGCTCGGAGGGGTCCGGAGCGGAGCCCCCGTTCTGGACCGTCACCGCCCCGTGGGGAGCAGACTGGGTGGCCTTGAGGCCGGCGAGGTCCCCGCTGCTGCCCTTGCCGGGCTTGCGGTGGCGGGTCTTCACCCTGCGGGAGCGGCTGGGGGAGGTGGAGCTCCGGTTGGGGCAGGAGGGGACGGTCACCTGCATCACAGAGGAGTCCAGCTTGGGAAGGATCACCTCCGACTTCAGGATATCCGGTCTGAGGATGCGCAAGGAGAAAAAAGGGTGAACATAACGTAGGAACATATAATTCCACACTCATAGCCATCCTTGTCAAAACCGTTTAAATGATGACACCGTTCTTTGTGTTCAATAGCCCGTGAGGTGAGCCTTTCCCACCTCTTTCCTGAGGGCAGTTTCTGTGGAACGTTTCTCTTCTTGATGAGCTTGTCCATGGAGCTGGTGGAGCTGCTTTGTCTCGAGCTGTGCTTGAACAGACCGGGGAACTTCTTGTCCAAAGACTGCTCTCTCCTGGGGAACATTGCATGATGATTTATGTCATTTATGCATTCATTTTCTGGCTGCAGAATTATTTGGATGGAATATTCTCTCAAATGATTCCATGCCGCAGTCAGCTTTGATTTGGTTCGACGCATCAACACATTTTGGAATACAGTTCTATTTAATACAGTACGAGGCAATGGAACTTGATTGTAGGACTATTTTTGTAACAAAGTCCTATCCCAACAAAATATTCATCTGGCAGTACAGTGATATTTTGCCAGTGAACGTATTGCCAGACCCAGCTACACCGACTGTGTGATTAGTTGACTCACTCATACCTCTGCAGCTCTTTCTCTTTGAGCTCCAGCTGAAGCATGACGGCGTTGAGCTCCACGTAGAGGTTGTTGGCTTTCTCTAGCTTCCTCTCGTAGTGCTCACGAATGTCCAGCGCGTGCCTGAGGACCGCACACAAATAGAAGGGTTCCAGTCCCTGCTGTGGACGCTACACTTCCTGCCTGAAAAGGTCTTACATGCTTCATGAAAGAAAGGCACTCTCCGGCCCCTCTTTTAGCCACGAGGTTCAATAACAAGAGCAGCATGGGGAAATAGGACACGGTAGCCCTTCAGAAATAGAACCGGTACTGGCACCAGCATGGGTAACACTTAACATAAGGGTACCTTAATTAACATTGGCTAATGCAGTAATAAACATTCACTATAAAGTGTAGCCCCATTATGTGGTGGATTTAGTAAGGTGTGGTTTCCTGCAGCAACCACACATTATTTCCATGAGAGTGGGTTGATTTTACAAATGCATACCTTAACTCCTCCCTGCGTCGGTTGACCAGCTCCTCGTCGAGGCGGTGGATACAAGTGCCCTCAGACTTGATCTTCTCAAAATGCTGTTTAACCTCTTCCCGCCACTCGGCCTGTATGGACCACATTGAATGTAATCCAATGGAGATGGTAGGACTAGTTCTACAATACAATTTGTTTGATTGTTGAAGTACTGTGAATCTGATTTCTTCGTACCTGAGACTTGAAGTAGGTTTCCTGCGGGGTGGAGAGAATATCAGCGGACGCGATGTCCAGGTGAAGGAGAATCTGCCGGAAAGACGGCCTATTCCTTGGTTTAATGTTCCTGCAAAGTCAGAAGCGTGTGTGAGTTTACAACTCTGGCTATCAACAATGTACACCAGGTAACCAAATCAAACAATCAATCAATCAAACAAACTGATAATCCAACAGATCAGGGGTTGCCTTGTTGCAGAGCACCCGGGAACAGATTTGTGTTCTTATGCTCAATTGCTGGCTTCTTTATTGTAGGGCGGAGCCCTTACTATTCTATACAATAGCTCCTCTGCTTGATCGGTCCCTATGAGGAGGGCTTGTTTCACATCTCCCCTCACACTTTATCCGAGCCTTGTCTTCAGCATCACAGTTCACAGGATGTTTCACACACCAGCACTGTCTGAGCAGGATCTTGAAGCCGTCCGGGCAGCTGTCCGGTATGGGCAGCTGCAGGCTGTTGTTCCCAATGCCCCAGATGATAGCCGAGGAGTCCACATCCTTGTATGGAATCTCCCCGGTTAGCATCTCCCATAATACCACCCCGAAGGACCTGGAAGATCATAAGTCATTATTGTATTGATGTAGCACTTTAGGAAACACTCAGGAATAACTTCCAGGACATAACATCAAGCAATGACCGTACATGCAATACCCTCTCTCTCTCTCTCTCTCTCTCTCTCTCTCTCTCTCTCTCTCTCTCTCTCTCTCTCTCTCTCTCTCTCTCTCTCTCTCTCTCTCTCTCTCTCTCTCTCTCTCTCTCTCTCTCTCTCTCTCTCTCTCTCTCTCTATATATATATATATATATATATTTCTATATCTATATCCATATATATATATACCAAAGAAATATGTTATACACATTACACAGACATTAATGTTTGTGTATCAGCCATGAGAGAGCTTTCTCAGACTTACCAGATGTCGACCTTTTCGGACACTGGCTCATTTCGAATGACTTCAGGGGCCATCCAGGCTACGGTGCCAGCGAAGGACATCTTGGTGCTCTTCTCACTCAGCTCCCTTGAGGTGCCAAAGTCAGAGATCTTCACCAGGTCATCGTGGGTAATCAGCATGCTGAAAGGACAAACAGGATCAACCGGAGCCGTTACTGTGATGTCCCATCGTAGAAACCAAGGGGATGTGACTGCACTGTGGGAGCTTGTCTAGCTGCTGATTGGACTAATGATATAACCTTATTACCCTCCCCTTGTTCACACCAAAACCATCATGTAAGCTTAGCGTTAGCATTGTGTCATGCTCTTCATATTGATTTCCATGCTAATTAATGTTTTAATTCACTTCTGCTCTGTGAGTTGGCCGTTTCAAGGCCTTCATGATTCAAGGCTCCTTGTCTCCCTTTGTACAAGTCTCCTCTATGTATCAACGTCAACTGGAAAGTATTTCCCATAGCTCCATTCCAAGCATTTGGTTCTGCTAAGATTGGTATGCATCACCCACATGTATAAATGGCTGATGTGACGTTTCTCCCAGATTTTGTTGGCACATCCATCTAAACAAACGTGCTTATCAAATGTTTTGGAAATGATTGAACAAGAAAATGTATCCTGTTCATTCGACTCTCAATCTCATTGAGAGTCGAATTAATCCGTTTTAAACGAGGTGAAGTCAGTACTGATTATGGTCTTCAATAGTCAAACAACACTGACCGATACAGAATGTGTTTTAATGAACGACGGAAGGAGGAGAGAGGAGAGGAGAGGAGAAAGGAGGAGAGGAGGGGGGAGGGGGGGAGACGAAGAGGGGACAGAGAAGAAAGGAGAAAGAAGCAGGGAGGAGGACGAAGACCACAGGAACGGGAAGGAGGTAAACATTTGGGGGCTGTGTTATTTTTGTTTAAATCTTCCTCATCATAGAATCAGGCTATATATACGGTAGTGGAGACGGAGTCGTTGTGAACTGGACGTGTGTGGATCACGCCCTGCTACCACTTCTCTTCGGTTGCGGTGTTGGTGTGAGCGTGGGGTGGGACCTACTTGGGGGACTTGAGGTCTCGGTGGATGATTTTATGGAGATGGAGGTAGTTCATGCCCCCGGCGATGCCCATGGCCCAGTCCACCAGGAGGGACGGGGTGATCTTGCGGCCGGCCCGCAGCACCTCGTAGAGCTGGCCCTGGGCGCAGTACTCCATCAGGATGCAGTAGCACGGGGCCTGAGTGCACACCCCCCTAGGCGAGGGACCAATCACAGGGGTTAGCTGACAGGCGAGGGCAGGCTCCGTCTCACAAAACAGACTTTAAAAGAACATCGAAAGTAATCTGTTGGCAAATCTGATCATCATATCATCACTCATATCTGGGCAAACAGGGTTTCACGTTCTTTCGCTTCGTATTTTTTTCAACCAATCATATTGCTCGAGGCTGGGATCTGTAAGCGTGTAATTGGTCAACACAAAATTGGCCAGGAGTAGTAAACCGTAAAGAAGTCTGTTAGGGTCTCAAATCAACACTGATAGTGAAGACTGACCACTGTAGAAATACACTTTTTAAAATCCCCTTCTGACGGCATCATCAGCTTGCGCAAATTGTTTTTCTTCAGGAGCATATCTCTGTAACAGAACAGGAAACAAGACGTCTCTGCGCCCCTAGCCGTTTCTGGTTTCCGGCAAAGGGTCTGTGCCGTCTGCCCCCAGAAGCTCTGCTCTAACATAGTAGGACTGCTTGGTCCGAAATAAGGTCAGCTTAAGGGCCATCCCACCATTGTATCAAAGTCCTACTCTGTTGCCCTTTAAACACCATCCATGTGGAAATAGGATTCCAGGCCCCGGCTTTCTTTAAGCTCCCTTACTTGAAGGTGATGATGTTGGGGTGCTTGAGCTTTCGCAGGTGTTTGATCTCGGTCTCTTTGATGTCCCTCACTTTCTTCACGGCGACATCGTCTCCGTGGTACTTCCCGAGGAAGACGGCCCCCTGGGCGCCGCTGCCCACCCACTGCAGCTCCGAGATCTCCTCGAACGGGACCTCCCAGGACTCTGGAGGTCATGGAGAGAACCGTCGCTGGTTTCAGGGTCAGTGAGGAAAACCGTTCATTGTGTGAACCCTTAGGCCCAATCCCATTTCTATCCCTTACCCCTTCCCCTTACCCCTTCAAAACAAGGGGGAGGGGTTAGGGGAATGGGGAAGGGGTAGAAATGAGATTGGGCCTTACGCACTGAAAAGCTGACCTTCATTATGTCTTCAGAACCAGGTATCAATCTTTGGGATTTCATGCAAAATTCCCGCCACAGGAGGATCATTATTAAATAAAATAACCAACAGTCTTTGCTTTTGTAATGTTGCATTGAAAGGTTTACTGACTACTCTATATCATCTACGTCTCACAACATTGGACCCGGGCAGGAACATCTCAAACTTCTCCGTTCCTCCACTATGTTCTCCACTCCCTCCCTATTCATCACATCGAGAGGCTTCGTCATTTGCATTAACACAAGTAGCTTTAATGAGTTATTTCCCTTTATACATGTGCTGCGTTGCGCATTATTTGGATGGATAATTGTGATAAACCTGATGCCTGCCACTATTTGCATGACACACACACACATACAAACACACAAACACAGTCACACACACAACCCCCCCCCAAAAAAACACACACACACACACACACACACACACACACACACACACACACACACACACACACACACACACACACACACACACACACACACACACACACACACACACATAAAACCAAAACACACACACACAGAAACTCACACACACACTTCCCATAGTGTGCTCCGTGCATCGTTTGTCTTTGTTGCCGTCGAGAGACAACGCAAGCGCATGAGGGAAGATGGACGGTAATTAATGAGATAAGCTTGGCAGAATGAAAGAGACGCATTCAGTAGACCGCTTCTTCACCAAGTCCTCTGATGTGCTTGAGTCCCCAGCTGGCGTGGTGCAGGAAGAAGCACATATGGCCACACTAGTAGCTGAAGGGAGTGTTGTCAGTGAGCAGCGTATCCCCCTGAGGCAGTGATTTGCAATGTCGGCCATGGTGGCAGGTAGACGGATGAGAATAACGACAAAAACAATAGAGGCCCGGTCAAGAACTCAAATGACCCCAGGCTGAGGGGCCTTCTCAGTGATCAATCTCTAGAGTCTACGATTAACTTTGACAGCGTAACTGTTTAAACAATGTACCGTCCTGATCGGGAAGTTCTGTTTTACGGTAGTCTCTAAACACGTGTGTGCGTGATCTGCTGTTTGCGGCGGATGGTCTGTGAGCGGAGGAGTGGAACCTGTATGATTCCCGTGTTATCCCCGCTCCACGTACCTTCCTGGTGATGCTTGTGCTCTGTGGAGTAAGCCTTCCCGATCATGGTCCAGACGGGCCTCAGGCAGCCAAACAGTCCCTCCAAAAAACCTCCGCTCCCCGGCTGGAGCCGGATGTTATCCGACTGACCGCGGACGGCCCCGGCCTCCGAGCTAAGCCCCGCCTCCGCCCCTCCCCCGCCGCCGCCGCTGCCCCCGCACTGACAGGCCTCGTGTTCGTGCAGCTTGAGCACGCTGTTGTCGAAGCGCCCCGAGGGCCCCTCGCTGGGGGTGGGGCTGCAGCCACAGGTGTGGGGGCATCCCCCGGGCACCACCTGCCCACCCGTGTCGATGGAGAGCACATTGCGGAGGACACACTGCGTAGGGGTCAGGTCCGTCTCTGGGGTGCAGGCAGGGGTCTCGGCATCGATGCGGCGGTAGGGGGACTCTGAGATGGGGGTGCTGAAGCCTGAGAGGGAAGGGGAGGGGGCGCGGGTCTCATGGATACAGGTCCCACTCATCAGGGGGTCCCCCACCTCCGATAGGTTAGGGTGGATGGGAGGTTGACGGAGGAAGAAGAAGGAGAGTCAACCTTGAGGAGGAGATGTGTGGAAATGAGATGTGTTAGCACAGGTCCAAAGTCAGTCTCTAGCAGAATTTGAGGAGACTGATTTATATTTTCATGGAAGCCTGTCAAGGCCGTAGTACTACTGCTTAGCTTCTCTTGTCTGCTGTCAGCACCGGACAGCTCCACAGTAGCACTGCAAACCTGGGCAACACTAAGGCTTACAATAAAAGATTGCATGTTTTATACCTTTTGTTGTCTAATTTTTGGCATTACATCATAGCCAAAAAGATGCAGGTTGAACTGCTGCCGTCAGATTCGTGTCAATACGAACCAAAATATCTGAGGACATGAGGCCATTGCACTGACACGAGACAAGGTTTTTATGAATGAAATTGTCTACGAGGGGGTGCTTTTTACAACCCTCTTTTGTTGAACAATATCACCGAAGAAGCATCGCTGGTATTTGTCCTAGGACTCCAAACAGACGATTCGAGAAAACATACATGCCATGCATCGTGAGCTATGTGCATCTAAAAAAATTGGAAAAATTGCATAACCTTTTCAACGTTTGTGTGTTTATGTGTGTAGCTGTGTGTATCTGCGTGTGTGCTTGTGCGCGTGTCACGTGTGTGTGTGTGTGTGTGTGTGTGTGTGTGTGTGTGTGTGTGTGTGTGTGTGTGTGTGTGTGTGTGTGTGTGTGTGTGTGTGTGTGTGTGTGTGTGTGTGTGTGTGTGTGTGTGTGTGTGTGTGTGTGTGTGTGTGTCCAAAGCGCCTATGCGAGAGAGAGCACAAAAAAGAGAGAGGCAGGAGAGAAAGACAGAAAGCACATGTACATAGTCACATAGTCTACACGGGCTCGTGTACTGCACCACCACCGCGTGAGGAGAACGGCAAAGGCTGTGGACTGGAAGCATGAAATGGAAAATAACGCCAGGCCCGTGGGAAGGAGCACTGCACATAAACGCAGGAAGATCAATCTTTAAATAACCAAGGATGCGATGATGATGACACTCAGTAGCATCATAGCCGACGTGCATGAATCGAAGCCCAAATCCCACTACAGTCCGTACACAGTAAAACTGCCGCAGCGCCTGTAGATTTACTGAATGTTGGCATCAACACAAATATTTCGTAACATGGGCTATCTTTCTACTGCACATGTATCATTTTCTGCAACAATAATCGACGCTTATTTGCCTTTGGCAACCGCGATTCATTGGTGCATTGTGGACAGTGTGTACCGCATGAAGGGAAGGATCATGCTTGAACGTCACACAGTGCCCAATTTCTTATTTAACCAGCATTCATTGATAGGATGACATTCCAATACCTTTTTGCCTTGGTTGATGTCGCGTTGTCAAGTGAAGGGGTGTGTTCCGGTTTGCAGGACCTTACTTGCAGAAATTATAAATAAGTCGTTGTTTTGTCGGCGCAGGTAGTCTCTTGTTTGGTCCACTCGACTCACAAACCACGCGTTCACGTTATCAGAACGAATCCCAGCGGGCAAATTGTGTTATCAATAACCGGGGACCCATGGAAGGGGAGACGCGCGGTGTGGGGGGAGGGAGCTGTCTCCTTCAGAGTGCTGAATTGACGTCACGAGCTGCAGCCTGCGCGCCACCAGGGGGCGCGAGTCTCGCTCTATTCTTGTTGTTTTGCCAGTAACATCACGGTCGTACATTGCAGCGAGATAAATAAATGAATAAAAATCCCAAAACACAAAAGCATCATAGTAAATAATAAATAAATTAATAAATAATGACTTCATTCTTTGTATATCCAGAAATATTGTGAGTAATAAATTGTCCATCTATGAGGCATTTGTCATTTTTTGGGGGAAAACGACATAGTCGAAATTCCAGATTATAGGATTGTACTCATAGTTCTTTCTACGGTTGAAGTATGAATTTACTTAATAATTTATCCTGAAGAGGGCAACAGTTTCCACAACGGCTTTTTGAGCCGCGCAGTGTTTGTACCTCCCAGGCTCCGGTTCCGGTAGTGTTGTATTGTATTCGGCGGGATAGTAAGTGACTTACCAATGGATTTACTCTCTATGGATTGACTTCATCTAGAAACCTTCAACTTTCAGTAAGCTGTTAAAAACAGGTTGCTCATTATGTTCCTCCAGATAATACATGATGAGTAACGTAACAAAATGCAACTGAGCCTGAGCGAGGACATTGCTAGTTAGCCAACAAGGTAGCGCTCACATCTGGTGGGTCATTGATACTGTTATGGTTGTGTTATCCATGCATTGTGGACAGCACTATTTGTATGGTCAGCGCACACTTGTGTGACCACTGTGATCTCTTGCAGGTGCTACCAGTAGTAACAGAGGCAGTTGTGAGCTGTCAACACAGGGATCATGTGCTCCTTGGCGTTCTTCCCCCCTCCGCTGTCCCCTGGAAAGATCACTCTCTGCGAGACCAACAACGAGCTGGTGTCCACGGAGAGCTGTCAAAAACAGGTCCGAAAAAAACCTTCTTATATTATTCTTTGCTGTTGTGGGATTGTCAATGTGTCTCTAGTATGTAAACGCACTGTTGACATGATCAATAAGCATTGAAGAGTCAATTCACTTTGTGCACTCATGTTCGTTTTATTATGAAACATGAGCTTGACTAACATTTAATTAATCCTCACAAGTGTGACGATGGAGCACAGTGGAGCTAGTAGAATTCTAGGTATTCACAGAGTATCTGTGGATAACTATTGTTATTGTGGGAATCATTCATTATTTTTATTGCTATTATCACCTCACCCCTATTCCCTCACTGATATTCAGAACAAAAACCCATATATCTTTCTTGACATCCGTTTGTGGTTTGTATTTTATTTAGGACTATGGTCCCTTGAGTCTTTACTTTCCCCGGGAGTCGCTGAAGCCACACAGTCGGACAGAGAACAGCAGCAAGGCGGCCTTCCTGCAGCACTCTGAGACACTGTGGATCAGGAGCGCCACGTCATGGTAACACACACACAGACACACACACACACACACACACACACACACACACACACACACACACACACACACACACACACACACACACACACACACACACACACACACCTCCGAGGCTCACACAAACACGTCTCACACACACACACACACACGTCACAATGCTCGAGCCAGCGTGTGCAGCCTGAAGAAAACTCCCACCCTTGGAATCTATTTTAGTAGCAGAATTTTTGTATTTTACAGAGAATTTCCCCTGTTTGACAACTTTCCATCAGAAATGTTCAACACTTTCTGAGACCCAAACACAGCTTTCAGCTGAAACAATGATTTGGGGGTTATCTCACCCTGTAACTTGGTGGTTGACAGGCGGGAGGCAGGGCTCACCGGGCTTCTAGAAGAAATCGTCAACTCAAGCACAGAGGGTAGGTGATGCTGCTGTCCTTCTGTTTATAGACACCCATGAGCTTCCTCCCTCCCACCACATGGAGTCAAGGGTGTGACATTAACTATTGTGATATTCAACTGACTGAGGTTGCCCTTTCAATATTTCTTGCTGATATCTCAAATTGTTAAACGCAAAACAAATGTGATTTGCCGAATAAACAAAAAAGATAGTGATTCATGGTTACTTTAATTAAATTTAACTGAATAACCATGAAGAATATATACAAAATAAACTAATAGCTTGACTCTAATAGCCACAAGAAGCACCTAAATTGAGGCTTTTAGCCAAGTGTGATGGATAAAACAGTAGTATTATGGGACTTTTACTTTGTTAATAGATGAGATATACTGTATGAGTGTGGACTTTTATTTTGTTCTTTGGGGCTTCCCAGCACCCAAGTGGCTCTCTGTGAGTTCGGGCTGTGTCCTGGCTCTGCTCCAGAGGGTCTCGTCCCTCCACGGCGCCCTGTTCCCCCACCTCAAGGTAACGCCTTTAGTAGGCTAGGTTGTTGTTGTGGTTGTGGTTGTTATTTACGTTTTAGAATGCTTGTTTTCTCTCACACGCACCTACGCGCACACGCACTTTCCGAATTTGTCAGATGCACATTGCTCACGATGCATTGCATCGTTTGTTTTGTCGAATCGTCTGTTTGGAGTCCTAGGAGAAATACCAGCGATGCGTCTTTGGCGATGTTGTTGAACAAAAGAGGGTTTGGAAAATTTGGTCTCAGCCTTTTTTGTGTTTCTCTTTAGTTGAGCAGTGAGAACATGATTGCAGAGTTCTCCCAGGTGCTGAACTGGTACGTTTGAACCTTTTCTGTGCGAACAAAAGTCTGCAGTATTTATAGTTGTCCTTCCATATCAATGTTCTATGTAATGTTTCAATGCATTCAAAATAAAACCATTCACTAGGACTTGGCAATAACTTATGTGGTCCTTAAAATTAGGATTTTTAATATGAAAACATTGTATTGGGGAAAAAAAATCCCCTTGCTTAGAGCATTGTTCAGTTAATACTTTTGTAAATAGGATTCTTCTGCTCCATGATTTACCAGGTCAGACTGTGCAGTGCGCGCCTTTGCCTGGCATCCTCATACAGAAAAGTTTGCTGTGGCTCTATTGGACGATTCAATCAAGATCTACAATCCCAAGAGGTAACGTAACCTTTGTGCAGACAGCCGTAACACAGGCCTGCTTAGTATGCTTGAATGACAAGCTGTAGGATCCAAAACAGTAGCCACCCGCGCACTTTAGAGAACAATCATTAACAATAGGAATCAAGGCAGTGTAATCCTGATAATAGCATCATATCCGAACAGCGGCGAGTAAGATAAGAGCCTATTGTAACGGGGTAGACACGTCCGTCCTTGAGGGAAATTTAAAACCCTGAGAAGCATTTATAATTTGTGCTTGTCATTCCCTGCAATCTGATCCCCACAGTTTGCGTGTCAGGGCAGCAGTACCACCCTATCTGGGTCGATCCACTGCATCACCGTACGGTGTGCTCTCTCTCTCTCTCCTGCTCTCTCCCTCCCTCTCTCTCCCACAGTGCCACGCCCCCCACCCTGAAGCACCGGCTGCAGAGGAGCGTGGCGAGCGTGCAGTGGAAGCCGCTGTGTGCGTCCGCGCTGGCGGTGGCCTGTCAGACCTGCCTGCTGGTCTGGCACGTGGACCCCTGCTCGCTGTCCATCAGGTACACCTACAGCGTAGCTCTACAATGCTGGGCGACCGAGCTCTGCTGCCCTGCTTTCGAAAGGGAATGGTTCAACGTCGTCATTTAGGTTCAATACACACGCTTGACGTTTTGGTGGAAATGTGCAAACATTTTGGTTGCGCTTTTTTTAGGCTGGTCATTACTGCAAAGGGAACTTTGCACTTCTTTTACCCTTTTTATGGGTTTGGTCTTGTATACTCTTAGTCATATGTTTTTTTATTTAATTGTAGTATATTATCCCTTATATAATCTTGATTGTGTTGTCCTCTATCGTCTGAATGCCTTTAAACTGCATGTGAGGTAATCATGTAAGTTATAATGTATAGAACGCCGGTCATCATTGGGAAAATAAGCCCCGATGGGGCGTACCGGACAACGACGCGAAGCGGGGTTGTCTTGCTTCGCCCTGAAGGGGCTTATTTTCGATAATGACCGGCGATGTTCTATAAATTATCCCGCTTATTACACGGCTACTTGCCAAAGCGAAAAAATAACTTCACATGGTGTGTCTTTTTACAATTTATTTGTTTCCAGCATTCGTAGTGTTGATCAGCAGAGAAATTGTCCGGCAAAGACATTGACGTCGCTTAGCAACCGAGTACGCTGGGGTTGATAAGTTACCGGACTACTTGCGGAGTGATACGAAAGACGACAAAAAGTCCACTTTCCTTGACGGCGGTTAACTATACTTAGCAACGGTGAATTATCAAATAAAATTCAATATAATCGGGAGGGGCCCATGCAAGTGAACGGAGCGTTCCACGGCAGTGAAAAGAGCCGTGTCATTTCAAAAGAAAAAAATATTTGCTGAACATTCCATTTATTTTTGTCGTGCATACAGTGATAAGCCATCAGTAAACCCTCTGGTCATCCCCCCAGGCCGTCCTCTGGCTGTGCCCAGGTCCTGTCTCACCCGGGCCACTCCCCGGTCACCTCCATCGCCTGGTCTCCCAGCGGCTCCCTCCTGGTGTCAGCCTCCCCCGTGGACACATCCATGATGGTACCTCGCTCGCGCTCCCATCAGTGACCCCATGGCTGCGTTCCCACAGTCATTCTGCAGTCATTCTGCTTGTCCCGGTTCCCTAAATCTCCAGGTGGTCCGCTCGACCGCCATGATAACCACGTCCCAATGTACGCAGTTAGCTGGAGAGGCAGCCTCAAGCTGCTTCGGGTCAACGATACATTACTGTATCCTGCACAGGAAGAACTGCAGATATTTTGGTTTGACTTAAGGTACTAATCTAAAGTCTGAAGGCAGACACGCTTAAATCTGGGGTTCGCTTCATATTTGTTTTGACCCATCATGGGGCTGGATTCTGGATCAGTAAGCGTGTCATTAGCTTTTAAGCAAATACAAACTCGGCCAGCAAACTGTAAAAAGTGTCTGTAAACATTTGAAACCATCACGGGTAGACTGACCACTGCAGAAATACAATCTCCTTCGTAAATCAGTTTCTGTCCAGTAGAATATCTCCACAACAGTTATGGTTTCCCTCCCAGAAAACTTGGATCAGAATAATTTCTGATCCATAATTTTCTTTCTCAAGTTCTGCTTTAACCGAGTAGGACTGCTCTGTATGCAGCGGGGGATGTAGGAGAAATATTTGGAACCAACCCAGTATTTGCATCTGTGATCCCTGTTTTGGCTTCTTGCCGTCTTATGTGTGTGTGTGTGTGTGTGTGTGTGTGTGTGTGTGTGTGTGTGTGTGTGTGTGTGTGTGTGTGTGTGTGTGTGTGTGTGTGTGTGTGTGTGTGTGTGTGTGTGTGAGGTGTGGGACGTCGCGGCGGAGAGCAGCGTGCCCCTCCAGCGTGTGGGCGGGGGGGGGGTGTCCTTCCTGTCCTGGTCGCCCGACGGCAGCCACGTCCTGGCGGCCACGCCCGCTCCTCTCTTCAGGTCAGAGCTGCGCCCTGGCTGGGGCTGTGTAGACAGAGGTTGGGTGTTCATGAGGCTGCCCTAGGGTTAGGGTCTGCTTGTTGAGGCTGATAGGTCTCCTGATTGATTAATTGAATGGCCATCAAAAGTGACCCAACCTAAAGTGATGTCTTGCATTTGCTTTCTGAAAGCTGCATTCACACCAAATGCAAAAACAATTTGTTTAATTGCGCGGCGTGATTACATACAAAGTCAATGCGAAGACGCTAATACCCTTACAATTTTCGCATTATAACATTTTGCTTAGCTTTTGGTGAGAACATGGCTTTACCAATTAAAACTAAAGCCAATAAAACTCACCTCATTTTAAAATGAGGTGCGTAAAAATAAACTAATTATTTGGATAATCTTTCAGTTTCAAGCCATAAACAGTGTATTTTTTTATGTCGGATTAAATCCAAATTCTGGTGTTTGATGGTTAATGGACTTCTTGTTACAAAAGATGTAGTATATGACTATATCCGATACCAGTCAATGTATGTATATCATAATATGATTGCAAAAGTGTGTTGGTTCTTGTGTTTTAGGGTCTGGGAGACCAGGATGTGGACGTGTGAGCGCTGGCCCTCTCTCAAGGGCCGCTGTGAGGTGCGTCTTCCCCCGTATTAAGACTTACCTGTGTGGCGCTCAGTGAGGAGTGTGTCCTAACCGTGAGGAGTGTGTCCTAACCGTGAGGAGTGTGTCCTAACCCTGAGGAGTGTGTCCTAACCCTGAGGAGTGTGTCCTAACCGTGAGGAGTGTGTCCTAACCGTGAGGAGTGTGTCCTAACCGTGAGGAGTGTGTCCTAACCGTGAGGAGTGTGTCCTAACCGTGAGGAGTGTGTCCTGACCATGTGTTCGCTCCTCCTCCCGGTAGTCCGGCTGCTGGAGCCCTGACGGGAGCCGCCTGCTCTTCACCATCCAGGGGGAGGCGGTCATCTACTCCCTGACCTTCAGCGACACAACGGGTCAGCACACACACCTTTAGGGCTATTATACGGACAACTATACTTGCGCTCACTTTTTTGGGATGCCATTTCCTACTGTTTTGATTTGAATGAATATAATTCAATGCTATTTTTAATTCAATATTGTATTTTGCAAGGGTTGATTCAACTTTTACATATTTTATAAAATATTGTATCAAACCTAAAACACAAATTCCAAATTCCTATTGCATATCGACCCTACAACTCGTGACCTATTTCGGTTCAACCCCAGGAACTATGAAGGGATCGAAGGCAGCAGCGGTCGTGGCCGACCTATCAGAGACGACCTTCACAACGCCCGCGGGTGACATCATGTAAGAGAGGCTCCAATGCCACTTCATCCCTCGCCTGATCCATTATGGGGCCGTGGCGAAGATCACGGACACGGCTACCCATGCTGCTTACTCCGTGTCTCAGCATCGCACCATGATATGATTCACATCATATACGCGTGACTCACATGATGTGTACGGTTCCTCCTTCCTCCTTCCCTGTCCTCCAGTGTTGGCGGTGAGGTCCAGCTGCTGGCCTGGGACCCCAGAGGGGAGAGGCTCGCAGTACTGCTCAAAGGTGACTCCTTTACTCCTCTTTTACTCCTCCTTCAATCCTCTTTATACTCCTTCTTCATTCCCTCTCACTCTGACCCTTTGATGTTGGGAGAATAGATAGCTGCCACTCTAACGGATGTCATTCCATGTCTCTCCTCAGGGGATTCTGAAGCAGCAGCCCGGCCTGCTATGATAGCGGTGTTCAAGACCAGAAATGATCCTATTTTTGAGCTCCTGCCATGGTGATTAGCTTTGACCTTGGACTCCGTTTAAAAGCCTTGTTTTAAAACTGATCTGATGCATGTGTTTGTATGTTCCACAGGAGTGTGCTAGTATGATGGTTGTGTGAATACTTGTACTACTGTACTGTATACTGCATATTGTAGCTCCTACACAGAGCTACGCCGAGCGTCTTCCAGGCAGAGTGGTTCATTGTGTCCCTGATCGACCCGTGTCTCCTGTTCTTCCAACAGCGGTTTCATCCAGGGAGAGCCGGGGGCCGAGCCCAGACTGATGCAGTTCAGCCCAAACTTCCCTCACGGAGCCATGCTCACCGTGGTAAGGGCCCCAGGAAGTTGTGTTGGTATTCACTCATTAATGATGTTTGTAGTTGCACATTGCTGGATGTCGGTGACTGAGACTCTCTCTTCCTTCCCCCCCCCCCCCCCCCCCCCAGTGTTGGTCCAACGGTAGGATCACCCACGTGCCTTTCTATTTCCTGAGTGCCGGCGTTCCCCACCTGGGTCTTAATGGGAGTCCCGCGATGCCACAGCCTGAGGAACGGCTCGTTGACCACGGCAACAGCACCCTGTTCACAGAGCTCTGCTCCTGACCACACACACACACACACACACACACACACACACACACACACACACACACACACACACACACACACACACACACACACACACACACACACCCCCTCCTTCCTGCCCAATGCCAAACCGTTTATATACAGTGGTCAATTCATAAGAATTTCTCAAGGCTCATCCATTTGTATTCAAATGTCACCTTGCAGTTTTTTGACTATTAATTTAGTTTGGCGATAGTAATAAAATACATTTTTGAATTTGAGATTTCAACGTGTCTACGTGTTTTTCCTCCATGGTTTACAGAGTTCAGCCAGTTTATAGGTATTGGGTGCCTGCTGTAGGCTCAGTAGGGAGAAAGCATCTGCTAAATCACTTACGTAGTGTGGTAGATAGTAAATATCGATTAGATCTATTGGAATGCTTTCGGGGATGTAATTGGATTTCTACGGTTTATTGAAAGGCTAACGTTCAATCTACATCATTTCAGTCATAAAGTTCTTGTCATTGATTGGTGCCTGTTCAGTCTAAAAGGAGTCATCCATCCTTCCTTACCCAGGTACTTCAATTCCATTCAGCACTTCAATAAGGGTCCGAGCAGAGAAGTTGCTTGGTCCCCTATTGTTTCTGTGACGTTTTTTTTCCCGCTCAAATGGATGGTTACCAATAACCCCCACTACCCACAAACCCATATTTGTGGTACTGAACCCAAAGGTGGCACTATTGTAAAAAAATCATGAATTAGGCTTATTTCTCCTCACCAGAATGACCTCGACTCAAAATTCTTTCATAATATTAATCTCTAGAATCAGATGCATCTATAAAACCCATGATTAGAGCATTATGAACAAGCTGAACTTGACAATGAACTCTGTCATTGCCACTCATTTAGGAAACACAACATTGAACAGCACCTGAAATTCATCAGTCAATCAACATTCCAGCTCATATAATTCATTCCAAGAATCTGACTGCCAAGACACAGTATGGCATTAAGGGGAACTTCTTTGTCAACCATTTTTCCTTCATAATTAACTGTCATATTTATATTTCTTCCGTTAGGGTTCTTGACTACAAATGTTTAATTTCCCCAGACCCCAGACCCCAACCTTTCTGGTTCTATCAAAATCTCAATGAAAAACAAAAGGCAAAGTTATTTTGGATTTTCCATTTATTTTTCAATTTACATCAATTAAAGGTGTAACAAAACAAAAAAAACAAAAAAGAAAAAAAATGATCATGGTCATAATAAAATTAATAATAAAAAATATACACAGCCTCACACACACAGAGACAACCCACTCTGGTGTTGCAAAGTTTTCTTCCCACTTGGAGTCCCATCTTTCAACTGGGAGATATGGACTCCAGGGAACCCTACCCACAATCCCCTTCTCCCGTACCTGTCTCCCAGGGTGGGGTGTGTATGTGTAGTGTGAGGTTAGTGGGAATCGATGGGCGGGGTCAAAGGGGGGTTAGGAGGGGGGAGGGGCATTGAAAAACAATGTTGAAGACTTGACTTCTAGAACTCGTAGCACCTTCTGAAAGAGAGCTCCAAAGCAAAGATGGCCGCCCGGCCCACATCCACTCGATATTTTGGGTCCGCGCGGATTTAAGGAAGACATTTTCACTTTGTTTCTGTTTTTTCTTCTTTTTTTTGCATGAGGTAGCTTTAAACAAGCAGGATGGCTACAGTAAAAGTAAAGCAGATTTTCCTCAAATTTGTTGTTTGGATGCATGAGGCCTGGGTGAAAACGCCTTCTTTTCAGGGCCAGTCAAGTCCCCAAATGAAACCTCACTTTCCAAAGTGTTGGTGTGCGTCTAGACACATGTACACACGTAATGTGGAAATATATATATATATATAAAAACCATCTGGTTGCCTATAAACACAGACTTTTACAACACGAGAACCAAGGATTTATAATACACAGTAACAGCTGTTCACTCCCGTTCAAGATGGAGTCTGGAGTGATCTGCTTTCTGGATGTGTTTTTGTATTATTGCTGAAAATATTGCTTTGGTCTACATTTGGTTGTGTTTTTGGGGGTCAGGGAGGCTGGAGACAGGTAGGCGAAGCAGGACTGGGTCAGGGGTCGTTGCTGTTCTGTAGTGGGAGGGGCTTGTCTTGTCTTGCGTCATGAAAGAGAATGACCCTGCACAGTCCCACCTCAACGCTGCCCATGAAGACAGTACATACGTGACATCGAGTCATGTTTCTGTCCTCCATCACATGCTTTGTTCTGGTCCTCTGGTCGTCCTCTGTGGCTCTGGTTCCCGTGGTCGGTGGTGTGGGGCCAGGGGGCCCGGGGGGGAAACATGACTGGATTTCAGGGAGCGTGCCTGACGGGGAGGGCTAGTGTGGTGGACAGATATTGCGGTTGCCCATCAGTGCTAACTCCCGGTGAGACGTATCAACAGGGGAGAGCACTCTGCTTTTAGTTTTGTTTGAGAGAGAGAGAAATAAAAGTATCAATTTTCTTTCTAATTTCCTGTCTTCTTTATTGTGGAAGTGTGTGTGTGTTGTGTTTGTGTGTGATGTTTCATGGTCGAGTTATTTCATTTTCTTTTTGGTTTTTCGGCGGGAGGGGGTTCTCGTTGTTCCTCTCTCTACAAGAAGCAGACGGCTCCTACGTCCACCCCGAACTCCTGGTTGGCTCCTCCGATGTCCATGGGCGCCATGTCCACGATGGGCAGACGGGAGGTCTTCTGTGTCTTGTACTCGAACACCGTCTTGCCCCACTGGCCTGTGTGCGTCTGTTGGTAGAGAACAGCAGGGAGACGTGTCACCACAAGCGTAACGTCACCACAAGCAGAGGTCTGGTCACCACTAAGCTAAAGACTGAACTGAGAATGAGCAATAGATTGCTCCATCAATAATAGTGTGATTGTGAGGACATTGTCTGGTGTTATCATCACTATTTTCAGGGCAGGATAGTCTAGCGTTGTGTTTAGACCCCAATGTATGCAGTCTATCTGTAAGCAGCCATGACTACTATCTTAAACCCCTGCCTGCTTATTAAGGAAACGCATCCAATTGTATTTTATTGTAGGACACTTTTGATAAAAGCATGTAAAACAACAAAATAGTAAATATCGGTAACGAATGATGGTCTTTTCAAGCTATTCAAGCCATTATGACAGTCAAAGCCTTTTCTTTTTACAACAGACAGTTTCTGAGGAGGTCACAGCACCAACAAGCGTCTAGGGCTTGCTTTGATCTTCAAAGCGGCGGCTCACCTTGCAGCCATCCTCCAGCACGCTGTATGTGAAGCGACTGTTGCCCTCGGCGCGGATCTCCACCTCATTGGATCCCTGGAGCAGCAGGGCCTTCTTCAGGTTGCCCGTGGCCTGGTCCATGTAGGCCACACTGTTCTTGCAGTGGTACGTGACGTTCTGGGTCGCCTCGGTGGACAGCAGCCTCAGGAAGGTCAGCTGGATGTTGGCGGCGATGGCGGCAGGGCCTTCCTGGGCGTAGTTGAACTGCAGGGGGGACGGCGGACATCAGGGTGTTAAGGTGGTCCGTCTTCACTGACTCACTTGAGTACCTAATTCATTCCGAGTGGAAATGTTATCGTTTGAGGAAACTCACGTGGAATCCTCCGTTCATGGTCTCTCCGAACCAGACGTGCTTGCGGTCCTTGCTCTTGCTTGTCCACCAGTTCTTCCTTGGCACCTTGGCGATGCTGGGGTAGACGCAGGTCTCGCCCGTCTCCATGTTGCAGAACACCTTCATGGCGTCAGCGGTGCTGCCAAGGTTGGGGTCGACCCAGTAGTCGCCTGGAGGAGGTGGAGTAGGAGAAAGGTTTTCACATGAGTTAGGTATTCCTGCTTTGGCCCATGACCAAGGAATGTGTGTATCACATCGCAATGAATGCCTCCATTTTGGAGTATTGGAATTGGATTGTTAAATATTATGTTAGTAGTAAGGGTTCTACGGTCATTGTTTCGCCAACAAGGAATCCCATTATGTATTCTGACATGCAAGCCCGAGCATATAGACCCCCAATTTCCTGTCTGGTATCACAAAGTACATCCTATGGATGTCATCAGAGGACTGTCCCCGCGCCCCCTGGGGCCTCCTCTCCCCGTCTCTCACCGCTCTTCCAGGTGGGGTGGCACAGCTTGAGGTCCCTGCAGGAGCGGGCGGGGTTCTTCTGGTTGCCGTCGGGGCTCAGCATGTTCTCGATCTGGCTGTTGATGGACTTGAGCGTGGCGTCCACCTCCACGTCGTGGGTCCTCAGGGAGCTGGAGGCCTCGTCGGCCCTCATGTAGCGCATGGGGTCGGGGGACTTCTCCGTCTGGGAGAGGCCGGCGAAGGCGGACATGTCGATGCCGGGGCCGGGAGGGCCTGGGGGCCCAGGGGGGCCGGAGTTACCAGGGGGACCCTGGAGGGGGGGGGGGGATAAGTAAGTGTGTTAAAGGTGGGCGGGTAAAAGGTTAACCCTAACCTACAAGTCTTTGTAAATGAATACCGTAGTTAGCATGAACACCATTATTAAACACCCACACACATGCATTAACTAATATTAATGATTCATGGGATCCAGATGGATAACTGGGATATCCAGATGGATAACTGGGCATGCTAATGCATGACACAATAATAAAAAAGTCATTAATTCATTCATTCACATAAACGTGTTTTTTTTTCCAGTAAACTCACAGCAGGGCCAGTCTCTCCGGAGCGTCCTCGTGGTCCAGAGGGTCCGATGGGGCCAGGGACACCGTTGGATCCGTCTTTGCCAGCAGGTCCAACAGGTCCATGGGGTCCCTGCAGAGAGAGAGGGTTGGGGGTGAGCTTCAAAACAACATGTATCTATATACTATCTGGCTCCCTGAAACGGTTGAGGAAATTAAACACGATAGATAGCATTGGTCCTTTCCAGGGTCACACAAGGGGTTTCTGCAAATGCATCCGCAATCGGCCATTATCATCAAAATAAAGTTTTTGTTAACGTTATTAAGGGCAAAGGTGAAACTTGCTGTGCATGGCTGATTGGACTGAAAGACTACTCTAATCGAAAGCGCAGAGAACAGTCTTTTTCCCTTGTCAATCTCCCTTTATCGCAAGCAGAAAGTAATTACTAAAGCCCGCCGCTGTTTATCTTATCACAGCCTCTTGTAATAAAAGAACATTGCCTCTCCTCCTAGCGCGCTACTTTATTCCACCGAGGCCGACCTAACGGGCCGTTCATTAACATCACACGGAAACGTTGCGCTGGCCGATAAACTATCAACGCTAATAATATATTCTCATGGGCCGGACGTAATACGGTGATAGAAGCCGTCACTCGGCCTCGTCTTGAGAACAACATGAGCCTTCAGGAGAGCTAACTCACCTTAGCACCGCTAGGTCCAGCGGGTCCGGAAGCTCCAGCATCTCCAGCAGAGCCCTGTTGGCAGGCGGTTGGTACTTAGTTCATGTTTTAAGGGCTTATGGTAAGATGTAGTGATGGAGGCAATAGGAAGGATCGGCGTCCTGGTGGTCACTTACAGGAGGTCCAGGAAGACCCTGCAGACCAGTGAAACCACGGTGACCCTTCTGTCCCCTCTCGCCGGTCTCTCCCGCCTCTCCCTTGTCTCCACGTGGTCCTAGGGGACCCTGCAGGTCACATTTGTTTTAAGGACATGCATTGAGGTTGACAGTAGATCCAGAAATATCTTTTTGGAAGACACTATGTTTCTTTGTGTGATTTCTGGAGACGTATTAACCATCTCATCAATCCAAATATCGTCTCTTTTGAATTGAGTTCTGAGCTGAGACTCACAGCCATCCCCCGTGCTCCGGCGGGTCCAGACGGGCCGGCGGGTCCTTGAGCACCCTGAAAAACAACAAGACGTCCGGGATCAGCGGCATGATGATGGCCATCAACAGGTTAAACACTCTGAAGAGGCACCAACCCTCCTTCTGATCATTACAACGTCCCCCGTGCACCCAGGTACTCACAGACTCTCCGCGGTCGCCCTGCTTGCCCAGCGGTCCGACGGGGCCGGGGGAACCGGTAGAGCCCGGAGCTCCAGGGGCCCCGACGGGGCCGGTGTTACCACGCTCTCCCTACAGGGGGCAACAAGACACAGGTCAGGAGGTAGCCCACACAGGCAGGGACGGGTTAGTACAGCAATACACCATCATTTGATTCCTTTATAGTCAAGTCAAGTCAGTTTTATTTGTATAAACTCCCCTAAGCACTCCCCTAAGCCTAGCAGCCCTAGCAAAGCCCTAATTAAGGAAGTAAACTCCATTAATTAAAATGGAAAAATCTTGAGGAGGAACTCAAAGTGAGGGATCAGTTCTCCCAGGAAAGGTTAGCTAGTTAATAGGGGGAATCATTGACATACACAGTAGTATAAAAAGCAAACATTTATAATAAAAAAAAAAAAATTCTATTAGTATTGTCCGTCTACGGGAGAGAAGAGGATTCCTGAACAGGGGTTAGCGGTGTGCTCCTATTGGTTAAGGTGGCGCTCACCTTGACTCCCACAGATCCGTCTCTGCCAGGGGGTCCGTCGGTTCCAGCGTTACCCTGAAACACACGTTTCATTGGAAAAATTACAACCTTGTACATTGCATGGCATGCCATTTTTTTTGTTGTTTTTATTCATGAATTATTTAATTTCACCTAAAGGATTATGTAAATCTCCCTGTATCAAAAGTAGCAGAAGTACATCTTCAAACTTGATGCCTTGGGCCCTGCTCTGTTCTGGTAATGGACATAACCTATTCATGTTGCTTTCTACTCCATCCGTGAAGTCATCCTGTTATCCTAGCAGTGCTTCTTTACTGTGAGAATATGTCTGATTATTGTGTGTTAAATGGAGGGTCACTTAGTACGGACCTCTCTGCCAGGCTCTCCAGAGGGCCCAGTCAGCCCAGGGGGTCCTACGGGTCCAGGGGGTCCACGATCCCCAGTGCTCCCAGTAGAGCCCTGCTTACCAGGCTCTCCCTGAAACACAAACAGCATCAACACATTAACGACACATCGGAGTGCATCAACACACAGCGGCTGGTAGAATAGAGTCTGTTTGGCTCCTAGAGGGTCATTTTATGAATGCATATTAATGGATGTTATAGAGAAGATCCAGGTCCATTGATGCTTTATTAATAATCAGGCATGTAAACGATTACCCCCAAAAATGTAAAACTCTTTAAGATAAACAATTTTCAGTTGTTGTAATAAAATGTAATCTTTGAGTTGGAGAAGTTCCATTCATTCATAAATGTATCTCAAGCGATCCCAAGATAAGCCTTGAAGACCCACAGCTCTACTCAGACATTGAAGAAACTTACAGAAGGCCCAGGGAGTCCAGGGAAGCCTCTCTCTCCACGCTGACCCGGCAGACCAACGATACCACGGCTTCCTGCAGGACCCTGGGGTCCGAGAGGCCCATCGGGACCCTAGGAAACATGGAGGATGGTGGGATGTTGAGCACTGGTGTAGTGGGAGATAGTCCAATGAACACTGCAGCAACATGCAATCAGTCCTCTGCTTCATCACCCAAAATCCCTGTTTGCAGAACACAATTATTTTGTGTTCTGCAAAGTCATTGCTCTGTGATCTAGATAGAGTAGCCCTTATACACTTATTCAAATGGTTGGAAAGGGAGGATACAGCAGCTGTTTGTAAGCATAGTGGGGCTGCAGGTAACACACATTGAAGTGAGCTTATGAAATCTGACTTGTGATCTGACGCTATCTACGTCCAAAACACACTGATGGGTCCCCAATCAGAAGCAGAACCACACTTACAGCAGCTCCGTCCTCGCCAGGCTCTCCCTTCTCTCCTGGGGTGCCAGCGGCTCCTCTGAGCCCAGTGTCTCCCTGCCGTCCTGTGGGGCCACCGTCCCCACGAACACCCTTGGGACCGTCTTTACCGGAAGGACCAGCTGGGCCGGCAGCTCCAGGGTTACCCTGCATTAGAGGAGAGAGAGAGCGAGAGAGAGAGAGGGAGAGAGAGGGAGAGAGAGGGAGAGAGAGAGAGAGAGAGAGAGAGAGAGAGAGAGAGAGAGAGAGAGAGAGAGAGAGAGAGAGAGGGAGAGAGAGAGAGAGAGAGAGAGAGAGAGAGAGAGAGAGAGAGAGAGAGAGAGAGAGAGAGAGAGAGAGAGAGAGAGGGAGAGAGAGGGAGAGAGAGAGAGAGAGAGAGAGAGAGAGAGAGAGAGAGAGAGAGAGAGAGAGAGAGAGAGAGAGAGGGAGAGAGAGGCACGAGCCAGGTCAGGAACAGTGAGCCTATTAGGTTGATTTCATTGAAGAAAGGAGTTCCACCGATGATTTTGTGTCAGAGAAGGACACTCACGTTGGGGCCAGGAGATCCAACTCGTCCTGAGGAGCCGGGGAAGCCAGTAGCACCCTGGAGAAGGACAGGGAAGATGGATCAGGATGGATGCAAATAAATGGATCCAGTTCTTAATATTCACTGACCAATAACTATGTATTGCAGCTGTATGATAGGATGTAGAAATAAACTCGAATTGAGTCGTGTACATGAAGATCCCAGTCAGAGTAGTGATTTATATTCTTCCCTCAAATGTAAATCTATACCAGAAATATCTATTCCAGAGTCAGAAATGGTTGAGATACCAAAAAGGACGAATATAGATGTTAATGTAGGCACACAACTAAGCCCTCGCACTGAATGGGTTTTCTTAAACTAAAACCAATTAAAAATATGATGTTTGTACACCCAAGGCCAATGTAATTTTCCATGTGTGTGAGCGGTAGAGGGAGGGCTTTTTTTATATTCTGTATATTCTAGATGAAGAAAGCATACACATACATTACTGTAGGCTGTTTGAGGACAGGATGTCTACACAAATACTGGAATGAGTGTGTGCCCATTTCATTGTTTATCTTGGAAGTACAAATAGATTGTGATTTGAGTTATTTAAAGATTGACTTCACTGACAATAATGACACAGCCTTAGTGTTTTCTTATGCCTCAATACAAATTGTCACTGTTGAGGGTGCACTGTCATCTCCAGCTCTTTGGAGGTCTTCTTCCTCATTCAATCCTGAGTATTACCCTACGTGGTCGTGAATCTGATCGGAGGGTAACTTACGGGCGCTCCCTGAGCACCACGTGCTCCTTTAGGTCCAGACACACCGGTAGGGCCCTGCAGGAGAAAACAACACATACAACACATTAACCTCACATTAAACTGCATTGAGCAGACTCTTGAGCGGAAGTCATTTCCCAGCAGGAGTCCCTCTGCAGTCTCTGGTGTTAATACTCACATTAGGTCCGGGGGCTCCAGAGGGCCCCTGGGGGCCAGGGGAACCGGCCTCTCCCTTCTGTCCACTCTCACCCATCTCTCCCTTGATACCAGGCTGACCATCTGAGCCCTGGATACGAAGAGAGAGAGCGAGAACGGCACGAAGTTAGTGTCCTGTGCTACTTTGCCAGTTACCGGTTGATTATACGAGGCCGGGCAGAGGGGCTTTGACTTACAGGGGGTCCGGCGAAACCAGCAGGCCCTGGAGGGCCAACCTCCCCGCGGTCACCCTGCAGGAGAGATCAGAGCAATGGGGTTAATTCTGTTCCGTTTCAAACCCTTTCAAACTTTAGAGAGAAGTGTAGACTTAATACTGCCATGACCCAATTTTTATGATTAGCTATGCCGGATGTTTCTCTTGAGATATGATGGCTGAGGTTTTAAGTCTAAATGACGGGCTTCTTGCTTCTTTGTAGTAAGATTCAACATCTAGAATGCCGTGAGATCCACAATTGACTCAATTGTTTATTACTGAAGAATTGTTAAATGTCTTGTCTGGCTTGCCAGGTGGCTCAACCTGCTAGTGCTCTAACCCTGTAGACGATAAGCCTTAGCAAGCCTGTGGACCTATACCCTACTCAAACGATGCATTACTTCTCTTCTTCAAACCTTTTTTCGGTCTGGTTTCTGTTCTGTCCATACATGCATACAAATGTATTCGAGTTACGAGGCAGGGAGATTAGATCTGGGTCCAAACCTCATCTAAACCTTGGACAATACATTGACCCTGAGTAAATATGTGTAATCTTAAGTTAAATTTGCCAACATTTCACCAGATTTCAGAATGTGGAAAAGAATCTGATGTCCATGATGAGGAACCTCATGAGGAGGACTTACAAGGGATCCTACACTGTAGCACTCATCAATCAGAAACCCAAGTCCAGAGCGACTAGAGGCAGACCAAGATGGAGAAGGACAGGCTAAAGACAGACCAAGACCAAGATGGTGATGTACTTACAGGAGCGCCACGTGCACCAGCAGCACCGGATGGTCCAGAGGGTCCGGTTTCACCCTAGGAAGCAAAGGAACTCAGAGTCAAACTCACAACTCCACATAGATGAGGAAACCCCCCACGTTGCCCCAACCCAAGGGTTTAACCCTCAGATTTCAACGTTATCCTCACCTTGGCGCCGTTGGGACCAGCTGGGCCAGGAGGACCAATTGGACCGCTCAAACCCTGGAGGGAGAACACAGAACATGGAGGGTGAGAGGAGAACAATGAGGTAGAGCATAATGTTCAGCCAATGTCCATATCGCTGGACGGAACTGAACTGAAACAGATATTAAAATGGTGCAGACGAATGTATATATAACTCACCCTTGAACCATCCTTGCCAGGAGATCCCTCAAGTCCCTTCTCTCCATTGTCACCCTGTAGAGCAGAGAGAGACATCAGGTTAACATGGCCGCCAATTCAGGCGGAAACATATTGACTCAGGCCTGATGGCTCCTTGTTCATATCAGGTCCCTCCCACCAAAGGGGAGAAACAATTCACTGCAATGACCTCAAACTAGAGTTGAACATTTATCCATCAAGATGAGATCAGATTTACTTCATTAATCTGAGACAGGGAATGATGTGTCTATATTTGTCCTTTCGGACATAGATTGCCGCTAGATATCTGCTGAGTTCTTTGCTACTGTGGTAACTCTTGTCTATAATCATGAGAATGATGTGACTCTTACTCGGTCTCCCTTAGCACCGGGGATGCCACCTGCTCCTCTCTCTCCGGGCATTCCCTGCAGGCCGGGGGGTCCCTGGCCTCCGAGAGCCCCAGCTGGCCCGATAGCCCCCTGACGGAGAGGGGCCGGAGAAGCACTGCGTTAGTATGGACGGTTCCATCCCAGGATGCTTGGAGAGGAAAAGTTCACTCCAATGTGTCTGGGACAAATTCTGGAACCTATGAATAAACAAAGCAAGAACACTGATATAACTGGGGAACATGCGTGTGGATTGACCCCTGACCTTGGGTCCATCAGTTCCGGGGGTACCAGGAAGTCCGCGGGGTCCCTGAAGACCCTGGGGTCCAGCACCACCCCTCTCTCCAGGGAAACCACGCTCGCCCTGTTGGAGGGAACAAGACAGAGCCCTCAGCAATGGACACTATCTTCAGCTATATTGTATAATTAAACATCATTACATGGGATGGGAATGAGCTCTGCGGTCATTCTCAAGTGCTATGTGGCTTGAACAAATTATGCAAATCGATGCAAAGTTCAGCTGGTTACAGTAAAATAGATGGATCAAACATAAAAAAAAAAGGGAAACTCACTCTGGGTCCAACAGCCCCAGGAACTCCGGCCTCTCCATTAACACCCTACGAAAGGAACAGAGACAATGTACAACAATCAACAACAGAGTACACACAATTGATCAAAACAGTTCAAACATAGTATGGATCAAATAAATATGCATAGAAAGCTGTAGGGTAATGTGATTGAGTGAAGAAGTGAAGAAGGTTCATTAGTAACTCTTTGAATCGTTTTGTAAATGAAAATTGCCTAGTAGACTTTACAGTAAAGCCATCCATAATGTTCTTACATATCAATCATGTATGTGCAGTAACACCCCTTGCAAGCAAAGCAAGTTATTAAAAATAATTGGTCACCTTCTTTAGTCCCAATACTTATAACCAATGCTGTATGTCTCATGTTGTTTTTCTCCGCATCAGGACATAGCATACAGCCGTGTGGACCCATGGGTCTGCACGACACATCTGGCCCTCCCTGCTGCTAGAGACACTCACCTGCTCGCCAGGTTTGCCTGACTCTCCTGGGGAGCCTGAAGGTCCGGGAAGACCCTGTCAAATCACAGCAACACAAAGGGTCAGCAGTGCCCACTATACACACACAAGGCCGGTATTAGTGACACAACACATTACATCTTCAGGAGCAACTTTTTTTAATTTTTTAAATTTAGCTTAGCAGTTTGAATAGTTTGAATAGGTTTTTTCAGTTTGTGTGGTCTATCAGTTTTACCTTAGCAGTTTGAATAGTTTGAACAGGTTTTGCAGTTTGTGTAGCCTATCCGTTTTAGCTTAGCAGTTTTGGTCTAGCCTGATAGGAGAGTTTCTATGTTGCTCTGCATTGAAGCGTCTTACGAGTTCTTATCACTGGGATGGGAATGCGTGCATGCAACAGATCTTCAGTAAGCTATTGGGGCTCTTTTGGGCACAATGCCCAGGTAAGAGCTGTCATCGTAATGTCCTCTCACCTGGAAACCGGAGGGTCCGGGCTGGCCTTGCTCTCCTCTCTCTCCAGCAGGTCCCTAGGGTGGTGGACACAGGGAGTTACACTCTGAGGGATACCAACGCAGTGTGTTGTGCATTATAGGATCAACATTTTATCAGTTATTAACAATTCACATTTAATGATTGCTGGCTCCAACTCAAATGTATCTTGTATGAATACAGAAATTCTCTCTTGATTATGGATTAGCACTGCACTGAGAAATCATCTCTTTCCATTATTCATAAGTTAATTATTTATCTTATTTATGGTATTAGCAAGCCTTTTAAAATCACAGATATTGATAAAATCAACTTTTCATTTTACAAGAATGAATGGTCCTTAATACGAAAGATGAGAACATGGCCTTATTAATTCCCAGAGATGCTTTGTTTAATCTGAACATCTTACAGCAGGGCCATGGGGTCCAGATGCTCCAGTCTCTCCATCTTTTCCAGACAGACCCTGTTCAGGAACAGCAGAGGAACGGTCTTAAAGAGTGATTCGTCATTCATTAATAGTCGTGTATTTAAAACTGTTATGGCAGAAGAAAACAGTATGGGTGAACCGGGACTTACCCTCAGTCCTTGGCGACCAACAAGTCCCTTCTCTCCGGCCTTTCCAGGCTCACCCTGTGGGAGTCACACAATGTTAACCTGAGATCATTGGCTACAGTGTCCAACAGGACCATTATAATGCTGTCTGCCAGCCGGATGATTCCCATAATGCACTGCTTTATATGGTGGGTTATATGGGTTATATGTAGTCTCCCAATGTTATGTTGTGTTGTCTTATTGAATTGAACAGTAATTGAATGCTTCACGCTTTGTGTTATACATCACCCATTGGGATTAATATTTTATGTATCATTTGTTATATTTATTCTATCTTGTGTTGATTGTATTATATCAGAGGCGTGACTGTGTGAGGGACGGTGACGTGTCGATGCAATAAAGGTTTATTGGTTTTTGAATTGAGTGTGTTTTATTGTTATATTCTCTCCCAGGCTTACGTTGGCTCCCTTGGGTCCTGGGAACCCCATGACTCCAGGCTGTCCTCGGGCCCCCATGGGTCCGGGTGGGCCGGGGCGACCGTCCTCACCAGAGGAACCCTGTCAGAGACACGGGGAGGGGGGGGGGGGGTCACACGTCAGCTGGGGGGACATGAGCTGGGAGCGGTTAGTGTATTCATACTGCAGCGTTCAAACACAGGGCAGCGTGCAGCGCTGCACAAAGGAAGAAATCACATGTAAAAACATTACTAGGACTAGGACAATCATTAAAGAAAATAAAAAAGAGCTCTCTGTTACACTCATTAAGAGGGTTGTATGGAAATGAGTGTGTTTGTTGAAGCCTTCAATGATAGCCGTAATGACTGGTACGATTACCAGAGAACGATTTATTTTAAATGGATTTTATTCAAATGACGATTATGATCTTTACATGTTATCTGTGTTGTTATCGATTCAATTTAAATGAGTAATTTGCCAAATAAGTATCAGCATTAGTTCTCCTTCTGCATACATTTCTTCCCATCTATACTCTCGGCGAGTTAATCAAAGGACGGATTGAAGATGAAACCTTTATTTTGTATAATATGTACAATGTGTGTATGAAGACTGAAGAATGTCAATGTCTATGATGGTAATGAACTTACAGAAGCGCCAACTTTGCCTTGGGGACCAGCATCACCAGGACGGCCAGTAAGACCCTGCAGCACAAGAAAACACAACATGAATCACTCACACACCAAGCCACAAGCATGTACCTGCAACCGCCATTATAACATGCACCACTAACCACACTGACTCCCAGAGGGATGGTCAGAAGCTACAGAGGGTAATTACAGAGGGTAGTGTCATCTACTCGTTCAGCTCACACTGGAGGACTGGAGAACTATCACTACTGCTCATACTACTACCACAGAGTACTCACCCTGGAGGACTGAAGTACTATCACTACTGCTCATATTACCACCACAGAGTACTCACCCTGGAGGACTGAAGTACTATCACTACTCATACTACTACTACCACAGAGTACTCACCCTGGAGGACTGAAGTACTATCACTACTCATACTACTACTACCACAGAGTACTCACCCTGGAGGACTGAAGTACTGTCACTACTCATACTACTACTACTACCACAGAGTACTCACCCTGGAGGACTGAAGTACTGTCACTACTCATACTACTACTACCACAGAGTACTCACCCTGGCGCCGGGAAGACCAGACTCTCCAGTGCGACCGGGATCCCCGGTGCCTCCCTTGGGCCCTGCAGCACCAGACACACCGCGGTCCCCTGGAGCCCCCTGCAGACACACAGACATTGTCACTCAGCAGGCCTGTGTTTGGCTTCAGGAAACGGTGCGTGGGATCACATTGTGAGTATGTGTGCAATAATAATGATGGATAGAGTCGATGCGGCGAGGAATGGGACCTGGTAGAGTGAGTGTGATGATGTGGAGTTGTGTACTGTATGTGTCTAGTTGTGTGTACTGTATGTGTCTTGGTGTGTGTACTGTATGTGTCTAGATGTGTGTACTGTATGTGTCTAGATGTGTGTACTGTATGTGTCTAGTTGTGTGTACTGTATGTGTCTAGATGTGTGTACTGTATGTGTCTAGTTGTGTGTACTGTATGTGTCTAGATGTGTGTACTGTATGTGTCTAGATGTGTGTACTGTATGTGTCTAGTTGTGTGTACTGTATGTGTCTAGATGTGTGTACTGTATGTGTCTAGATGTGTGTACTGTATGTGTCTAGTTGTGTGTACTGTATGTGTCTAGTTGTGTGTACTGTATGTGTCTAGGTGTGTGTACTGTATGTGTCTAGTTGTGTGTACTGTATGTGTCTAGATGTGTGTACTGTATGTGTCTAGGTGTGTGTACTGTATGTGTCTAGTTGTGTGTACTGTATGTGTCTAGGTGTGTGTACTGTATGTGTCTAGTTGTGTGTACTGTATGTGTCTAGATGTGTGTACTGTATGTGTCTAGATGTGTGTACTGTATGTGTCTAGATGTATGTACTCTATGTGTCTTGTTCTGTGGTTGGTTTTCTCTTACGTCACATGCCATTGTCTTGGTGACGGTTTAATACAAGCTTGGTTATTAAGTATTTTTTGTGATTTGATGCAAATGATTTTGAGCAGCACGTACCTTAGCGCCAGCAAGACCATCTTGACCTGGGAAACCACGGTTACCAGGTGCTCCCTGAAAACAATCACAGCAACAACGTGAACACAACGATGACAACAACACCATCAGCAGACAGCCTTACTTCACTGAACGGATACTGCTGATTTTCTGAAACACTCACTCTCTCTCCGGGGGGTCCGAGTGGTCCAGCAGATCCGGGCTCTCCTCTTGCTCCTCGCTTGCCCTCTTCTCCTGAAGGTCCTGGGCCACCTTGGGGTCCCACGGGGCCCTAGGATATTGAGAGCATACACACCTCATTAGACTACAGTGTCCCTTCAGAAAAGGGAAAAGACAACATTCATTTTGTATTCAGTAAATCTCAGTCTCATGGGGCCACTTACGAGCTCTCCTTTGGGTCCAGCCTCTCCCTTGAATCCCGGGATACCGGGGTCTCCCTGAAAACAGCAGAGAGTATAAACCATGAGAATCAGCCGTCACCTGTCACCTCAGATCAGCCATGTACAAATCACGCCTCCACCACCAAAACATGAACGCAAACTCTGGTGGTCGTCTGTGTGCCAGGGAGGTGATCTAAGGGGCACTCACAGACTGGCCCTTGGGCCCGAGGGGTCCTGTCGCTCCCTGAGGTCCGGGGGGGCCACGGGGTCCGGGAAAACCTGGTGCTCCGGCGATACCAGCACCACCCTGTGAGGACGGACGGACAGACACAGTTTAGTGGAGGAGATTGAGTCAGAACTAGGAGAAAGTAAATAAAAAACCAAGACCCTGGGGGTAGTTTGAGGCTTCAACTTACAGCAGATCCTTTGCTCCCGGGAATACCATCAGTACCAGGGTTGCCCTATAGAGAAGAACAACAGAGGCAACTCATGTCAGCAGCCTGGCAGAGAGGTCACACCGTACAGACATTTGTGTGAGAGACAGCATATATAGTATGCATTAATTGAATGGAAGAGTCTTTGTGGTATGGAATCAAAGCCTGGGTGGTGCTAGGAGGGCTGTTTGTGTTTGGTTGCTAAGCGCTATCATCTTGCTTAATAATAATCCCCAATAGCGCCCCCTGCTGTGATATTACACAAAGGGAGTTTCTGTATTGTTGCGTTGGCTTATGTGCTACATGCTATCAGAATTTGAACAGGCAGAGAGATGTGTCAGAAGGGAATAAATGCAGAAGAGCCCGGGATTTTCAGTAGCTGCTAAAGTGTATATTCAATAGCTTTTGTGTGGACCACACAATGAATACATTTTGCCCACTCTCTCTGTTGTGTGTGTGATCGGTTCAGTCAAAGAAAAGGTACTGTGTGTGCTTCTCCCATATCGTTTCTACGGTGCTACCCTTAACCCTCCCCTGGACGTGGCCTTGGTCAGCGGTCCTATTTCTGTATCATTTAGTATTTCGTGGCTGAGGCAGGTGGACGTACAGAGGCTCCAGCGGGTCCGGGGGATCCAGGGGTGCCAGCCTCACCGCGGGGCCCCTGAGCGCCCTCAGCTCCACGGGCTCCTGTGGGGCCAGCCTCTCCCTGTGGGGGAACACAAGCACAGGTCAGCTTAGAGCAGGTGGCTCTCGAACCCAAGGCCCCTGACAGACAGGAGGTAGCAGAGCACGGTAGAGGCCTGAAGGTGGTGGGTGTACTGTCATCCCCCGTCTGCTACTAATGGAGCTGGACGTTCATTCAAGCTAAAGACAGTTCTGAAGCGTCATGGCGTATTATGCTTTTTTCCATTTATCTGATGTTCTTGATTTTCAGTTATCTATCAGTTTTCAGTATGACATGGAGATCCAATTCATAAAGAACTGCTATTAATGATAAAGAAGTAGTAAAAAATGCCAGACGTTGTAATTTTATAGATTTATATATTAAATTATATATTTATTATACAGGTCATGTCATTTGAAAGAAAATACGAATTATCTATAATTTATAATCTGATTCATAATCAATGATGCTGCAGGTTTTAGGTTAAATGAGATATCATGGTATTCATGGAGAATATCTATCTACCTGTGTAATTAATAATGGACAACAAATACCAACCTATGTACCCTTCAAGAACCTTATCAAAGAGCTCCTCTTTATCATACTATGCTACCAAAGCTTCAAGAGAACACAGCGGCACCTCAAAAATTGTGTTTCTAAATCCAACTCAAGTAGTCATGGTTAAGACAAAAAGCATTTTAAAACAAATAAACAAACCTTGGATCCAGGGGATCCTGGGAAACCGGGAGCACCAGCAGGTCCAACAGCACCCTAGGAGGAGGACATCCACACAGGTCACTTTACACGCTTCAAACGCCAAGGGGGGGGACAATATGTTTGAGTTTCATAGTGGACCACATGAATGTAAGTGAGTTTAGGGCAATAATTCAATGTTTTCGTTTATCGTCTTGGCATGGGATTGTATTGTTATGAAATGAGTTTATAGACTTTATACCCAGGTTTAAAGACTAACTGAAATTACAATGAGAAGGTATACCCTTAAAATTACAAAAGATGAGGTTTGAAACGTCACTGAGAAAATAAATCGAGCTTTAGACTGAAAATCCTTAATGTGATGACCCTGAGGTACACCGATTACAATGGTATTTTGGAAATCATAAGAATGTCTAGATATTTATCTTATAGTGTAAAACTTGATTTGAGAGGCGGTGATACGTACAGGTGGACCAGCGGGACCAGGCAGACCATCATTACCACGGGCACCCTGGGGAGAGGAACAACACAGGTACATCAAGTCACAAGACATCCCAGCAGTCGCTCAGTGAGAACACAGGCTGGAGGAGAGCTGAGACCCCGCCCTCCTGAACACAGGGTGGAGGAGAGGTGAGACCCAGCACTCCTGAACACAGGGTGGAGGAGAGCTGAGTCCCAGCCCTCCTGAACACAGGGTGGAGGAGAGCTGAGTCCCAGCCCTCCTGAACACAGGGTGGAGGAGATCTGAGACCCAGCCCTCCTGAACACAGGCTGGAGGAGAGCTGAGACCTAGCCCTCCTAAACACAGGCTAGAGGAGAGCTGAGACCCCGCCCTCCTGAACACAGGGTGGAGGAGAGCAGACGCTGTAGTTCCGGCCACAGCTGTTATATTGAAGAGGCATCTCAAAGCTTTCTCCTCCTAGATGATCCTGCTCTATGAATCGTCCCTGTGTAACTCACAGCAGATCCGGCTGCTCCGGAACGCCCTCTCTCGCCGGGCAGACCACGGGGTCCCTGTGATCAGAGACAGAGGGAGGAGGACACGTTAGGGACAGACTCTCACATGGGAGCGCACCAGGAAATCACAAAACGATTATTTTTCATCAATATTTTTGTGCGAACAAACTCCATGCATGTAGGGTGACTCATGGAGTGAAAAGCATTGCATTGAAGAGGCCACTGCTGTTTGGTGCAACTGGAAAAAAGAAACAGTATTGTGTAAGGAGACAGAACAACTCACCATGGGTCCAGGGGTGCCGTTCTCTCCAGAGGATCCACCCTCACCCTTTAATAGGACACATCAAAACAGTTAGAAACAGTCCTCTTCATAGGTGCCAAATAGACAGGGTATGAATATGATCTGCCTTGAGAGTCCCAGCCAACTCTCTCCTTGTCTCTGACAGATGATTTATGGTCCTGGTGTTTGGCGCTATTAGAGCTGACCCTATGTCAAAGGCAGTGTTTGACCTTTGCAGAGTAGAATAATAACAGCATTTAATAATCATACCTTAGCTCCGGCAGCACCGCTCTCTCCCTTGGCTCCATCCAAACCAGAGTGACCCTAAAGAGAGACAGAGAGAGAGAGAGAGAGAGAGAGAGAGAGAGAGAGAGAGAGAGAGAGAGAGAGAGAGAGAGAGAGAGAGAGAGAGAGAGAGAGAGAGAGACAGAGAGAGAGAGAGAGAGAGAGAGAAGGAGAGAGAGAGAGAGAGAGAGAGAGAGAGAGAGAGAGAGAGAGAAGAGAGAGAGAGAGAGAGAGAGAGAGAGAGAGACAGCGACAGAGACAGAGAGATAAAAACACGACATATTAATACACTATCAGCCACCATCAGTGTATAGATGTTGGCATTCGATGGTATCACAGAGAGAGAGGGAGAGAAGGGGAGGGGGTCACTTACTCTGTGTCCTTTAATCCCAGGAAGTCCAGGAGTTCCAGGGAATCCACGGGCTCCCTAATACAATGTCAGGGGGGGGGAATTAAACACACGGAAATAATGTATTTTTATTTCCCATTTCCAATAATGACCAGTTCTAACCAAGCTAGTTCTTAACTTAACATAGTCTGCGGATATAATGATGGAGAAACATTGGATTATGTTGAAGTTTCCTAAAGTGTGGTTGTTTACTATAGATGTATCTACCTGAGGTCCAGCAGGTCCACGCTCACCACCCTTGCCAGGTTTACCAGCTTCACCCTGAAATAGATACAATTCATTAGTTATATTCACTTACAGATGTCTTCCAACCATGGGGAAAAGACACGGACACTACTGCCCCCTAGTGGCGGTAGGATCATGTGGTACACATTGCTGCAGCTAGCAACTTGGGTTTTAGCAAGGTCAACATTTTCTATGCACTGGAATGATTAAAACCTTCTTATAATGCGGTCCACTATATGTTGATTTGACTTTTGACCCTAGCCTGATTATGTTGTCTGGGTTGAGTTTCAATTATGCTTATGTTCCCACAAGCATATGTTTATTATGCCAAAGTGTGGTTATATCCCCATCATATGGGAAGTGTTCCTGCTGATACTCACATCACTTCCTGATTTTCCTGAGGGTCCGAGGGGGCCACCAGGGCCGGTAGGTCCCTGTTTCAAGCAAAGAGAGCCGTTGGTGTGAATTGTTGTACAGTCTCACTGTTTAAACGCAATACAAAAGGTTACCAGTAAAGCAAATGTATGTTCTACTTAACTTAGAAGGATTTGGTAACTGAAATATGTATTTACAGAGAGATATTATATGTCTCTGTAAATACATATTTCAGTTACAAAATCCTACCAAAAAACATCCATTGGTAAAAAGGTCATATTTTGGTTCATGCTTTTCTTAGAGACAGGCCGATGACTCATGCATCAGCATTCATTTCAGTGCAGTGAGACAGTCACATTTCCTTTTCACCAGTTACTGTAAGGAGCTAACCCACATTATGTTGATGTGTTTATGGGAGCTGGAAATACTTACAGCTGATCCAGGCTCTCCAGTCTCTCCGGGGTTACCTTGGAAACCTTGTGGGCCCTGAAGAAATTCACACTCATTAACACCTAAAGCGACCAAAGCCCCCGTATTCAAGGTGGGCGACGGAACAGCATCACTGCCTACTGACATACACCTTTACCAATCTACCCACTATACTTTTTGGGTATGAAGTACAAAGTGTGTGTTCAGGGGTTGGTTAAGCAGGGTTGAGATATAGTTAAGTATTCCATCATACTCACAGGAGATCCGGAGGGGCCAGGGGGGCCACGGGGACCCATCGGGCCCTAAGAAAGAGAAGAAGAAAACAGAGCAAGAGAAAATTAACACATAGTTATTTTGTTATCTTGAGTTATCTTTCGAGTTTCTAGTCTTCTTTCTTGTGATTCGATGAAACAATTGTCCAAAACAGTGCTTCAATGTAGCACTCTGTTCTGTGATGGATGCATGGCTATGTATCTGTTGGGTGTGTCTGCTGTCACACACACACACACACACACACACACACACACACACACACACACACACACACACACACACACACACACACACACACACACACACACACACACACACACACACACACACACACACACACAATACACACCATAGGGCCCTGCATCACTCCCATCGCAGCACTGCCGGCCTTCTCATCAAATCCACCAGCCATTTGAGCAGCAAAGTTCTGGAGGAAATAACAATACAAACACGCATTAGTTATAAGACAGATTTATTTTCTGGAGAGCTAACAAATATCCAAATAAGCAGATGAGGAGCGAGGACAATGTTGATCTCCACACTCACTCCTCCCAGCCCAGAGGGCCCGGGTGGTCCGGCTGGCCCGGGGTTCCCGGGAGTACCGGGCTCTCCGTCTCTGCCTCTGGGTCCAATGTTGCCCTGCAGGGAGGAAGTGGGAGGTGGGGGGTATTTCACAGTGAATGAGGGGTTCCTTATTAATAATGGAGGAGCATTGCAGCAGAAATACACAGAGGCTCTGAGCGATATGTGACTATATAAACTTGGCCCAAGTCGTCTGGAATTGCATTAATTGCCAAGCACCTGTATAAGACCTCAATGCTTATAGTGAATTCTAATTCTAATCGATAAAGAAGATGGTCTTACAAGGCTCAGGCCAGAACTGTTACTGTATGGTGTTGTTTATTTTTGGCCCTTTTGACATTCAATTTGTATCTGTTTTTTTTTTTTACAATATTAATTACTGATGGGGAGTCACTGTGCAGAACATGATCAGCAGTATAAGGCCATCTTCCTTATTGAGCCGCATTAGTTCTGTTTTATCCGACATTACGTGTCTTTACCTTATCGCCTTTAGCTCCGCCTGGTCCTCGTGTTCCTTGCTCTCCGGGGGGTCCCTGGAGGGGGGAGGGCCCAGACATAGATTAACATGTCAGCTAAGGTGAAGCATGAACTGTGAATGTGACATGTGTATCTTGTACATTGTATACACGTTTACTAGCTCTCATAGTGTGTGAATAGTTTACCATGGGGCCATGAGGTCCTCTTGGTCCTACGACCTATAGAAGGGAAGAAAAGACTGTTAGGGATTGGCCCGGCTTCATGTGATCAGACATCCTGTGTTGTAACACATTGAGGCGTGGCTCGGTGCACCACCATCCAGACCCGGCTCAGCCCAGACCCAAGAACATTCCGGTACAGTGTCCCGCCCCCCAAAACAAATCATGTTTAATTAAAACTTTTAATTTGACAGTCTTCTTAGCTTAACATCAGCCCTTCTTAGCTTCAACTTGACATTCTTTGTTCTTTTTGCAGTGTGAGACAGGAGCAAATGTTATGAGAACGTAAGAGGATTGGTTTGGGTTCATTATGTACAAGGAATGTAGGGTTCCTTCCTTTTGGCACACTGAAACACCAACATCAGTTACAGAACCTAGAAACATCCCTTAATAATCATTATTAAGGGGTGTTTGCTGAAAGGGTGAGATACATGATAACACTGACCCTACTTGAACATTAAAAGCTCTTTAAGAGTTTGAGAATGTTGACTGTAAACTACAGGCATTTAGAAAAATTATGATCAACAAAACAGAAGTATGTTTAAATGTCAAACACAGTGAAATCCTGGAAACCATACTTACATCTGCAATCTCTCCTGGTTCACCTTTCTGCCCCTTTTAGAAAGAACAAAGAAACATGATTATTCATCAAAAACATTAACCTCAGAAACAAAGTATAGATTTGGCTTAGCATGATTTTAGGTCAATATATATGCACAGTTTTGTAAGTAGGTAGCCACAGGCCATTTCTCACCTGCGCACCAAACGACTCTGAGGTTTCAGATGGATGATTGATGAGGGGAGCAGAGAAAAGGACATTAAACATTAAGACATTGGTGACCCAAATTAAAACTCGTGTGGACGTGGGCTAGTTGGATTCTGTTCCCTTTCCGCAGTTTTCTCAGACGCAATTGCTGATGATACAAAAACGGTAGAGAACCCTTATAGATGTGATTGAATTTTAAAAGCCTTCCTTTTAATGGGTTGGAAAGCAAAGCAAGCAAAAACAGGTTAATTAGGTTAATGACAAATTGGCGTTGGGATAAAATCGCTGTAACAACTATGAGTCGATTTTTAATAAGCAAGCAAGCAAACAGGCGGAAACTCTGAGAAAATTGGAGAAAACGTATCATCATTTATTCTATTTATTTGTTCGACCATCTACTGGAAGATATGCTGTGCTATGCTGTACGTCAAATTTGAACGCTCCATTACTGGGTACTGCAAGATTCGAGGAATCTGAAGCTGTTGGTATGTGATGATGTGACACTGCGGACTGACTCCAGTTGACCTCTGTGTGAGGCCACATGCCCCTTAATAGGGACGGCTTCAATGGCGTAATATAGGCTACTGATGTTAAACACTATGTATTCATGCTAAGCACTTCGATGCCCATCTGACTCCATATCAAATGAGCATCAAAAGAAAACAATAGTCCTAATGATTTCATCTTTTTTATCTTGATTTTCATTCTTCATGAAAACCAAGTAAAAAATGGGTCACTTTAGAATAAGGAACATCGCACCGTGGTCCAGTCATTACTTTACATCGATGTGTATCATAATATGGTCGCACCAGATGACTAATCCTTCCAAGTAAACAGGCCATGATTCCAGTCACGACTCCTACATCCATGTAAAATACCCCGGACCACCCAGGGGTGCTTGTTCCTTACTCAAAGTCCTGCTCGCTCCGACAGAAGCGTTTCAGTGGAAAAAAAGGGGTCATTTATTTATGGTGGCGGTGAATAAATAAATGCACAACCAATGGGGGAAGCAGAGGAGGAGGAGGAGGAGGAGGAGGAGGCAGCGTCGGCAGGGCAGATGGGGCAGCACTCCCCGGGAGGGATGGACGGGTTGGCGCACTCTCTCATCTCCTCGCAGATGATCTCGTCGCACAGGACGGAGCCGGTGTCGCACACACAGACGCGACACCGCTCAGACCTCCACACGTCCTTATCATTGTAACGGCGGCCATCTTGGACGCAGCCGCCAACCTCCTCTGTTTTGGTGGGGGGGCCGTCACCGTGTGGGTGGTGGGAGGTGGAGGAGGGAGGGTGTGTGTGCAGCAGGTGGACAGCAGGGCACAGTGTTAGGAGCAGTGGGAGTCATGGTTGTTTGTCGTTATGGTGGTAGGAGAGGCATTAGCGCATGAGAGGCGGATATATGAGGAAGGCTTAAAGAAAAGGCATTTATGAAGAGGATGTGGATTTTTGGTTGTAGTTGTAATTTTTTGTTCTGATATTTTATTCTTTTTTCTTCTACATGTGACTCGTTTTTGTTCGCACAATATAAGTCACATGTGTTGATGAGGGTAGGATTGAGGAGGGGATTCGGTGGGAGATATGGAGAGGGGGGGCAGGAAGTGGGGATGTGTGTGTGTGTGTGTGTGTGTGTGTGTGTGTGTGTATGTGTGTGTGTGTGTGTGTGTGTGTGTGTGTGTGTGTGTGTGTGTGTGTGTGTGTGTGTGTGTGTGTGTGTGTGTGTGTGTGTGTGTGTGTGTGTGTGTGTGTGTGCGTGCGTGTGTGTATGTGTGTGTGGACCTTCCCATCCCCAGAGGAAAGGTAGGTGGCGTGGTTATTTAGTTAGGTCAGAGGTAGAGGAGTGTGGAGGGAGAGTGATATGAAATAACAAGGAAGAAAGACACAAGTCTATCTTCCATCAAGGAATGCTTCTTTTCTCTCTCACACACACACACACACACACACACACACACACACACACACACACACACACACACACACACACACACACACACACACACACAAACACACACACACACACACACACACACACACACACACACAACACACACACACACACACACACACACACACACACACACACACACACACACACACACACACACACACACACACACACACACACACAAAGTAGCACAAGATGCAACCCAGATTACTATTAATATTTCAAGTCCGTACACAACATATTTAGCTCGGATGTGCTTTACCTGTTTCCCTTGATAAATGTTTAACCCTTGTATATTTAAAGAATACCTTCATATATTTGATCTTGTGAAGAGTACAATTTACTGAGACACCTTTTCAAATAAACCAATTCACAAGAGCGGGCTGTTACCTGGCAGAATGAAACCCAATTAATAAAAGATGCACTGATTTATTGAGAATGCATTTAAGTTTACAGCAACCATTCACTCCTGTATAGGCAGGTCCTACACACGTTACTCTGCAGCTCAATTTCCATTTGAAAGGTTCTAATGAGATGGTTATATACCATGCAATTGCATCGTAAACTGGTACATCAACAAAAGCCACATTTAGCAGTGAACTCTGACCAGTCATGGCATTTCACATGACAGAGTGAGTCCATTCAACACGCAGGCCTGCTAGGCCCTCCGGTGAATATGAGAGAGGGAGTGAGAGAGAGAGTGTGTGAGAGAGAGATAGAGAGGGACTATATGAATACACTTCTCTCACAAGGGCAGACTGTGCCCGATTGACAAGCTGCTGCCTTAAGTAAACAGGGGCTGCTTCTAAGAATTCTCCATCTGGATCTCATAGCTGTGTCAAGTGCCAGTTTAAACACATTGAGGAATCAAGAATGGGTGGTTTGTTAGTATACAGGATGTGCCTATTAAATGCTGCTCCTTGTTTATTATGCATATGTGAAAGCTGTCATAGAGTTGAATATGTGCTGAAATATGGTTTGCAGCCAGCTTGCAGTGGAGTCAAATATATTGCTGGAAATTCACATTGGAATGATTATGTATTATGCATTATGCATTGCATATGCACTTAGAGACATTACTGTATTAGTATTTTCTGTATAATGTTGCCCTTTGAAATGCCATTACCTTACTGAAACCCTGTGAGCCCACAAGTCAAAGGTGAAGACATATCTGAGCCTTTTGGTTTACCAAATTCTTGAAAGACATTTTTTTGTCAACCTCGTTGGACAATAAAGAATTTAATTCACTTCAACTCATGAATTATATTTTGAATAGATTTTTGTAATTGGTAACTTATCACAACATAATCACCATGCAGCCCTTGTTCGTTTTATAATAATCTACTAAACATTATAGGGGTGATTATATGGGCTGTCAAGAGGAGGTAACGATTAAGTAACAGGCGGGCCTTAGGACCCAGGAAGGAGCAAACGGATACTTGTTCACCTGGTCCTCCATCCCATACACATGTACCTTGACAGCCTCACCTATGATCCATAATGGAACCTCTGACTCCCAAAAAAGAATAAAGTTGATGAAAAATAAAAGAGGCAACAATAAACTATAATTTTTAAATTTCTACTTTTTGCATAAAGAATAGGTCATCCTCACGGATTTGAGAGCTGTCATATGGCAAATTGGTAATTTAGTTATCTTTTCCTAGTTATTCTCCTGAGTTATATAGGCTTGGCCTATCAGCTTAATTGTCGAGTGAAAGCACATTCATGCCGACCCTCGTTTGACATGAGTGACATTGAACTTAATTGCATTCTTTTCAGGCTTAATTGAATAAATATCCCCTATAACAGTGCCATTATTTTTACAGTAGAAACTCAAAAAACAAAGATTGTTACTTACGGGCGTCTTCTTGTTGACATCTGACAACGGAAAGCAACACAACTTGGGACGCTACAAGTAGCAGAACAGTCCTTGAATCCACAAAGCTGAACATGTCTAAATATTAGACATGCAGGACCTTGAGTGAGAAATAAAGAAAGGGCACAGACGCGTCTCTCGATGGCTCAGGGGTGTCTGTGTGTGAGTGAGATGTTCCCAGAGAGTCTATGGAACCATGCAGCCAACCTTCCGAAATCAAAGTGGAATCCAACGTGGGGCCCCTGTCTGCAATTAGCACCCACCGCGTCAGGCCGAGCACCGCGGTTTTATGTCCAGCTTGGCCCCTATGAATCTTCGTATATTGCTAAATACCGGTCCGTCCCCTAGACCCCCAGCAGAGCTGAAACCCGAAGCTTATCTCCCTCCCCTCCTACCGTCTGACGGACTTCGCCATCGTGACCCACGCCCAGCTTAAAAAATGGATCTGTTTATGTGGTTTAATATAAAGAAAAGCATTGCTGTCATTCGTTTAAAACTCGTTTCTACATTAGCCACCTAAACCTTGGGAAAGTTGGCAGTGATTTTGATAAGCAAAATTCCTAATACACAGCAAGTTGTAATACATTTGAAAGTGACACACAAATGAGCCTCATCTAATTCCAACAGGAGACAGAGAGGTAGTCATTTTGACTAAATATGTTGGTTATATGTGGACCAATGTCGGAGATCATGCATACATCTTAGCTATTGCTTGAAAGGGAAGATGATTGATATAAAAGCACATATATTATATGAATGAAATTATCTAATTGATCAGTGCTTTAATTTAATCTACATCTCCATTTATTTATTTATAAATAGGGCCTCCTTAATAAGCTAAACCCTATTAACTTACTAACTTAGACCTACTTACTGAATCAAACATTTAATCATATAATTACATCTCAGGTTAGCCACCACTTGCAAACAATTACTATCCAGCCACTAGCAAAACGATAAATAATTTATCAAATCTCACAGCAAGGCACCATCAATATGAATATTAGGACCACTAAAGTGACAGAGCTTGGGTCTTAATGAAATCAGTGAAGGTGTATATAGTTGAATTAAATCATCACCGGTAAAGTTATGTCATGTTCACATGACAGTCCAACCCCGGAGGCCTTTTGAGAGGTCACTCTGTTTGGACAAGAACCAGTTGGCAAGAGGCTGTGAGACAGTGAAGAGCACAATCCCTTTGCCATGCCTGTGTCTGTACCAAGCATTTCAAAAGGAAGAATAAGGAAGCAGGTTTTCCTTTACATAAATAGGACATTTTGAAATGGAGATCCAAATGTGCTAATTAAAGCAATAGCAATCCAGCATGGTTAAAACAGATTTATTGTCTCACTCTCCTTTTGATTTTCAAACCATTTTGTCCGGTGCATAGTGCAGCATTTCACAGCAAGCATCATCTGTGTTAGACTGTGCTAACATTACCTGCTACAGTGCCACAGTGGCACAGTAGTATACTGCTACTGCATTTAGACTATAGTCTGTGCAGGGAGAGGCTAGTGTCTGGTCTCGTCCTATAGGACCAGGTGCTTGAAAGGGGTTCTTTGTCACACTGGAAGGCCCAGTATTTCCAGGGTCACGACATTCTAGGAGCTCCCCCTCATTCCACATACAGGAAAGAAACTGCTGAACCCTCTCTTGCAGACATTGGCCCTCTGCTCTGCGTTTCATACCTCACAAACGGGTGCCTGCCCCCCTAATGGGGACTGGGGCAACAAATTACTTCGACAATGGATTTCCTCTCTGCTAACTAAGCCAAATTATGTTAAACCATGCCTTTAAATGTTCCTGACATTGACTAAGTAATGGTTGCCACTCAGGTAGCACACAGTAGGCCTATGCGTCAAAGAAAACTGATTTGTATTTGTCAAAGAAAAATGATTTTTTTCTATTGAGATGTTGATAGTTATACCCAGCTCACCATTGATCCTGCGTATGAGGACCAAAAGCATTCAAGTGCCGCTAGTACACAGCTGAATCAATAACCTGCACACTTTGGACAACAAAGGAGCACAAAGTGTCATTTCACACCACACTATTCTCTGGGTCTATTCGCTGTTGCCTGGCAACGTGATTAAAGATGGAGGGGAAAGCCGAAGCCGAGACGTTTTTTCCCTTGGAGCTCATACTTCATGGTGATACTCGTTTAGTAAGATAAATCTCACTGTAGGATAGTTCAATAGGAGAAGGAAAAGCTATCATACAGCTATGATGATGGATGAATCTAAAGCAAAGGAGATTTCTCTCCAAATTTAATGTATTCTTGAATGACTGCGGAACGAGGATGGTAGTAGAATGGATTGTGTAGATTGCACAGATGACAAAAATAAATGGAAGGCGGAACTAGTAGCAACACACCGGAAAAGACCAGTCTTGAGTTTCAAAGCCTCAGCTTAAAGGTCTGGCTTGGATTTTAAATGAAAGACTTTGAGGATGTTGAATGCTAAAAGACCTAAATCCTGCCGCAGGGACACTTTCTCTGACTCTGGGGAGGGCGGAGGGACAAGCAACCTTACTCAGACTCATTCAAACGTATAGGCCCATAGGACTTAAATGACAGAACGTTTGGCTTTGGCATGGTAATCCATGCTAATCGGCCCTAGCGATACAGCTGCAATAGCAGCAGCAGAGGTGACCTGTCCGGTCCTACACTTCCCGTTGCTCTGACTGCAACGCAGCCATCTCCATCTCTCTCTCCCTCTCTCTCTCTCTCCCTCTCTCTCTCTCTCTCTCCCTCTCTCTCTCCCTCTCTCTCTCTCTCTCTCCCTCCCTCCCCACGGCCCACACAATAGAGCTCTGTGTGGAGGCTCGTGGAATGCAGCGAGATGGCAGGGCAGTGGGGATTGCCGCACGGTGTGGACGAAGAGGTGGTGGTGGTGGTGGGGGGGATACTAAGGAAGGGTGTGGAAGGTAGGAGGATGAAGGAAGGAGGAGGTGGTGGAGGTGGAGGTGGAGGTGGAGGTGGTGGTGGATGTGGGGGAGCAGGGCAAGGGGCGGGCTGGACGGAAGGGAGGGGTGGCTGATCTCTGCTGGCTGTAAGGGGCTACAGAGGCTCCAGGGGTCTAGAGGGTGTCTAGGTTTCCACACGGAGATCTCTCCCCAGTGCAGAGCGGAGTGGATGGGCCCTTCTAAGTTCTGTCTGTGTCCACCTGGATACGAAGGAGAGCAGAGGAGTGGCTCTAGCGGCCCACGGCGTCTCATCCGCCCAGCTGTCTCCACCTAGAAACCTATCCGACTCTAATTATCTATTACAGTCTGTAGCTGATCTGTTAATAGCAATTTAGGATTTTTCTAATTATAGTTAGAATAATACATTAGGCCACATGGCCGGCGACAATGGTAATGTTGTAAAAATGAAAAAACGGATGAATAAACAGTTGTAGGAAAATACCTAGTTCTAAATCAAAGGGATAAATGAAGCCACTTGTTGGAGTGTATTTATAGGTCCCGAACCAAGACTTCATTTACAGTGCCAGTTTGTAAAGGGGAAAGCACTCCCACTAGTGGAAGTGTGGGCAAACGGTCATTCTATAATGAACTTGAATAGTAGCTTTATATCTGTCATAAACTATCATGAATGATCCTATGCCACCATATCATTTAGCAATTTTGATTCTTTAAATTAATAATTTAAGGTACTTTCCAAAGTAGGCCTACAAAACAATAATTATGGCTTCTCAAAGTGTAAGCAATTCACAGTATAAGATTTCAGATATTTTTTAAAGAAAGAAAGACAGGCAGAGTTGAGTTAACTTAAACATTTATTCACAAACTTGAAGCTTGCAATAACAATGTATGCATTTCAAACTTTGGTTAAAGCTGTTTAAAAATTACCTAAACCTGGTACAGTAAGTTCGGAAATCTAAAAATGTAATTCCCTGTCTGAGATGAACAGTGTACATCTTATCTTATCAAAAGGGAAAGCTTGATTAAGAGGAGTAGAACGAACCGAATTAACCACAACCTGTTGGTCGAAAATCTACAGCCTATTTTCCTGCATCTTGGGATACCAATGTCTTTACAGTATGGATCACAGAATAACATTTATTCTAATGACCCAAAAACACAATTGAACAGCTTTAAACCACCTCATCTTGCTCATTCTGAACTGGCTACTCCTCCAACCTTATCCCTGAACCTCAGTCTCCTGAGTCTGAATCAAGGCCTTTCGCCCTGCGGGTCTCTCTTCCTGTGTGGGACGGTGGTGGTGTGTGGGGGGGGGGGGGGGGGGGGTAGTTTGTGTAGGGATGGGGGTAGAGGGGGGAGGGGGGGCTTTTCACACAAGATGGACGCCAGGGGGGACAAAGCTAGCATTCATCGACCGAGGAATGAAAAACATTTTCCTGAAGAAAACAGAGAGGCTACAAGCAGCAGAGGTAATGCCGAGGGGCCATGGGGTTAGTGTGCACACCGGTCGAAGAAGGGGCGGGTTGGGTGTGGGGGGATAGGGGGCGGGGGTCCATGCCTACAGCAAGACCAAGGGGGGCCACCGGAATAAAGTGAGCGCTCATTTATTCGCAAACCAAGCTTTTAAAGGGATGTCTACCTTTCAAACCATGCGTGAAAAGTTAATTCACACATTCTAAATGAATGTGCCTATACGAGAATGGCCTACAGATGTAGGTCTACTGTACATCTGTATGTTCGGTAATATGAGCAAGGTGGATCTTCTTTTCTGGTTCTATCCCAACTGTTCCCAACTCAATACTGTTTGGACCACAACTGCTTCTAAACTATTTTACTACCCTCGACTGTTTCTATCTCGACTGCCTCATTTTTTCCCCCTCGAACCAACAGAAAAATCAATCGGGCTGATTGCCTCCTCTGAGTGCATTTGATTAGAAAAGAGGCAAGTGGAACCTTTATGGAAACGTCTGACGTCGACACAATTTATAGACAGTTGGCAGTAATAACAGGCTGATATCCAGAAAGACAGAAACTCAAATCATAAAGTAATTAAGTTAAAACCTCTTCCTAGCCGTATACCTTTTATAAAACACTAAAGCCCTGAGGTATAGCAAAAGCATAATGGAAGTAGCCTAGTAAGTAGGCCTAAGCTAGACAAACAGATAGACCAAAGCTTCAGAGGGGGCCTCGGCTGTGAGTTCTGGGCTCAGTGTGCCACCTACAGACAGCAGGGAGAGTTGTATTGCTTGTGTAATAGCGCAGTGTCACCTTTTGGTGTCGCAATGTAACTGCTGTTGTTTTTAGACCGTAGGCCTTGCTACTGCTAGTAGTTATCCAATATTGGTTCTAGATGGATATAGTCTACCTTTTTTCTCTAGATTTCCTGTCGGGAAAATGATCATGTTAACAGTGCTGGTCAAGCCATTACATTTTTCTTTTGTTTCACGATTTTATCAAAATTGTCAAAGTTGTGGAGTGAATTAAAAACAGAATAAGCTCATATTAATAACAGATGTAGAATAATATTGTTAACTTTTTCATTCCTGAATCGGTATATTCAGGTATGAAAAAGGCCCCATTAGCCTCGTACACGTTGAAAAGCCTCCCACAATTATTGACCAATCAACGATCGATGCCAAGTGACGATAAACAATTGCACCATACGAGTCAAGTGTAGCAATTTTAGGGGTAATCAAAACAGTCACCTCCCAAATTAGACTGAATATGTTGAAATATTAACTACAATTTGCTGTAAGGCTTTTCTCAGATGAGAATATGGTTTTCCTTTTTTTTTTTTTTGTACCGAATTCGGCCGTAATATGGAAGCGAGGGCTGGGCTCTGATTGGCTGGATTTTTGGACAAGGTATGGCAAAACGCAAAGGTGAATGTAAGACAGGATGGTCAAATGATCCTACTCATGGTGGGGTTCAAGGAATATCATAATGCAATCTTTGCTGTTGGATAGGGCTACTGGCATAAAATGTCTAAAATCTCACTAACATGTGTTCTTCAAAACCACGCCCCCAAGCAACTGTTCCTCTTGTCAGGAAGCCCCCGCCAGTTTAGTGCATGACCAAAGGCATCTGATGTCACTTTTACTACCGCCACCACCACCACCACTAGTTCTCACTGTCCCCTGCACTTTCGTTCTGCTGGTACTATTGAAGTGACCCCTTCGCACAACAATGCACTGCATTAAAGGTCTAAGGACCACTAATAGAGGGATTCTTCTGTTACTTAAAAATGCTGGAAACTCTGCCCGGGTTGGCGCTGAAAACACGGCGTTGTACAGGACACATCCCGGGCAGTTGTTCTGGTGGAGCTCAGCATCGCAGCTCCAGCGATCCTTTCATCAGACGACTCATAAAGAAGAACAACGGGGCAAGTAGGTTATTGAGAATGATTGGACGTTACTAATGATACCAAAAGGTTGGTGTAGTTATGTGTAAGGTACTTATGATTTGATAATTATTGATGAAAGCGGATGAAGTGTCACTTTTCAGTCGATTGTGTTGTTGAACAAGTGAGTACTTGGTGATGTTAGGAACAGAATGTGAGGATGCATGCCAGTTCATTTATTTACCCCACCAATATGTTGCCAAACAGCCTTCTGTATCAATACAGGAGCTGTTTACTTATGCTGTCCTCCTGAACACGGTGTGTGCTGTTTATACAGAAACAGGTTGATACATGGCCTGGAGGACCTGCTCTTCTACACCATCACAGATGGCAAAGACCAAATCCCCCTGCCCCAGTTCATTTCTGTAAGTCCATCACACATTTTGCTATATTTATTGTGTGTGTGTGTGTGTGTGTGTGTGTGTGTGTGTGTGTGTGTGTGTGTGTGTGTGTGTGTGTGTGTGTGTGTGTGTGTGTGTGAATGCACACTTGTGCATTCAAGTGTGCATCTTTGCGTGTGTGTGTTTGTATGTGTTGTGAATGTCCAAACACATTGTCCTAAGAAGCCAATGGCAACGCATGGATGCTAATCATGTGTAGGTGATTCCTACTCACACATATACCTAAATACAATCCGATTGGCCCAAACTGAGTGCCACAGTAATATTTCCATCTGCACATGAAGGTATCTCTGAAATGGGAATGCAAACCCAAAGTATTTCACTTAACGAATGAAGCATGATCACAGGAAGACTACACACACACACACACACACACACACACACACACACACACACACACACACACACACACACACACACACACACACACACACACACACACACACACACACAGTCTTCCATGCAACATTGGATGATCCTATGGGAGAACATCAAAGGTTAGTTATTGAGTTAATCTGCAGGGGTTTCCACAATGAAGGGTTGTGGAATGGTTTAATGAATGGTCAGGTAAAAGTTTAAATGATAAGCTGTTTGAATTTGTTGAAAACATATTAAACAAACTTGCTATAAAACAATGAAGGTCCAGCAGATGAAGCTCTGCTGGACATAGTGCTGTTTACTAATGTGTGGTAAGCTGGTAGGTATGTTGTCACACAGCATTTTAGCTGTGCTCGGGACTCATGCACACACAAGCATTTAAGAGGTGCAAAGTAGTTCATCCGCACTATTTGCACCTGGCTCTTAAGTCACGCATCCACTGTGTTGCCAGGGGTCCATTATTTACCATTGGGATGAATGCAGCTACCCCTATTTTAAACCTCAGAGAGGCATGTTGTTGTGTTCATCCTACCCTGTTAATACAAGCCTTGACTTCAAATCTTTTAAGCGGCTCTTCCTGAAGTGATTTGGTTGTTTGTTTTGTTTTATGGCCGCATATTACCTTTAAAAGGAGGCAAATGGCTTCAAACCCCTGAAAAGGAAGCTTGATTAATGCACGACCATGGCTTCTGTGGTAACGCAGCCATGTGTGTATGAAAGAGCAGCTCTAGTAGAACTAACCTGGGTAAACAGTGATGGATGGTGATGACACCGAAGACCTGTGTTTGTTCATGAGACCATGGGGGAAACTGAGCCCACTGAAACCTGTAGCGTGTAGCGTGATCACTATTAGAGAATACGGTATAATAATCATAATAATTATTATATATATATATATATATATATACACATTTGATGTGTTTATTTGGTGTGTGCGTAGATGAGGGCTGGTTGAAGCAGCCTCACCTGGCCCAGGCTGATAGCCTCTGGGGCTGGGTGAGGCTGCAAACCTGTTGCACATTTGGTCAGCAATGTGCACAGGTTAAACCAGCCCATCGCTGCATGCACTTAGACAGTAATCGCCTCCATGGAAACATGGAGCACCATCGTCTTGCATCATTTTCTGAATTGTGTTGTGATTTTTTAACATACCCCCCCCCCCCCCCCTGTGGCCTGTGTTTGGAAGGGACCAGAAAAGTCCCTTCCAGTGTTTTTGCTACAGTATGTAATTCCTTCTTTTGAACAGGTACGGGCACAGTTAGGAAATTGGTCTACAAACGTCATATACATTATGAGACACAATAAAACATATCTTAATAAATACGTTGTCAACGATTTTGGTTGTGCCCTGCGTAGAGTGAGACCTTCTTCTAAATGACATCCTGTTCTTTATCCAAAGAACAAGCATGTCATCTGTGCCTTTACTTCTTACTAACTTGGAGATCATGCCGAAATGCAAATTCACTTTAAATTTGTCCTCACTTTGTCGTGATCATGCGATTGACCATTATCCCCCATGAATACTTTACTCAACACTAATAACCTAGTGTTAAATCAATAACGATCCACCGGGACAAATATTGAGGCACCGACCAACGGGTCCCGCTGACACACTGCCACAGAACATGACCAACCCGTGACACGCACGTTTGAGCCCTCGTGGGAATCCGTCATTGAGCCATGCAGACCTGCATGGAAATAGCCTGGAATCTATCCTGGGAGGGGAGGGTCAGACTCCTGCAAAGAATGAGCCCCGAAATAGACACACGTGTTGTCATGCACTTCCTGTCAACATGGAGGTGTCAGAAGTTGAGCTAACTAGTTACAGTTCATCTCACGTCCGCTTGGTTCCACGTTGTGATTCGTTGGTCAGCATGACTCCCTCCTCCAACCATATGTCCGCCCTGTATTCATTATTCATGATATTATCTTTATTTTCTGTTTACCTTCCCCTTGTCATTCCTTAGGCGACGGTCATAAGTTTCCTTTGCACAATCGTCAAAGCTTTTCCCGACCTCTTCTTACTGCTCACATAGTTGATGTACTTGATTTCTAAATGATTTTCGTTTTCTCCTGAATGGCACTAGGCCCTGAGGAAGACGGGCCTGCTCACCACCGACCCGAGGCTGCGCGACTGCATCAGTTTGATCCGCCAGTTCAAAGGGGAGGCCAGCGGACCCGTCATCATGGACCAGAAGCTCTTCAAGAAGTCAGTCGTGTTGTCGTTTGTGTGGTGTGCCTCTAAACCCGGACTGACTTGTGTGTTTACATCACCCTGTGTTGGTTCAACAAACTAATCATAACTAAAAAGGATCTAAATTCATCAATCTCATAAAGCGATGATTCTCAACTAGTGGTTCCAGAAAAAAGGCCACACTTTAATCTTTAGAAAGAAGCCCATGCATGTTTCAATGTTATTCCGGTTTAACTGGCAAACTATTTCATTGAATTCAGCCCCAATTGTGGAAGCTTTCTGTTCATATTTTCAACAGTACATGAAGGAATTGTTGAGTGCCGCAATATTTTTTTTTCTTGGGTCGTGACATGATGCGTAATGACACATGGGGGGTCCTCAGGCTAGACCAATTGAGACCCACTGATCTGTAAGTGAGCTAATGCAGCCGTGTCAGGGTTTAGTTGACCGGGGGTTCTCTGGGGGTCAGTGTTGTCTAGGCTTCTGGCTGATCAGGTGCAGCGGGTTATATGAATCCAAGTGACTGATACTGTTTTAAAGCCAACAGCTGCTCAGACCCACCCTCGCCCTGTAAGCAGATCAGGGCACGCACGCACACATGCACGCACGCACGCACTCAGGCACGTGCACACACTAACACACACACACACAAACACACAGTGGGGAGGATGGCTCAAGTATAGTCGGTAAAAAGAAAAAGCATGTGTTTTCCTTTCAACTTCAGACGTGCCAATTATATAGGCAGGTTCCGCTCAGCTAATTAGAGTCCTAGAATAGAAATTGACTAGAATCCGAGAAAGGACCAATTTCCTTTAGGTCGGGTTGGAGTCCCAACGTGGGTACCAAATTCCTTTAGGTCGGGTTAGAGTCCCGACATGGGTACCAGAGAGACTGTTGATCTGATCTTAAATACATTGCACTTTCTAATATGCTCTTAAAATAATCTAATATGCACGTAAAATAATATCTATTTTATTAATTTCTTTGCATATGTTTTCTTTTACTTATCTATTATTTAATTGTATTGAATGACAATGTTTACATGTGAAGCACTTTGAGTCTGCCTCGTGTATGAAAAGTGCTTTATAAATAAAGTTGCCTTGCCTTGCCTAATTAGAAAGGTCTCACTCTTCCCAGCTGCTATGATAGCAGTATCATTTACTTTAATGCCTCAGGCATTCATCCTGTTGGATGGTAATGGCGGTAGGTTAGTGTAGTGTGAACTAACTGGAAGCTCATGAGTCTGCACACACTCACACGTCTGCCTGGCATTGCTGTCTTCGGACAGCATTCTTAAAAAATAAGTTGCCTATAAATAGCTAGATGGAAATAGTGAAGTCTATCTTTATTTTATTTCTACAACGGTTGTTTACAACCGTTGTACAACTTAATGTCCTTCTATGTGTCGTGTGTTGTGTTCCAGGTGTATTGGCAGCAGCATCATACTACTGACCCAGGCCTTTAAAAAGAAATTCATTATCCCAGACTTTCTGGAATTTTCCCAGCAGATCAATAAGCTGTTCGACAGTGCTCAAAAGCAGGACTCAGGACAAGTGAGCACACACACACACACAGACACAGACACAGACACACAAACACTAACACAACACACACACACACACACACCCCTCTATTCATCCAGCGCCTTTATAATATCACTGCCTTTCTATTTCTTGCACAGGTAGCCGACTACATTCCCCAGCTGGCCAAGTTCAGCCCCGATCTTTGGGGTGTTTCTCTATGCACAGTCGACGGGCAAAGGTAAATGAAAACTTAAATCGGCACCGTCAACAACAACAACAACAACAACAACAATCATCATCTCATATTTCATTATTATTTTTCGTTCATTTTTCATTTTGCACATTGAGGGAGAGAATAACAGAAAGAGCGAAACGCTGACAACCTGGCCCGCTCTCCCTGACTGTGCGGCTAACACTCATCCCATGCATTGGTGTTGCTCTATATGTCCTCCTGCCGTGGCGTAGACATTCTGTGGGTGACACCAAGGTTCCGTTCTGTCTGCAGTCATGCATCAAGCCTCTCGAGTATGCCATCGCGATCCACGAGCTGGGCTCGCAGCACGTGCACCGCTACGTAGACAAGGAGCCCAGCGGCCTCAAGTTCAACAAGCTGTCGCTCAACGACGAAGGTGAGGACGAAGGGCGGGCCATGGCGTGCTTTTGGAGATAGCTTGATTTGTCCTAGCGCGCGCGGTATTGACGAGATGTACGAGATAGGAAGGAATCTGTTGTTGTTGTTTTTTATAAGGAGGGTAAGGAGGTTAAGGTTGAGCCCCTCCCCAGTTAGTAGGATTCGCAAAACAAAATAGCAGTGTTCCGTCCACCCCTACTGGCAGTTCAACCTTTTGAGCTGAACTTTCGTAGCTCGGATGGCTGGGGGTCCTGAGTGGGGGGGTTTGAGAGTGCTGAAAGCAAGATTCTGGTAAACAAAGAGATATGCGGGCTGGCCAGATTTTTTTTATTTGTAGAATATATCAGTTATAGAATGTGATTTTATTGATAACATTTATTAAATCAATATCACTCAGCATTGACTAAAGTTATATCTAGGTTATTTTAAGCTACGAGCTGGAGGAGTAGTGGGCTTCACTGAGCTATCCTTCAATGAATGACGTTGTTGTTGTTGTCATTAATAAAGTTTATTTTACAACAATGGGGAATAAACCCAGTGTTATTGTTTACATGAGTACCCGTGTGTCAATGGCGTGTGTCAAAAAAAGTCACTTTTTTCCATTATGGCAGCAGTTTAGCAATGAATCCCTAGCGGCCCCCTGTCCTGCTGTGATCTCTGTAGTTAATGGCCCCTGTGCTTTTCACTCACTAATTACCTATTCTCCCTCCGCTGTGCAGATAAGCCACACAACCCCATGGTGAATGCCGGAGCCATCGTAGTCAGCTCTCTAATAAAGGTACAATCAAATACATGTACTGTTCAGGCGATAAAATAATGAGAATCATGACCAAGTAATGGCCGGTTTATGTGAATGAAAGTCAGACCAATGCACCATCTTAATATTAACACAGCATGGCACGAAACAATGGGCCTCTGACAACTATGCCACAGATACCCATGCTGAATATTTACAGCACAAACTAATTCTATAGATGGGAAGATATCAAATATCAACAGAGCTAACAGAACACAGACATCAAAGTAGAAAGGATGGCATGGTTTCTATCTTGTCAATATTGACAAGATATTCGGCATTAATTTTAAAACCTAGAACATATTGGGTGGAGGGTATATTTTGTTTGGGTCGGCAAGTCTTTAATGCTGAGTTCCCCTATCTCGCTGCCTGTCCCTTCCAGCCCACTGGACAAATAGGGCTCTTATCATATGTGGGTCAGGTTCAGCATTGCATGGTTTTGAGTATTGGTACTGACTGTGCTGGGCGTGTGTGTAGGTCTGGCCAATTGAAACCCAGGACATGACAAGGTGTGTGCGTCAATGATTGTCCTATAATACAAGCTCGCACACACACATACACCTACCCACATTGCACAAACAAATGTCAAAAAAAAATTGGATTGAGTTTTCTGTGTGTGAAGTGACGCAACTGAACCTCTTCTTCTAACTTTAGTCAAAGAACATCCTTAAAGGTCAGGGTATATTTGATATTGGGAACCTTTACCAGTGTGCTCATTAAATTCAGCGCTCCCCTTCCCTGTTTGGACACCTTACAACTTGGCAAAGATCATAGCACTGAAATTCAAGCAGAGCAATAACCTCAAATTTAAAGACATGTCACCACAGTTAACATGTGCTTTGCCGGCTGACAGACGACGCTGAACCGTCATACCCGCATGCCCCCTGAGAATAGCTGCCAAGGCTTGACGTCAGAGAACACAAACACTGCCCTCTGTAGGACGAGGGAATGTTTAACCTCCAGGTAAACTGAAAATGTTTTGTTTTTCTCTTTTGACAGCCTGTTTCAAAGAAGGCCGAGAGGTTTGACCATGTGAGTACATACCTTTCGATTTAGAGAAATGTCTAGGCCTTTTAATATACTGGAACAAGCTTTATTTTTTATTTTTCTACCTAAAATGCAACGCAGTCTTTTTGTGTCATCATTGCAGGTTATGGAGTATTTGAAAAGAACAGCTGGTGGAGAGTTTGTGGGTTTCAGCAATGCAACGTGAGTGTTGGTAACTGTCAATTAACATACCAAAATTCCTCTGGTCTTATAAAACAAACCACTTATGACTAGGGCTGGGCGATTAATCGAATTTTGATCGCGATTTCTATTTTAGCGTCAAACGATCACAAAACAAATATAATCTAATTTTCGATTTTATTTTATTTATTTATTTATTATTAAATGTTTTATAGAAAGTTTTATTGAAAGTTTTATGAACAGCTGGATACATATCTCTACATTTTTTTTAGATTTGAACATTTCCATTTTGTGTATTTTTTAAGGCGAAATTTCAAAGTTCACAGTTGCAAAGTGTTTTTTTGGAGAATAATGCTGAATAAATATATCATACTTTCAAACTCAAAAATAATCGTTTGAATAATAGGGATTTCAATATTGACCAAAATAATCGTGATTAGGATTTTTTCCATAATCAAGCAGCCCTACTTATAACTTTTAACTCTACAGATTTCAGTCAGAAAAGGAGACTGGAGACCGGAATTATGCAATTGGTTACTATCTCAAAGAGAAAAAGGTGAGTGCAGTTTGTTTATGTATACGTTGATGGCTGTTGTTAATAATTTAACATAATGTTTAACATATTAACTTTGTATGCTAACTGTGCCATGAACCTCTGAACCGTTGTTCTATTGCAGTGCTTTCCAGACAACGCAGACATGACGGCCGCCCTAGACTTCTACTTCCAGGTGAGAGGACAGCGCGCTTTCTGACATTTTGACCTATAACCTCCTCTGTATCTTTCTTTGCTTTACTCAGTGCTGCTTGCCTTCCTTCTGTTCACCCTTCCAGCTCTGCTCCATTGAGGTGAACTGTGAATCAGCAAGTGTCATGGCCGCCACATTGGCCAACGGGGGCATCTGTCCAATCACAGAAGAGCGTGTTCTGAGCGCGGGGGCTGTCCGGAACACCCTGAGCCTCATGCACTCTTGTGGCATGTACGACTTCTCCGGACAGTTTGCCTTCCACGTGAGAATCACACAAATTATTTTTGACAATTTTGTTCCAGATCGATGTAGTTCCAAACAATATTACACGAAGATGTTCATTTTTAATTCGCTCATTTCCTCTGGTAGGTGGGCCTGCCTGCTAAATCTGGTGTCTCTGGTGCGGTGCTGCTGGTGGTTCCTAATGTTATGGGAATGATGTGCTGGTCCCCACCCTAGATCGCCTCGGCAACAGTGTTCGCGGTATTCACTTCTGTCAGGTCAGATACACATTTTGACGTTCATTAAAATCTAATGATAGAAGTCCATAATAATATGGTTTTACCCTTTTTTATATATATCGTCAATTCTACATGCTTTTATGATATAATTTCAATGTTTACTTTTTTTGTTATGCAGGAACTGGTGTCATACTTCAACTTTCACAACTACGACAACCTGAGACACTTCACCAAGAAGCATGATCCGAGAAGACGGTCCGATGATGACCCAGTAAGACCTACACAGTACAATGTCTCCTCTCATACACAGGCATATATTTCAGGGCTATATGTATGGCACAGTACTGATGTATCATGAACCCTACTCAGCACCATGTTTGCCTGTCCATTCCTCTCAGCACAAGTCTGTGGTCAACTTGATGTTCGCGGCCTACGGTGGGGACGTCTCGGCTCTCAGAAGGTCAGTGATGTACAACCGTAAATGTCCACCAGAGTTCTGGTGAAAGATAATCCACCTACAAGGTTTTCTCCTTGGAGGTTTGTCATTCAAAGGGCAGTCGGGTAGACAGTCCTGCCTGTTTGCCCTCCGTCACTGAACCTCTCTGTGTGCGTTGTCTATATGTTCTTCTCTCCCCCTCCCTCTCTAGGTTTGCTCTCTCTATGGTAAACATGGAGGACAGGGACTATGATTCTCGTACTGCCCTCCACGTCGCTGCTGCCGAAGGTAGATCTTCGTCAATATATTACTATAAATAAGAAAAAGAAAGACTGTCGGTATTTTCGTTGAAAGGCTTTGTTTTTTTTATATTGTGTTCATTTCTTGCAGGTCATCAGGATGCAGTCGCCTTTCTAACCGAAGTTTGTAAAGTCAACCCGCAAGTAAAAGACAGGTAATTTTAATTTAATTATCGAATCATCCCTGGGTGTAACGCTGTCTTGACATTTTGAACTCTTAAAATGTATCTTGTGTGTCTGGTTAGGTGGGGCAACACCCCTCTAGACGACGCCTTGCAGTTTGGCCACAGTGGCGTTGTTACCGTGCTGCAGGAGTACCAGAAGGGGTACTCTGACACAGAGGCCCAGCCTGAAGCTGAGGAGCAGAAGGCCACTTTGGACACCGTGAAGGTTGTGGTCTGAGCCAAATGAGAGGCCGGGAGTGTGATGGAACGTAAGAAGAGCTTCTATTCTGTCCAGCATTAAATACCCGATGCAGTCGTCAGGGGCAGCTCAGACAATGGTCGGCCAAAGATTATTTGGGTACGTCTTAAATTAGGAAGTGCACATTTAGGGAAGTGTGAGGCCTCCCAATTCAGAGATTGTACATTGTGAATTACTTTTGTATATTGGTTAAAAAGGTTTTAGGAAGGAGGGGAATTACATTTATCAGCATGGCTTTGCATACTATGTCAATGTGTTTGATTAATTTCTTTCTTTGTTAGCAGACTTTTAGTGCCATATATCACTGATGTAAATATGAATATGCTGCTTCATTCATTTGTTTATTTATTCCAGCAAGCATTGACACTTTCTATTCAGTATGGATTCATGATTTTCACCTTGTTGGTAGGGCTCAACAAAGCTGTGATTTGTAAATCTAAATTATTGGAATCCAATATGACTTACTTTGAAATCACAATGTAAATGTGGTAATAAATCTGATTGACAGAGCATTTCCAATGATATCTTTATTTGTATATAGTGTATATATAGTGACAATTGTATACATAACTCTTGTCGGTTAGCCATCCCTCCCTTTGAATTCACAAAAATATTGTTTTTCCTCACATTGTTTTGATTGGTACTACATAAGCTACATACATAAAGGCATACACAAAAATAGCTTTCACACTGGATGGCCTGAGAATGTACGCATTTCATAATGGTGCAACACACTGAACACACTGGACTTGTATTGCTACTATAAAGTGTGGTGCACAGATTAGTAGCCCTAACCCTAATTGTTTGTTTGAAATACTGTCAAACCAGGTCCCCTCTTTATTATCATGAGCTCCAAAATTGAAATGACTTTTGAATCGTATGAACCCGTCTCATATTCACATCACACCAAGCTCTCTGGCTCCTCCAGGCCTGAGTGTGTCAGCAACTCCCCGTCCCAAAGTCCAAAGGCCGGACACAGAGGGCCCCTGAAGCGGCCCCTGATGCTGTGGATGATCTTATGTCTCTCAGTGTCCACCAATGCCAGGAGGCCAGCCTCGTAGTCCAGCAGCACACCGACGCGCTCAGGCTTCCCGACGAGCTGCAAGGGGACCATCTTGTTGCTGGTCATGGCGGACCACTTCCGCTGGGCGTAACCAAACACCCAGGACGCGGTGTTGGTGCCCACGCAGTCTTCCCGGGCCATCTTTGCCTCGGCCACGCCCAGGCGAAACTCTTGGGACTTTTTGACCGTCACTTCCCAGTAGTGACGGCCACCCGTTATCTTCTCACTGCCGAACACCACGGCCCAGTCGCGGAAGCGCTCGGGGTTATCTTGGACCTTGCTGGGGTCGAGGCCCAGCATGCGGTAGATGACCCCTGTGTCCTTCTTGAAGAGGTCCAGACTGCTGTGTGCAGTCCGCTCGTCCAGTCTGAACTGTATGCCTGCAGTGAATCACAACAAGGCAATGTTCATGCTTTTTTTACGTTTTAGTTGTTCATGGGTATAGTGAATAGGTTAAATTATTTCCTAATTCTTATGGTATATCCATATATAGCCAGACATATAAAAACATGATTAAACGCGTATAATAAACACGGTAGCCATTGGTGACATTGACTGTCGTCTACCCACACAGTGAACTGACCCAGGACCCTTGATCTGGTCTGTGTGTTGTTCAGTGTTCCTCTGCACACCACTGACTGGATGGTTGTTACCTAACAATGTCTTTGGTTTACACAATATATCTGTTTTAGCCTAACAAAAACGGTTGTTTCGTTTTTTGTTTTTTCTTACATCTAATGATACTTAGGACGAAAACGAAATATGAGCTCATTAATATGAACTAATTTCAGAGAAAGTTAAATTTCTTCCGTCAATTGGACCTTGTTTACGCTCAAGTATGCATGAGACGGGACGGGGGGCGATCAAGGTCCTCGAACTCGGAGACCCTTAGATGCCAAAGACGAATCACTCACTATTTCCAGTTGATCTGGATATATACCGCATGGTTGCGGGCAGGGTTGAATTCCGCGTGCATTTGACTGACAAGGAGCCAATAATTCGTCCCGTTAGTCGAGAGAAATGTGTTACACTTGCGTGCAGCGCCATTTTATTTCTCGCATGTGTTTTCTCGGAGCAGCTGCATATAGAACTGCGCCCCGGAGCCCCCTACCGACCCGGAGAGGAACCACAGGGGCAGAGACCAGTGTTGCCAGATTGAGAGACCCGCCGAATCAGAACCACGGAGAGCGTTTGTTGTCTTCCGCTGCTGTTGTTTAATCGGATTGCACATCTTTGGTGAGCCCTCAAGAGGCAGGAACAAGCAGAACTGACATGTTTTAATTATTTGTTCATATTTCCTTGGTTTATATCTATATGTTAATTTAATTGATCTGTATGATATATTTTACAATTTGCTGCTGTTCCAAATAAACCCGCATGCCCCCGGCGTTGTTGCCCATCCAACATTTTATTTCGTGCATTGCCCATACAACATTGTATCCCGTAAATGATCCCCTCTAAACTCCACAGTTATCTCATTCATTCTAATCCCCTCTATAGCCTATATGGGCTATTCCATGTGTGCGGACAATGTATGAATGCTATAATAACCATGAGCTTAACAGTGAATGCCAGCTAGACCATTCGTCCACACACACACACACACACACAACACACACACACACACACACACACAACACACACACACACCACACACACACACACACACACACACACACACACACACACTGGCACTCCCGCTCGCTCCAGGGCTGCCGGGCACAGACGCGCTCACGATGTGATGACAGACACAGCAGCGACGTTCAAAGATACCTGATCGGTACCTGATCTATGGCGAGTGGATAGTGCCAGGATTCCCTGGAGAAGGATAACAACGTGTGAAATGAACGTGTGGAGAAGCTACGCCGCCGCCGTGTGGAGAGGATATGCACGCCGCCGCCGTTGGGACTGGGGATCGATTCCCAGTCTCTATATATAATTTTTTCTTCATTATTTTCTGATATTAAGATATCCAATGACTTGTTGATGAATAAGTTGATTACATTTTATAAAAAACGTTAGTTTTTATGTGTCAAAAAGACAAACTGTTTTAAAACAGATCTCAAAAATGTTTTGATGATTGATGCAGAGGGGTATTCCACAAAGCCGGTTTTATCACATAACCGGGCAAATTAACCCAGGGTTTGCGGTAACCCTAGGGTTTCCGTTCCAAAATGAACACGGTATGTTAGTTACTATAGCAACATATGCTCTGAATCAAACCTGGTCGGACCAGGTTTTGTGCATGTTAAGTTTGGAACATAACCCGGTTTTGGGGATTTAAAGCTGCGTTCACCGCAGAGTCCATGTGTTCACAATGGCATGCCCTGTTGATACCGGAGCGCCAATTATTCGTGCAATCCACCGGGAGAGATTTGTAAGACCACGGCTATATTCGGATGACTTTTTGCTGGAGAGATACCGATTCTCACGCAAATCTTTAATATATTTAAATAGCCTTCTCTCTAGTTCAGGCGTTCTCACGGCGACGTAGGGTAGCAGGCGTCTTAGTGGCGACGAACTTATCCACACGTCGAGAGTAGACGTATATTTTGTCACAATTTCCTTATGTACGTCGCCGTGACACCGCCGCCGGTGGGCGGATCTTCCATGCCGTCGCCGTGACGTCGCTGCTGGTCTCTCGTCTGCAGTCCCAATCAATCCCATTCAAAATTTCACACGTTCCCACGGCGACGTAGGGTAGGCTGCTCCTTCGCCTCTTCCAGGGAATCCTAAGGTTTGGCACTATCCACTCGCCATACCTGATCGTCACCCAGAGATCCGCGAGCACCACGGATGACGGTATAGAGCGGAAACCTCATGTACATGTATGATCTAATAGTTATGCGTTTCCCACTCGTTTATCCGCGCTCAGCGAGTGGACCTTCCGATGGACTAACAGTCACAGCAACAGCTACGATCCAATAGACGATCCAAACTACTTTTCTGCCCCTTTTTTGGACTGACAATTAAGGAATTCCGGCCAATTAGGCGATCCGGGAGCGACGGGACCGCAGCCCGTTGCACGGAGATGGACGGGCGCGCGTGGATCCCGTTCTCCACAATGACAATGAATTGTTGTGTTATTGTTTTGATGTGATAGAGTCGAGGGCTTTGAGGTGGTCGTGGCATTAAAACGTGGGGAAACTCCATGGACTATTTTTTAGAGTGAGTCGCTATGATCGTTGGGTCGCAGCTCATCCTGGCGCGCATCCAAACGTTCGATGCCCGGTGGAGAATAGTTAATCGCTGGGTGTATGCGGTGGGTTATGCCACAGGTGTATGAGGTCCGGTTTACAATTCGGATAACTTCCCCTATCGAGTGCACAAGTATGGCGAGACTATAAGCTACCGTGAGCTATGTAGTGGAAGACATTCATTTAAGTTCTGGATTATTTTTAATTGATTTGAGAATTTGGAGAGGGATCTTTTGCAATTTAGTGGAAAATGGATCTAAAAGTAGATTCCGAAGAAATGGACATCCGTCAACCTCCCTCTTTGCAGGTGTTCTCCCGCAACTCGACCCTGCACGGAATCTCTCACATCTTCACCTACGAACGCGTGTGCGTGAAGCGCTGCCTGTGGCTGACCTTCTTCCTCAGCTCCCTGGCGTGTCTGCTCTACGTGTGCGTGGACCGGATCCACTTCTATCTGGAGTACCCACACGTCACCAAGCTGGACGAGGTCACGACCCCAATGATGGTGTTCCCAGCCGTCACATTTTGCAACTTGAACTCGTTCCGCTTCAGTCGCGTCACCCGGAATGACCTGTACCACGCGGGGGAGCTGCTCTCACTCCTCAATCAGAGGTAGGCCTATGCTTACCTTGGATTTCACCAATCGAATAACTTCATCCACCACTGTGCTCTCTTCGGTCTTTCCTTAACGTTATTTCTCCTCACCGAGTCCACATTCACCATCACGCTTCCAATTAATTCAGTGTGGTCCGAGCATCATTCATTTCTTCTAAAGCATGGGCATTAAAGATAAGGTCAACTGCTATAAGTCATATGGGTGCAGAAAGCCAGGCTCAGAGTTCAGGATGGTGGGGGCACACAGCAGCACGTATCACACAGGAGGCAGCCTCTAAAGGGAGTGTGAGCCCTTTGCATTTCCTCATCAACTAGCAGCTGCTTCGTAATGACAATCTGCTTTGATATTATTAATCGAACAGTCAAGCCTCAGGAGCTTGCATGACGGAAGATAAATCATGGTTATTAAAGAATAGACAGCGTTCAGATTAATTGGGGTGCTCATAGTCCTATATACATCCCTTGACGTACATATTAAATGAGCCACAAACACATGGCTGTTAAGGGAACTGTTTTGTCGTGTCGCGGCCAATGTAAGAATGATAAGGCAACCAAAATCTGGTCAGATGATTCATCTTGTTGAGAGAGAGAGTTTCATAACATGGGATCTGAAATGCTTGTCAAGTACATAACAGGTATTATGTAGGTATCCCCTGCATCATTTCCTATTTGGGATAGATGTCAAATAGTCTCTAACTCATTGTTTAAAAGTAAACAAAATGTGGGGGAGTGAGGTAATGCTTAGTAGCAATTGTGAAGACACCGTTGTAGTGTATATATACATTTAACAATATTGTTATGTTATTTTCCGCCATGATTTGATACCTGTTTAGACTTTCACTCAAGTAAACACACCGCTGTTTGGAATTCAGCACCTTTCCTATCCCATAAACACTTTAACGATTGCCATATTAAATCCAGGTGTGAACAGTTTAGAGATAGGTGGGTCTGTGAATTATGTTGTGCTATAAAGCTTTACGTATACCAAGGTGTTCAGCTCAAGTACTCTCTGGCCAGCATGCACCCATTCAGGAGGGTGTTTGTTGGGTTGGGTGTATGTGTGTGTGTGTGTGTGTGTGTGCGTGTGTGTGTGTGTGTGTGTGTGTGTGTGTGTGTGTGTGTGGTGTGTGTGTGTGTGTGTGTGGTGTGTGTGTGTGTGTGTGTGTGTGTGTGTGGTGTGTGTGTGTGTGTGTGTGTGTGTGCGTGCGTGCGGTGCGTGCGTGCGTGCGTGCGTGCGTGCGTGCTGCGTGCGTGCGTGCGTGCGTGCGTGCGTGCGTGCGTGCGTGCGTGCGTGCGTGCGTGCGTGCGTGCGTGCGTGCGTGCGTGCGTGCGTGCGTGTGTGGTGTGTGTGCGTGTGTGTGTGGTGTGGTGTGTGGGGGGGGGGTTGGTTATGTGGGTGGGAGGGTGTGTGCATGTGGCTGTGTGTGTGTGTGTGTGTATTGGTGGCTGGGTGGGTGTCATTCAGTGCATGCTTGCGTGTGTGTGTGTGGTGTGGTGGTGTGTGGTGTGTGTGTGTGTGTGTGTGTGTGTGTGTGTGTGTGTGTGTGTGTGTGTGTGTGTGTGTGTGTGTGTGTGGTGTGTGTGTGTGTGTGTGTGTGTGTGAATGCGTGGGTAAATGCCTGTGGGTGTGTGTGTGATGAATAAAAACCGTCCATCTCATCAAGAAATAATGTATTTTTAAAATTCAAGCATTTCTTTATTATCAATAAAAGCATTGTATTCAGATTATGGATACTATGGATAACCTATGGACACGTGTCACTGAAAACAATGGGATAGCACATTGTCCATATTCCATCATTATGGACCAACATTCATAGTCACACTCCTGGCATCCATATAGAAATACCCACAAGCCTCTTGGGAAAGTGAGTGTTCTGTAAAAAAATCCTATTCAGCTGTTTTTGGAGAGCCTATTAAATTCATGCCATGTTATTAATAGCACAGCGGGAGTGAAGGGTAGAGGCTGGAGTGTGTGTGTGTGTGTGTGTGTGGTGTGTGTGTGTGTGTGTGTGTTGTGTGTGTGTGTGTGTGGTGTGTGTGTGTGTGGGTGTGTGAGTGTGTGTGTGTGTTGTGTGTGTGTGTGTGTGTGTGTGTGTGTGTTGTGTGTGTGTGTGTGTGTGTGTGTGTGTGTGTGGTGTGTGTGTGTGTGTGTGTGTGTGTGTGTGTTGTGTGTGGTGTGTGTGTGTGTGTGGGTGTGTGAGTGTGTAGTTCCCATTCTTCTACGCTCTGCTGTAGTTGACCACGAGTCATTCGGAATAAACACTCCCAACCACGCCTCCTATGTTCAGTACTCTGTAGCTGGCTGACCCTAGTGGGTTCCTCTACTCCAATAGCTCTGATCTGATGGATGAAAAGGACAAACCTATTATGCTGCCATCTGAATAAGCCACACGGTGAATGAATCGTTTATTCGTTTTTTAATTACTAACCTTACTTTTTAATTGTAGGGTTACGTTAATAAAATATATCATATTTAAGAATTTTTATTATAATGTTATATACATTTGTTGTGTTTAAAATGTATAGGATCCCATTCTTCAATAGCTAGACAGGGTGACAGGGAGAATCAGTGTAACCTGGACCCTATTTTTAGATGGGGACAACTACCTTGAGATCGGTCTAGTATTGAGCGAGAATGCTGCCGCCATAATCTGCAAATAAAATGGACTGCAATGTAATCCTTTGAGGCAATAGCGCTGTGTCAATGTACCTCCTCTAATAGTGTTTGTTTTTATCACTGACATACTCCGATTATATTCGATCATGATGGAATGGATCCCTGCAGAGAAACAAAACGTGTTTATTTACCTTTCGCTTGATCACGTTCTGTTTGTTATTTGGTCGAACCAAGGCTTGCTCAAGGCAATGTCTCTCTCTGGAATCTCGTTGTTTTTGCTGTTTCAGGATATTTCCCTATTGTCGTTACAATCTCAACCGTCCTTCCCCCAAATCTTTTAGATAACGCTGAACTACGCTTTCCGTTATCTAACACAACAAAACCTCCTGCAACTCCTATTTCCTCCTGCAACAACTCAATTTAACTCTCATTGAGCGAGACTTGGTTGGACAAGGAAAGGTAAAGAAACAACTTGGAATTCTCTGTAGGATCCTTTCCATAATAATATAATGTAATTGGAGCCAGACGGTGACAAAAGCAAGGGGCACTGTTGCCCCTAAGGATTACAATGCAGCCGGTTATGGGGGATTACGGCTGCATCGTACCTGCTGAACACTGGATCAATCTCCAAATCGTTTTCCGCATTAGCCCCTTCATACCCGAAATGATCACAAAATAGACTTGAAGTTAAAGCGTTGTCCTTGCACGGTTTGACCACATACAACAGCCCCTCGCTCTATCACCTCCATACAAACAGTATACAAGGACACTCACTCCACTCTGCTGCAAGGACACACCACAGAGCCATCGAGACACAAGGACGTTACCTAGGCTGATGACTCTTCAGTATCAGCAAGCAACAGCTAAATAAGGACTGGCATGGCACCGTAATCCAGCTGAAGTTCGGTGCCTCAGTGAAGATGGCATATTGAAAGTGTTATCCCTATTGGTGTTATATCCCTATTTGGTCGTTTTTTAAACCCCAACCCCCCTTCTCTCTCTCTGTCTGCAACCCTTAATGGCTCCTCACCTGCGCAGGTATGAGATCAGGGGACTTACACCTGGTGGAGGAGAATGTTCTGGAGTCCCTGAAGCTCAAAGCGGACCTTCCACAACTTCAAGCCGCGGCCCTTCAACATGCGGGAGTTCTACGACCGTACGGGCCACGACATCAGCGACATGCTGCTCTCCTGCCACTTTCAGGGGCTTGGAGTGCCGAGCGGAAGACTTCAAAGGTCGTGAGTTCCCCTCCTCGCGTCCGCAGAAGTCCCTATAGACAGTCTCTGTATAATACTTATAATCATACAGTACATTAGCTATTTGAGGGTACAATTCACAGGATGTCTAGAAGTCTATGTACAGCCATTCATGATGGTATAGTCTTTTTTACGGTCATGGTGAGGTGTGGATCCAAGTTTGGTGCGAAAGAAGAGGCAGCAGGCAGCAATGCGTTTGTCCAAAAAATATAACTTCAGTACAGAACCAGTAGAAAAAAACAGACATTCCATAAAGGTTTCAAAAAACCCTATTTTTTTTGACTAAAGTCTAAATTGAGGACCAAGTTCTAGCAAATTCAGTGAAACAAACATTTTTAAAGATGCAGCATGGAGCAAGGGGAGCAGAGGGAATAAATGGGCATGACAACCTGAGCACAGGTGCGGATGATTGGTTTGTGATTGTACGGCGTCCGGTAAGGATACCACCGCGCGTGGCCGTAGTAGAGCGCCTGGAAGTCGCAGCATCCCTGCTGCGTAACCAGTCTTATTGAGGTCACGATGTTACTGCCAGGTGACCGTTGAAGATGTCAGCCATTATGGTTGCTTTTGTAAATCTGAGGGATGTGAAGGGGCCCGAGGTCAGAGCAGCATCTGTCAGAGTGTGTAGTCTGTAAATGCACACAGTACAGTTTGACATGAATCCAGAGTTCCTAAAGGCATTATCCGGCGTGACCCGACCGTGAACTCCACTTTGTTGCTATGGTATTCTGCCTCGGGCAGAACATGCACTCTCACATGCACACACCTGTGTCAGCCGACATGGATTCAAATTTGTCCCCCAATGGATGCTGTGATATTTTTTTCTGTTGACGGCCGATAGTGACATTGTTTGAAATGTTAATGTTGTCTGTCTTTCAATAACCGTGTTCATATGGCACATGGATCCAGACAACATAGGCCTTCAAATATTTTGTCCTGAAATTGGCTTTGTTATGTTTTTTCTTGTGGTGGATAGCAGGCACTGTGGGCTCATAGCTATCCACTATTCATACAAATCGGTTCTTTCCCACGCAATTCAATGGTTCAATATTTTTACCAATTCGAGCATGGACCTTCATCATCCTCTTGGCTTGAAGCGGTTACAACTTCCCATCCTCAATATGTTGAGTTCCTCTTCTCCTCCAGATACTGCTCCATTTTGATTTTCCTCATGAAAGATGGATGAGGTGGTGAAACCGTAAAGCACGGAAGGCAGTTGGAAAGTGGCAGAGGAGTGTTAGAGTGCGAACCCAAGGTGCGTGTCAAATGGATGTAAATTATAGGGTTCTCTCCCTAACCTACGCACAGGGAAACAGTTTTCTCATGGATGTGTCAATGTTGATGCTTACAATGTACAGCTATAAAGCTCCCTCCGACTGGTCTAGCCAGGGTTCCCAAGATGAACGAAGGTTTCAATCTTGCGTATTGATGTGTGCCGACTGAAGTATGCGTCGACTCGCTCACTAATGAGATTGGGAGGATTTGACTTTCCTGAAGGAGAGAGTGAGGTGTCGGAGACGTTTCTTGGCCAGGAGCCCAGTTTTCCAGTGGAGTTGCATTAGTATTAAACTTACATAAATGTAGCAATTATGTTTATTATTTGATGTCATTTTATTTTAATGAAATGTTAAGAGTTTTCTGAGTACAACAGAGACATTTTATATTCAGAATTACCCCATTTTACTTCTACATTTCAATAAATTATAACATTTTTTATTTGTTTAAGTTGTATGAAACATGCAATGTTATCATGTTTTGGATATCCGTTTTCTAATGAGCAATGGCAGCAAAAAAAAACTGTTAGTGCTTATCGTGGTTGTACCAACACTTTAATAAATGGCACCATCAAAGCTGAGCAAAACACTGCACCTTCGAGCTCAATGAGAAAGAAAATGTGCTGTTATGCCTTTGGGTGAGAGCTGTTCTGAACCGGGTGTTTTTATGGTGTTCTGGTCGTCACACAGAGACCTTAATGAGTCTGACAAACAATGTGGCAACCAAAATGAAGAACGAAATGTTCTCCGGTCAGACCCACTAATGACTGTTATACAACACAGAGTGACGTGTATGATTCATATGTGTCTTTTGATATAATCTGTCAATAATACCGGGTTATTTCTCCCAACAGCGACTGCGCCGTTGAGAGCAAAAGCAATCTTCTCTTTTGAATGAAACTGTTAACAGCCCCATACTGCCACAGTCTTAACTGATGATCGCTGAGACGTACGCTAGATCAGCTCTGAGGATTGATAAGGACGAGAAGGCTAGTTTCAGTTCAAAATACTTAAGTAGTGTGTGTGTGTGTGTGTGTGTGTGTGTGTGTGTGTGTGTGTGTGTGTGTGTGTGTGGTGTGTGTGTGTGTGTGTGTGTGTGTGTGTGCGCGTGCGTGCGTGCGTGCGTGCGTGCGTGCGTGTGTGTGTGTGTGTGTGTGTATGTGAGCGTGAGCATGGGTGTGAGCGTTTGTGTTTGAGCGTGTGTGTGTAAGCATGTCTGTGTGTGTGTGAGTGTGTGCGTCTCCCTCTGTGTGTCAGTGAGTGTCCTGAACCTTACATCACTACTAGTTAAGTCAGTCATGTGTGTCTCCCACTCGGTCTACCACTTGCCGCTGGGCAGGAAGTGAAGATGCCCTTGTCTACGAAGACCCAACGCGGTGCTTCTCAAATTGTATTGAGTCCGAGCACAGTGGCGGGGGTGATTACCCTGGAGAGATCTAAGGCCTTTATTCTGCCTGTCTTCACTCCCTTTGTTACTTACATCAGTGCAATGTTCCAGAACCACATTAAAAAATATCTTTCCTTTGAGTACTTTCTTTGATCCACGTGTATTGTGTGAGTGCATTCATTGTTTTCATTGTACAGCGCTTGGTAGATGGGGAAAAAGGAAGTAGACACAAATTGGTAATTCTTTCTTGCAACGTCAAAAGAAGAACGGGGCGGTGATGAAAAAATCTATTTCGGGGGCTCTTGCGGGGAGAGTAAAGATTTGGTCGCTATTGTGAAATGAGCCGCTTGCCTCGTGTTTGCTCGCTAGCGTTCATCTGGGTCCGTGTTGTGTTGGAAGCAACGCGCGTGACAAGGCAACCCATAGACACATTTTACCAAATTGACGGCACATTCAGACTGCTCCAGAACCGTGTCATTATCAATCGCATACCCTCGTTTCCTCCGTCTCCTCGCCAAACGTCTGAGGAACGACGACATAGAGAATGTTTCGGGAGGTGCACACTTGGTATAAGTACGCAAGTCATTACTGCAACCATAATTGTGGTGCAGGTGACAGACAGATAAGGACAAAATAACACATGGCTTGTAAAACCACTTAATATCCAGATGATTTGGTTTTCTTTGGATTCTGCATTCTCTTATTGTACTCTAATGCGGTTATACTATGCTATTCTTCTTAAGAGTTATTGCTATGTTATGTTGTTGTTTTAAATGCTATTTAAATGTATAATGCTAACTGTTGGGCCGCGGATGAGAAAGGAGACTATCAGATTTTCATTGCACACGGCGAGATTATCTTATCGACATACACCTCAAGCCACACAACAAACAAATGGAAAATGGACTGCATTTATATAGCGCCATTCAGCCCACAGCCAGCTGGTCGGGAGCATTTAGGGGTTATGTGTCTCACTCAGGGACGTCTCGCAGCCGGGATCTATTATATTTTATAATCAGAATTTTCAACCGGCTGTGACAAATGTGTTATGCAGTTATCCCCAAAGTTGTGTAGCCTTTGAGAATTCAATCAAGGACAGCGCACCAAATATAACCTTACCTGTTCACTTCAAGGCCTCTTTCTGCACCCACGGTAGGCCGTGGTGCACCTGCCTTTCCCCGGGGCGCTGCAACGCACACAGAGTGCGTGAGGGAATACGGTGTGAAGCCCGAAACGGCCCGTCTGCACTAAAGTGATTCATCAGCGCTAATTGGTCTCTAATGCGTTACATTACAGCAGGGAGCAGGAGGCAGAGAGAGAGAGAGGCCGTACGCAGAGAGACCAACGCATTACCCATGCCTGGCCTATTTTGTGCTTGTCAGAGTCTGACAAGTCCACCCGGGGGATCTGAGGGGACACGCCGGGGCTCCCGGTGTGATGCTTGTATGACAGTTCTTATTTCTGCACTCTGATCATGTCGGCGTGTCCCACTGAATCCACCTGTGTTGTTCATGTATTGATATATGGAGGACGGCATAGCGTTGATGTCAACATATGTTTCACACGTTTCATGCCCCCCCCCCCCCCCCCGAATTGAAATGTGACGTATGAAGACGTATCAAGGTCAGATTTAATAGTATTCTCATAATACAAACGTGAAATTCTGACTATGCTTATTATGTATTTACTTAGCATCACAAACTGTGTGTATTCACTCAGTTTAAGTATTTAGCAAATACATATTAAAGGACTCATACATTAGTATGCATGCATCATATTCTTTTTATTAGCCAATTATGGAAAGAGTGCA
>NC_044048.1:18229209-18241709 GCF_902167405.1 Gadus morhua | reverse complement strand
TCTCTCTCTCTCTCTCATCTCTCATCTCTTCTCTCTCTCTCTCTCTCTCTCCCCTCTCTCTCTCTCTCTTTCTTACTCTATTTTTCTCTCTCTCTCTCTCTCTCTCTCAATCTCTCTCTCTCTCTCTCTCTCCTCTCTCTCCCTCTCTCTCTCTCTCTCTCTCTCTCTCTCTCTCTCTCTCTCTCTCTCTCCTCTCTCTCTCTCTCTCTCTCTCTCCCTCTCTTTTCTTACTCTATTTTTCTCTCTCTCTCTCTCTTTCTTACTCTCTCTTTCTTACACTTTATCTCTTTCTCTCTTTCTCTATCTACCAATCAGGCAATGACGCACACCCCTCTTTGACTGCGAGCACAAAGAGATGAACGGCTGTGGAGTGGACCTTTAAGAGTTCTGGGTTCAAATCATAAGAGAGTGTTCAGTCTAATTGAGCAGGAAAACAGAGGAGAGACCATGAATGAACGGGACGCACACCCGCACACACAAAACACACAAAGACCGCACACATACATACGCACATGCACGCACATACACACTCCAGCACACATTAACTGCCCTTGCAGCGTGGTGTGGAATTCCACAGATCAACAGCACTCCTCTTGGAAGGAGACAGGTAATGTATGCTCAGCATGCACGCTCCGGATGCCATTAGAGCAGCCTCAGACTGACATTTCGCTCAGTGTCTAGCAGCTTATCAGTTATCCTGCCGCCGTTGAATCACTCATGTGCTCTTTCGATAATTCTCCCTTTGAACTGTTGGATGGAAGATATCAGCCCGTCCGGTCGATATGATCATCGAAAGATATGAATGTTTACACAACCGCACACACAAGCATACCTCGCTCTGCCTCAGTAGCGTTGTACTCCTACTTCTGTTCATGGAGAGGAGAACTCCACAAAGGATTTATTGTGGGAGTTGGTACGGGAACGATCTCTTAGAGCAAAAACGGGTTATAATGGCTTTGGAAACATCAAGGAGATGTTATAACCTTTGCGTGATTCGCTTACTCTTGAAAAACAATTGATGGTTTTACCATGAGAGAGGACGTCACAATCTCGAACAAGCACAGCGCCACTAAAATATATGGCATTAAGCAAAAGAGAAACTGAGGAAAAAAAGAGAAAAAAATAAAATAATCAATAAGAAGGAATCAAGAACCAAATGAACGTATGAAAGCAAAAAATAAAAAAAAGTCATGAAAATACCAGAGAAAACGGCAAAGACTGGGACTTGGTGAAAGCCGAGGAGTTTGTGGCCACCAGTTAAATCCACGCCACAGCCACCGTGTGTGTTCCTGTGAGAACGTCCTTGGCCGAGTGCCCCCGCAGGGTGCTGCTCTCCGCACCCCGCTCCACCGCCCATTCAGCTGCTGGAGTGGAGAACACAGCTCTCAGAGGAGGATACTTCTCCAGTGGACGCTATGTTATATGCAAACTTTGCACTTTGACATCTCTTTGAAACAGTTATTTGTGTTCTGAATGTCCTTAGCAAGCACACTTGAAAAAAAGAGGATATAACCCTGCTGATATTCAGTCTGAAGCGGTGAGCTCGTTGATCTGTTATCCTTAACGTATCAGAAGGCAGCAGGATATCAGAACAGTTAAGATAGAAGTACGCTTGTGGACAATGAAAGAGCGAAATCTGTTAAAGAGCATTTTGTGTTAGGACTGAAACTCGGCCAAACTGCCTCCAATATACCTGTGTGCTACTTCCTGTTCATCTCCCATGATGCTTTGCTTCAAATAGAAAACTCTAGGTCACATTTTGATCCCAACTCACTTCAATGTGTGTTTGTATGTTTTTGTGTCTTTGTTTTTGGTTTGTGTGTGTGTGCGTGTGTGCATGTGCATTTTCCGTCAGAACTGCGTTTAAACGGTCACACCACATAACTCACCTCACACATGCCGGCAGGTTCAGACATGTCATCGCGCCACAGTACCTTCTGAAGGGAGACAAACGAGACACGACAACCACACCATTCATCCCACTCGGGATGCAGACACCCGCCGTCCGTCCCACAGATGAAACGGTAACAGGATAAGTGACTGAAGGGATCTATCTGCCGCTCCCTCTCTCTCTCTCTCTCTCTCTCTCTCTGATTAGATTCATTCCCAGGCTAATGTGTTTACAGCCCATACGGCCGGGAATCCCAGTCCGACACGGCTCTGGATCCCTACGTGATGCGGGGAATTACGATAATCCGTCATAGTCCGCAACGAAAAGGAAAGGTTAAACAGGTATTAACGACGCTTGACTGATGCAGACACTCCTCGCTGCGGAGGACATCAGTCAGCGTGACATGGGACAAATAGTTTGTCTGCCGCAGTTACGTTTGAAGCAATAACAACAACAAAATTAGCTTTTGTTCTCCCTGAATGTTTTGTTTTGTTTTTCCGTAATTGATTTTATTTCTTCTTCTTTGGTTGTTGTTCTCCTATCACTGTCTTGCTGAAGTTGAGGGCCTGTCAGGATGGACTCCTATTCGTTCTCTCTCTTTTTCTACCATTTATTTGCTCACAGTCCCTGTCTGTTTTCTCTCTTTCTCTCTCTCTCTCTCCCTCTCTGCCTCTCTCTCACCCCGTATGTCTCTCCCTCTATTTCTCTCTCAATCGCTCTCTTTCTCTGTCTCTCTCACTCTCTGTCTCTCTCCTTTTCCCTCTCTAACCCTCTCTATCCCTCCCTCTCTCTCTCTCTCTCTCTCTCTCTCTCTCTCTCTCTCTCTCACTCCCTCTCTCTCTCTCACACTCCCTCTCCCGCCCTCTCTCTCTCACTCCCTCTCCCTCTCTCTCTCTCTCTCTCTCTCTCTCTCTCTCTCTCTCTCTCTCTCTCTCTCTCTCTCCTCTCTCTCTCTCTCTCGGTGCACTTCGGCTGACAGATACACACCTGTTTAAGGTAGCATATTATTCTCTCCTACCGTCTCTTCTGCTTCTTGCTACACCATTGCTGCTGCTCACAAGCCATACAAGGGTGTCCCGCTTTTGGGATTACAACCCCCTCCCTCCCCCAAACACACACACAGACAAAGACCAACACCCACAGACACACATAGACACACACACAGACACCCAGACACCCAGACAACCCACAGACACCTTCAATTGGCCTGCCTGCTCCCCAATCACACTCCCATGCTTGTTAAGAGGAGGTTGACGTGCTGTTCCGGAAACCACTATGGGGTCGATCGCAACACCGGAACCGTCCTAAGACTCCTCCAGACGACCCACAGGTCCTTATTACGCCAACAGCTCTGAAGCACCGTCCTAACTAACAGTGCATCCTGCCTCTCAACTGTTGGGGAACCTCCAACACACACACACACACACACACACACACACACACACACACACCACACACACACACACACACACACACACACACACACACACACACACACACACACACACACACAAACACACACACACACACACACACACACACACACACACACACACACACACACACACATACACACACACACACACACTCTCACACACACACACACACATATACACACACATACACACATAAGTCTCTTCACACCACACCAGCACAGAGTCTTGCTGACAGACATAAACTTATGCAGTTGATTAGTTTGTTATTAGAATGAATATGTCTGCCTAAAGTTTAAACCCTCCAAATCTATAGCTCAATTAGAGGAAAATGCTAATTCCTAATCCCTATTAATTGGAAAACTGAAATGGCCCTGCTCCCAATGAATGCTATGAGAAGTGAAGTTGAATTGCTCTTAAACAATACACTAGCCATGATAAGGTACATTTATAAAAAAAAAATAGAAGTATATTGATGATAATATTTGCACAAAAGGCCAGGGCGGAATCACCCCCTCCTTCCCTATGGATGGTTAGCATTGCAGCCTGTGATTGCTCTGTGACTCCCGCCTCCCAGTGTCGCTCTGCAATCAGGTCCGCCGCCGCCGCCAGCGTTGGAATGCGTGTTTGTGTTTGTTTAGCGAGGGGTGATTAGCAGCCGTGGCCATCCCCTCTCTGCACTCCCATCAGAGCCATTGTTGTCATGATTGTACTCTGATAGCAACAAGCACAGATCAATTCTTTGAGTGACAGCAATTGTTTGTGGCGTAATTGACTGTGATTTGTAGATAATAGCCAATGTACTAACTCTCAGTTTTTGGTTTGGTGGGTTAGGGAAAATGGCTTTAAAGGGACATTACTGTATCTCCCAACTTTTAGTTTTTGGTTTGGTGGGTTAGGAACGGGTGCAGATAGGGAAAATGGCTTTAAAGGGACATTACCTCCCAACTTTGGTAAAATTGTATTTTGCATTCAAACGAATAGCGCTCTCCAGCACCTTGCTATTTCAAATGTGTGTTTGAACCTGGTTGCAACTACAGTTGGTGGTATCTGCCAGAAGCTATGACAACATGACCCGTTTTTGGATTTTGCCGGTCACGTTGCCTTTTGAATTCCCTTTTTCGCTTTTTGTCAACAAGGATTCCTTCTCCTGTGGTATGGCATAAGTATGGTCTTGCTTTATGAACGAAAGGGCTGTGCAGGCGTTCAAAATTTGCCGGGCAGTGACAAGCGTGTCTCGCTGAGCTCCTTCTATGTTTCCAGTCACGCTGGCTCTGAGCAAAAAACACTTTTAGCCGTAGCTTTATGTCCCTCTCAGCTGTTATAGTAATCCAGAAGCCTCCTTAGGAGTTTCTGTTAAATGTAAATAGGCTACAGATAAGAAATTCTTCGCTCAGGAGATAAATCAGATTATTGGCAAAGGTAATTTTACACCAATTAGGACATATTTATGAATGAAGACATTGATTTTAACTTAATACCTTACTTAAAAACGCTACACAGTGTCCCTTCAATGAAAAAGACGAAGAAATGGGTAGAATGGGTTGGCGGAAGAGACTAGAGCAGAGGGTGAACGTGTGAGAGAGGCCCTGACGGAGGGAGCACTGAGTCTGAGCGTAGAGCTAAGGGGAGAAGGGCTCCGAAGCAGACAAGGGAATGGTTGCTGCACTGTGACGACCAGAGAATGTGAATGTGGTGGATCTGGACTGTGTTTTAGGTCATTATTGCACTACAAGCCTGCCAATTATGTTCATGCGATTGGAAATGAATGATGACAGATAAACACTCTGTGGCGTGACCATTTAGCAGTGGAACCCCACGTGTTGATGGCTAAAAGCTGTCCTCTGGCCCGACTCTCTATCGCCGCTGCTCTGAGAGGGAGGACTCGTGTGATGGCGTTACATTTTAAGTAGCTAGGATATCAAATGCAAATCTTTGGGTTCTAATCCATGTGATTATTTGGATTACTTTGCCGTCGAAGGCTCTCCTTCTCATTTGAATAAACAAAGGGTTCATATAAAGGAACATTGACGGATTATTTTGTATTATTTTCTTGTGTTTTGTTCCCCTTGGTTTGATTCTTCTCGTGTCTCCTCTCAGCCGACGCGGTCACACTAGACAGACCGCAGCACAAACAGCGGACATGCTGTCCAGGTTATAGTGCTGTCCTGATTAGGACCGACGTCCAGACAGCAGTGATACCCTTTCTCTAAAGGCGGCTGATGATGGTCAGCTCATCCATCTTCAGGTCCTTCAGAAGGTCGTCATGGCAACCCCTGGCTTGTTAAAAGGGCTCTCTGGGTCTACTCTGACGCATGACATTTACAGCGCGGTACACTTGCTCAAATCTGTTGGGATTGTTTTTTTGAGGGGGGGGGAAATAGAGCCAAATAAATATTGCTTCGAACGTTGCAATAAGGTTGACTTAGACTTTCTTCCATGGGTTGAAATTCTAGCAAGCCTAATTGAGAAACAGTTGATACAAGGCACCTACTTTTGACTGGGAAATCAATTACCCATCCATTGAGTGATGAGCCCTGGTGTTCATCATTTATCCTCTCTATTGTGCACCACTGGTTGAAAGAAATGTCTGACTCTGTATGATAAAATACTCTTCTGCCCAAATAACTTAATATTGTAGGACCTGGTCAATTGAATTGTCCAGACCTTGTTGATGTTACGGTTCACCTCGCTAACCAAGCATTACATATTCACACTCAGTTCCTCTCCTCGGTTTATTAGAGCGACTTTCAAAGGACGACTAACCCTGCTTTGAGCCAGCACTTGTCACAATTATTTGGCTGCACTTTGAGGTTGATTAAGCCGCACTGATATGACTGCTCCGACGAAGGGGGACTGGAGGGCCGACCCCCAGTGTTAATTTCTCTGGCTGTGATTCCTCATGTCAACAGTATAGCTAAACACGCAAACACACTGGAACACGTGCACACATGCATGCATGTGCACTTAGGTATATGCATGCACACAGATACACACACACACACACACACACACACACGCACACACACACATAAGCACACACACACGCACACACATACGCACACACAAACACGCACACACACACATGCACACACACACACACACATACCCACACACAAACACAAACAAAGACACACCCACATATTCACATGCAACCACAAAAGGGCAAGGGTAAAAAAATAAACTATTTTCTTGATGTTATAAAAGGGTCTGTAAAATAATTACATAATTCTATTCAACTTTTCAAAGGAAAAATAATTTGCTTTTAGTCTCACCATCTTAGAATTAGCATTTAAATAAGCTTGCTTTTCTATGTTTATCAACAGGCTTGTCCATGCTAAGTTTGAGCCAAAAAGCGACCTTATAACAGGCTCTAGTCTTTACGTAGATCTTTTTATAACCCAATTAGGGTCCTTCTCCAAAATGACCTTATTATTTATTTAAACGAGAACTCAGAAAATACAACGAATTAGCCCGCTGTAGTAAATCATGCATTTATTCAAGCTCTGAGGGATTCTTACACATTCCTGCACAACCTGGTCCAGTCATGCGAGATAAACAAGATTTTCCTTTTTCCTTCTTTTAGCAAAAAATAAAGTATATTTGACCGGTTATGGTTATCACTCCATCCGGTCTAATCCTTCTTACCCTGGACTGCTCCGAGATTCTGCAGGCAGTCGAAGCAAGGAGCGCCACCATACAAACCCTGTGTGTGTGTGTGTGTGTGTGTGTGTGTGTGTGTGTGTGTGTGTGTGTGTTGTGTGTGTGTGTGTGTGTGTGTGTGTGTGTGTGTGTGTTTGTATGTCTGTCTGTGTGTGTGTGTGTGTGTGTTTGTGGTGTGTGTGTTTGCTGTGTGTCTTCGCTTGCATGTGTGTGTGTACATGTGTGTGTGTGTTTGCTGTGTGTCTTCGCTTGCATGTGTGCGTGTGTACATGTGTGTGTGTGTGTGTGTGTGTGTGCATGTGTGGTTTGGGCGTGTGTGAGGGCGTGTGTGGGTGGGCGTGTGTGTGGGCGTGTGTGTGTGCCTGTGTGTGTGTGATTGCTTGCGTGCGTGTGTTTGCCTACATGCCTGTGTGACTGTGTGTGTGTGTGGGGAGATGGCGGGGGGGGGGGGGGGGGGGGGGGGGTCGGGGTCTGCTTACATGTACTATCTGGGAAGCCAAATGAATCTCCAGGTGCCCGGGAACAGTATGTGACAGCCTGGGAAATCTAAAGCCTCAGCGTATTTTGCCCAATAAAGGGGGGAAATTTGTCACAGTGTCCAGACTCACTCTGGGGGTGGAATGAGCCCCCCCCTCACCTCACACACACACACACACACACACACACACACACACACACACACACACACACACACACACACACACACACACACACACACACACACACACATATTCTGCTCCAAATGGGACTGAAAGCAGTGGTTAATGAATGCACTCATTACCAGAACCACTTCCCACCTCACATCGAGCACTTTTGGAGAGGAAAAATAAGAAGAGAGAAAAATTAAGAACGATGTCTCACAGAGATGGGTGTTTTTCCGACGGTGCGATAAAAATATGTTGTGGAGAGTTGCCTGGCCGACAATCAGCGTCTCTTTGTGTCTGATTGCTTTTTATTTTAATGAGGGCTATGGCTTTCTCCTCATGTTCTATTTGTGTGTGTGTTTGTGTGTGTGGTTGTCCTGGCGATGAAATAGGTCCATGAACAAAGCTCTTGGCCTCCAGGCTGTGATTGTCCTGCTGTCCGGCCACAAGCCTGGGGCAAATTCACCCTGTGAACGCTCGGAAATATTACACGCACACACACACACACATACAAACACACACACACAACACACACACACACACACACACACACACACACACACACACACACACACACACACACACACACACACACACACACACAAGAGAGAGAGAGAGAGAGAGAGAGAGAGAGAGAGAGAGAGAGAGAGAGATTATTACAGCCACGGGGGTGAATCATAGAGCTCTTACCGTGTTGAACAAGTTCTGTGTGTGTGTGTGTGTGTGTGTGTGTGTGTGTATATACAAAAACACACACACACACACACACACATAGCAGCGTGTTTGTGCATCTGTGCATGCCTCTATCCGGGAGTCACCATTGTGTGCATCTTGGCCTTGGCCTGTCCCCCAGTCACTATATACATGTGGTCTATTCTATCACATGTATGTGTGCGCATTTTTCTCTTCCTATACTTTATATAGTGTGCTCTATTGATGTGCCCTACTCCTGGCCCATCGTACTTAGTGTTTCAGAGCAAAAACAACATTCATTTCAAGTACACTTTTTGCACTGCTTTGCTGCGTACACAGCAGGGACTTATAGCATCAGTGTTGTGGACACTAGAGACACATCATGAGTGGAGCTACAGCTATTACCGGGCCTCAATAAATAGCGTTAAGACCAATAGACTTAGGACATATTTACAAAATAATCACTTGCTTTCTCTCTCTTATGTCTCCACGGCATAATGAAATTTCTGCTTTTGTGCTCGTAAAAGACCGGCCAAAAACAACAACAAGGAAAGCTCTTTAGGGCACAAAAACTAATTTGAGTCCATGTCTCAGTGGAGCCGATCCAAACAAAATTCATTTATTAAATCTTCCGTGGTAAAACCCTCTCCTCTCCCATGGCCGTCCGCTGCCCCGGGACCTGCTGCTCTGGCCCTGGAGTCGGCCTGCTGACTCGCCCTGCCGTGGCTCTTTCTCCAGATTGTGCTAAAAAAGAGAGAGCAAGGCCGGGAGCAAAGTTATAGCTGGGCTGGGCTAGATATACTGTTATGGCCTGCTGCACTGCAGCTGCCTCACAGACCTCCTGACCAGTCCCACGCCCTGGCAGATGGGGAGACGCATGAGAGTAGGAAAATAGTTTGGTGGAAGAATTGTGGAAAGATCTTTTTCTTGTTTATATATGTTGCTACTTCATTTTTTTAAATATTGTTATATCGTTACATATTTACATAGGTGTAATCCTATTAACATAATTGTATCTAGGTATTCAAATTAACATAATTGTATCCTGGTATTCAAATTAACATATTTTCCTCTAGGTATTCTAGAAATATTTATACCGCAACTGGTGTTCGTAAGCCATTTTGAATAAAAACATCTCCTTTATACATAACATTGATCAATAAAACACCATCTTACATCTTCTTAAATGTTCCTTTTTGTACACTGTTTAGTAAGTAGTGAACAACGGAATAAAAACATTACATATCAGTGTGTCACTAGCCACTGTTGGGTCGAATACACTGTCTGCCACAATCAATATCAACAATTATTTCTCACCGCTGTTCAGAAAGAAGACAATGCAGTCTGGTGAGAAACGCCCGAGACTATACAAAGAGTCTATCTAGCACCTCTCCCTTCGATCTATTTTGCCCACTTTACGGGGAATTATGGTGTGCCATATGAGTGAGGGAGACTTCATAGAAGATTGAGCGGTTCTAGCTGAGTGATCTGCCAATATAAAAACTCTGAGATCAGAACTCTCCCCACCACCGCGTACATTATTTAGCAATCAAGAGACCTTTAAATATAACTGTCACATATTCTCCTCCCTGCCTTTTCATGTTCGGCAGAGAAGACTGCATGGATTTATTCCTCTTGTATTGCGACATTTTGTCTGGTATGTGAAAATGAAATGAAATGGAGGCAAATATATATTGACCGATAGCTACCTTAAAGGAGGGCTCGGAGACAGCCCTGTGGTTTTGTATCTCTTGCAACCATTCATGCTGCTGGAAAATGATGGTTAATCTTTTTGTTTTCATTGGAAAAATGTTTTCATTATTAAGCTGTTCAAAATGTGCACCACACAAATGAAAACACTATCTGTTATGTTGCGAATTCAGGCACACATAATCACACTCACACACACACACACACACACACACACACACACACACACACACACACACACACACACACACACACACACACACACACACACACACACACACACTATGATTATGAAATATAAAGCAATAAATACGAAGTAATAAATACAAAGTGTTCTATATACTGCATTGTTAAATAAATATCAGTGAGGCTTGATGGATTAAGAGTAGAATTATTACACACGAACACACTGATGAAAAACATTAAGCTACAACGCTAGGTAAAAACTGACAATCCCATACGGCAGAACACAGGTGTGGGTAATGGATTCAGAACTCCTCCAGGTGAACCTTCTTAACAATAACTAGCTGGTGAATGCTGCGTGGGCAGCGTGGCCGTGACAGCTCGTGCTCGCCCATCGCTTCTAATCCCCCTGCCACCGTGCACCACTTTGTAAACTCCAGCACAGGCAGTAAGGGCACATTTACTATCTTTTACTCTGCAATTTTCGAAGGTAACACGCTTTTCTTCTATTTTCGCTTTCACTTCGCGTGCGTCCCTAAACGGTCGCTTTGGCGCAGCCGTAGGTGATAGGTGCTGGGAGCCAGAGCGGTGTCTGGGAGGGAGATGAGAGGCTTGGAGGACGCTCTCTGCTGGCCTGTGAAATATTCATCAAACGGCGGCAGGGCGGGAGTGCAGCGAGGGGAAGAGCTAGAGAGACCACTGGGAATAGAACATCATAGTTCAGGGAGTGGGTCGGAGCAGGAACACGAGGGGAGCGATTCAGGCCACATAGAAACGGAAGAGTAGGATGGAAACGTTTTATTGTGTCTGCGGGGGAAGCTAGGGGGGAGATTAAATGCCAAATATAATGAATTCAGCTGTGCCTCTCAATAGTAAATAACGTGGAGCTAAAGGTAGGGGCAGAAAGCTAATTTGCTGGGAGTTTGATAATGTGGAATGAAATGAATTCAAGCCCGGGCCCTTGCTACTTCCCCCTCTATTAACATTTATGATCCAGACCTTGTTGTTATCAAGACCCATTTAATATTGTACAGCGGTGCTCGCAATGCCTGCAACCTGCCAGCAAAGACAAATCAATACATTTGGCAGAAGTGCACGACACAATTGAAGGTACAGTGATGAAGGGCATTGAATGGATTTTTCCACATTTAATAATCAGCTTTCAGAGCCGTTTGCTTTTGCACGGAGAAAGAGACGTCTGGGCACTAGTATTTGTTATTGTGTCCACGCATCATGCTGTATGGTGCATTCTTCCTATTCCCCTCTAATTATGGGGACACCGAGTTACTTTATGACAGCCTTTTATTTATTCATTCTCTCCGAGGATGGCTGGAGTTCAACTCAGCTTACTGCGCTGCATATCCCCCTGACAGCCGAGAACACTTCCTTTAGGACACACGCACACACATGTGCACATACTCATGCACGCACGCATGCACCCACCACAAACGCACACACACACACACATACAGGAACACATACACACGCATAAACACATAGACAAACACACACACACACATACACATACACACATACACTCACACATGATGCATCTGCATGGATGCACAAGTACACTAACGGATGCCAGTGCCGTGGTCCACTGACTCCAACAAAGCTTTACAAATATGACTTTGGATTGACTATTCGTCCCGTCGGTCCCACGCTGGCTTTTATATAATCAATGCAACACAATTATCCATTTAGTTCGAGGGTGGTGGTGGGACGGTTATCGGTGGGATGGGCCCATTTATAAATTACTTTTTTTCCGTTGTGTTGCTTAAATGACTTCCCAATCACCCATCAGCAATAATCCACCGACTAATCCATCTCCTGCACACATGGCCCCATACCAACCCTTAATGGCTTAGTTGGAACTCTGTTCAGACCTTTTGCAAGTCAGGAGCCAAAAGAGACGGCATGTTTAACTAAGCAATCAGGAGGGGAAATCTTAGTTGCTGCCGAAAACAGTTTTTCGGCAGCTTACGTTCACAATTATTTGAAATGAAGAATAATTATTATTATTATTATAATCCAAAGGATGAGACCCCCTGGTTTGACTGAGCTGCTAGTGGTTGGGTTTTATTCTTTAGACATTTCAGGACATTAAAACGATTTTCGAATTCATGACATTAGTCCATGACATTTCCAGTCCAGAAAAAACATAGATCCACAACCTTTAAAATAACTGCCAAAGTAAGAAGGAAGTAGACCCTATACCAGAAAGGTTGTATTATTAAGGTCAGAATCTGTTGGGGTCACACAAGCTGGTGGTTGTTGGTTCCC
>NC_044048.1:18154209-18224209 GCF_902167405.1 Gadus morhua | reverse complement strand
AGACCATTTTAAAATAATAAAATAATAATTAACGGTCTGTTCCCCCCCCCCCCTCCCCCCCCCGTGGGGTCTGATTAAACCTCAGAGTTCAGATGAGTCTTTCCTCAACAGTGAGAACCTGCTGGTGTTGGACATCTTCTTTGAGGCCCTGAACTATGAGACCATAGAGCAGAAGAAGGCCTACGAAGTGGCAGGACTTCTTGGTATGTCAGCCTTATTTCTCCTGCTTTCCCTCCATGATGGAGGGAACGTCCCTTCTAATATCCGTCTCTTATGTGCTTATGGGTTTCTTGTTCTAGGGGATATCGGCGGCCAAATGGGACTGTTTATTGGAGCGAGTATACTAACCATTCTGGAGCTATTTGACTACATCTATGAGGTGGGTGTTGAAGCCAAAAGGAAGGATGAGTGTGTGTGTTTCACTAATAATGTTCCTAGATGAGAGATTCAAGCCAAAGAAACAACCTCACTATCCTTAGCAAACATCAATTCAACTATTTTCTTAAAGGGGACAGATTATACCACCAGGTGTGAGTGTGATTAGCTAAAACAAGCCGAAAATCTGCCATCTCTTGACATCACAAGTGCGCGTGTCCGCCTAGATATGTGCTGGATAGATCAGTCTACCAGCCTATCCAGTGGACTGTAGCAAACGTTGCTCATCTATCCGTCATACATCTAGGTGACAGATTTTCCAAAACGGCTTGTAATGGCTAATCACACTCACACCTGGTGGTATAATATGTCACCTTTAATCTTTATTCTGACTACCTTCTCTATCTACTGCTCTAACTTATCCCCCAAATATATTTTCTATTGGCTTCTGAAGCATGTTTTTGCTTTTCGGCGAGAGTGACGACTTGTTGTCTATTTCTTCCCCAGGTGCTAAAGTACAAGTTGTGCCGCTGCTCGGACAAGAAGAACAAGCATCTCAACGACAACAACAACGACCACGGAGCCGTGCTCGGCATGGACGACGTCAAGTGTCACGTCACCAACTTCCACTGATCCTCTGGCCGGCACCAACAGAGAGAGGAGAATGTGTTATACTGTGTGTGCCTGCTTTAGGGTCACCATGCTTCACACAGGGTTTAGGTGCGGACGCTATCTGGATAGATTCATCAGTACGTCTCATTTAGATGCTGCATCGGCCTAGGTAGACACCTTTGCGACAGACAGGGACGTAACCATTTGCAGAACCATTTGCTGTGGCTCAGCTGGCGATGCCCTTCATCGGGTGTGTTATCACACAGGTGATGTGATACCATGGTGTTAGCTCCCCCGGTATATTTGGGTTTGAATATTTATTGTTATTATTATTATATGAGTTAAGAATTTGGGTTTCAGTGTCGCATTCACATTTCTTTTAATTATTACTTTTATACATTTAGTATATTCATTATTTATTTATTTTCCTATTTGTATCATCCAAAAAGTAATTTCAGTATCGTTTTTTTATATCAGTCCTGCCCTATTTTGTCAAGAAACTACCTCATCTTTCAAGGCAGAGAAATTGTAAGAAAGATTAAATCGAATTATGGTTGAGGAATAAATTGAAAATGATTCCTGGCATGGGAATATATCATGTACAACACATAAATTGTTTTCATCAAGAATGAAAAGATAAAAACAAATCATAGTTCAGTTGATAAAAAAAAAAAATCTGATGCTATGGAATCAGTTTACCTTGGGTGACAATCAATACAAACATTCAAAATGACAAGGGTTTAAAGGGCACATCGGGCACATGAAACCAAACAATATTGAAATTGAAATGGACAACATCTATTTGTTGTCTTTCCAACAAGCTATTTAAAGGGTTTTACACATTTGCCATGAGAGACTTTAAGATGTACGTCATTGCAAACCGATCTATTTTCTTTGTTGATATTCAATGCTGAATGTGTTCAGGTTTCCTCTGTATCCACAGGGCTCCTCGCTTGCATGACACATTGTGCTGTTGCGTTTTCATTTACAGTAAGCAGTATATCGGCATGCCTATCTGCTGAATGTTTCATCACTGTGTGTCTTTGTTTTTTTGTGTATGATGTGTGTGTGTGTGTGTGTGTGTGTGTGTGTGTGGGTGTGGGTGTGGGCTATGTGTATGTATGTGTGTGTGCATGCATGTGGGTTTTTAACAGACGTAAGTTAAGTATGATTATTTTCGTTTCCTGTATGTCTGTAATTCAAAATGTTAGTACTCTGCAAGCAGAGATTAGGTTCTAATGGTGTATGCATTCCTATAATGTGTGTGTGTGTGTGTGTGTGGTGTGTGTGTGTGTGTGTGTTGGGTGTGTGTGTGTGTGTGTGTGTGTGTGTGTGTGTGTGTGTGTGTGGTGTGTGTGTGGTGTGTGTGTGTGTGTGTGTGTACGCTAGGCGGCTTCTATGAGGGGAATCAGAACATACTATACTATTGACAGTGAAAACTACTGTACTCTAATGGGACCTCTTTACACTCGCTAAAGCTATACTGTGTACTGCTATTATTAAGCACAACAGTAAATCAACTCTAAAAAAAGATGTAAATATTCCAATGGCTGTGGATCGCATTGTTTGTAATGTGCTATACTCTGTCTATTATTGTACTTGTTGCAACTGAATATAAACTATGTATGTATTTAGTTATAAATGCCGCTCATTGATGAATTATTCTAATTCAACCATATGTACCAATAATATATTGGTAGAATCACCTGTGTGTTAATTAAGTTAAAAGCTGTCCTTAATTAAAAGAGTCTCCTCGCTGGGAATAATATTAGCTTGGGGCTGCAGGCTGGAACGCTTTGGGAACTGCTATGAATTTCAATTAAACAAAATCATTTATAATAGTTAATCACGTGTAAAGGGGAGGACAGGGGTCAAAAATGTCTAAATTGAAACAGGCATTCAAAAATGCAATGGCTTCTTATAGGGTCAATAAATAGTGCTCAATCTTTTTTGAACAGTGTCTTACTGTAACACAACGGGGTCCTTTGTTGGGATATCAAAGAATAAAATGCTTCTTTGAGCTGATTGAATCGGTCTAGCCACACTTCCGAATCATGTTTATGCAACAGGGAAATCCTTATTCCGGACCATGCTGTGAGAAAGACATAAATAGGAAAGTCGTGATGCAGAGCTGCCAACTCTGACGCAAATCACCCTCTTCACACGTTCTCACGTCACAACTCCTATAATTCTCTCTTATTTTACCCACTATTTCACTTTGAACTTTTTCAATATTATATCCTAGGTTAGCACCTTGCAGTGCTCTTTGAAGTCTACTCAACCTTTACAGAGTCACACGGTAGCAACAACGGCCCGCTGAACCACTATGAGGTTAAGCCGTCCTGTAGGCAACGTCACTTGCTTTTCACAGTCATAAATTGTTGCAAGTTGACAGTGGCGTAAGAGGGTCATAGAGGTCCCAGGTGCAATCATGTTAATGAGCCCCACTACTGCCCAATACAAATGTATTCTAAATGTATAGATTGGTCAAATCCCATTTGAATAAATACTACAAGGCACAGAAGTCCATGTCAACGGCGTACGACAATTAATTCGGTGTCAAAGCAACACGCCTCTGGAACATCCTTCCCAAAGATGTAAACAGCCAAACCACTCTGGATGCCTTCAAAATCGCCCTCGGAGGATTCCTGAAACAGTTCCCGGATAGGCCGCCAGCAACGGGGTACACTCCTCCAAACAGCAACTCACTTCTCGACTGGAGTGCTGCTGGAGGACATGGAGTATGTGCGTGACACAGATCCCAGCTGCAATCCCTGCCAAACTCATCAAAATGTATCAAAATGTATGTACAATTAGATACAATTATATGTGTAAATGTGTGGGTTACTTCAAACTAACAAATTGATTAATGTTCAACAGAAAATTGTATATCATATAATATCATTTGTTTAGTTTAGTGCATCAGTCAAATGCAGGTTGCTCTCTGGGGTATCTGATAGGGGTTCTGCGATACAAATTCTAGACCTATGGGCATGTTTAACACATACGGTGCAGTGATAAAAAAATAAGTTGATCAAGTCAACTAAAAAGCAAATATAAATATGAAACTTGGGAAATTTGTAGTCATGATTTCAGTGCCAATTTCGAGTCAGAATGCCACCCAAACAATGTGCCCCTGAAATCTCACTGAAAGGTTTTCTGAAGAAAAATATATTCAGTGCTTGATCAGCGTCAATGCATGTCACGCCTGAATCAGAGTTGCTGTCATCTTATTGACCTTTAGGCCATACTGCTCGACCGGGCCATGGTCTCACTTGGCACCAGTCTGTGGGAGGTTCCGTTAATCATCTAATCGGCCAATTAGAGCAGAGCTCCGCCGTCGGTTTCCACGCCCACATTGCGGGCAGTAGTACTAGTCGCGCTCTGCCTCAGTTGGTAAAGGCACCCTTTCTGTCATTCATTGCATTAACTATGGCAGCTCCAAAGAAAGTGTGCATCATTGGCTCTGGAAATTGGTAAGTGCATATGTTAATATAAGGATGTGTTGCTACTGCCTCAAAGTAAGCGAAATGATCAGTACCCTTTGCAATTGACGCAGTGTTTGATTCTCCTGGACCAACACTTGTATGTGAACCGCTAGCAATAAATTGCTAATATTCTGAGAAGAGCCGACCGTTTTTAACTTGTCTTTTACCGCTTTGTTTGGAGGTTTGCTCACCGGGTTAGCTTGGATTATGATCACACAGTTGCCCATTTTTTATTTTCGCACAGTAACTCGTGACTTGGTCACTGCGATGTCCATGTTATCGTCGTGCTACATGAGATGGGTATGAATGGCGAGCAGGCTGCGAGGATCCTCAATTGTTGCGTTATCCCGGCTAAATAAATACTGTGTCCGGTCTCTTACTTTCTATTATCGCTGTAGGACATTTAACAGTCCCTCGAGCGAGAAGCATACGACCATTATAATGACAACAACAATGATAAGAAGGATGAATATTGAGTAATTAAATTAAAAGAAATAATGTCACGGAGACGGGATCCATCTATCAGAAGTACTTGTCTCTCGCCCCTCCACCCTTTTAACTGAAAGTTCCACCCTCTCTCTCCAGTAACGCTCACTTGGGGCACCCTGTTCCAGGGTAAATGGCGAGGCGTGCGTGCTCTGATCATGGCTCCAGTTTACACATTGCATAACAACACACCGATAGCTGCAGATGTACCACGTCTGTGGGATTCGGACACAATTGCCCGAACAGTTCTATTTATTATGTAATAACCCACGCTATCACTCTATATATTATATGCTATCGATTATCTGTGACACTAATTTGCACTTAATGATCTGCATTGTCCATTACGCAAAGCTCAAAGTCTTCACAAGTTGTGGCTGAAAGGAGACGTACAAAGAACACATCGGGCTCACCCTTTGTGACCCCTATAATCCAGGGCATTATTCGATCATTTTTGGTCAGCTCTGTTAACCAAGGATAACTTTTGACTAGGATTAAAAGCAGAGATTCACCTGATTGTGTGTAAATGATGGAGGCACATTTTCAATCACATTTTTAACACTTATGCAATCAGCCTCTCATTGCATCCATTTTGATTATGCTTTCTAACACATATATTTATCTTTCACCATTAAGGGGTTCGGCCATTGCCAAGATCATTGGAAGCAATGCTGCTACTAATACAAAGTTTGACAACACCGTCAATATGTGGGTGTTTGAGGAGATGGTTAATGACCGTAAACTGACAGAGATTATCAACACTGACCATGAAAATGTGAAGTACCTCCCTGGGCACAAACTTCCATCCAATGTAGTAAGTAATACTCTCACAGTAAGGCTTACCTTATGATGTTCCTGTTTGTTGTTGTTTTGCATACATTTAATATATTCAACCTGAATGCAAGAAAGCATCCAGTTAAATGTTGTCTTGCTTTTGCGAAATGTTTTATTGCGCAATGTTCATTAACTGCCATTCCGCAATGCATTAATACCGTTGTCATTTCCTAATCATTTGAGTTATTTGCGCATGATCCAACTAAGGGTGATGTAACACCAGCTGTAATAGTAGATCTATTGACCCCTCCCTTCACGCTTCCTTCTGCCCATTAGGTGGCTGTCCCTGACCTGGTGGATGCCACCCGTGAAGCAGACATCCTGGTGTTTGTGATCCCTCACCAGTTTATTGGCAGAGTGTGTGACACCATTAGGGGAAGATAAAGAGTGACGCACTGGGAATGTCTCTAATCAAGGTAAGAAACGGCTTACTGTGTGATGATTATCTGGTGTGATGATACCGTGTTCAGAGGCCACTGCGATTGTGTGTCCCTAAAGCTTTATGGCAATCATTGATCGCCAGGCTCTGTTTGTAATTTGTTTGCAGGGGATGCCAAGTCTCAAACCTGGGGGAATTCTTGATGGAACTATTTCAATACAATTAAATAGTTTTGTTAAGATCCAAATTCTCTGCACAAAACCAAACTGGCAAGTTTTGTTTTTCTATTGCCTGAAGGTTATTTGTCTGAGCGCTAACTAAACAAACTTATATTCAAACTATCCAAGTGGAAAACTTGGATAGAAAAAAAATGTTGTTTGGACAACCAATCCTTATTCTAAACATTACCACTATTCCAATTGTAAAGTCTGTGGAGATATTGCGTCAATGTATTGGTCTAGGATAGCCCTGAAGCACTTTCACGTTCCTGTACCTTCTTCTTTAGTCATTCATTTGTCAATGTGCACCGTTTTAATCATCCTGGGCCCATTGTGTGGTTGTTGTTGTAGCTGTGCCAGCTAAAATAATCAAATCAACCCGTTGAACTGGCAATAAAGTCTAAGATCCAACATAACGTGTCCAAGTGGAGGTTGGGTTCACGGTCAACCTGACCACAGTTCTTTCTAACCCACAACTCTTTGATTTGAATTATTCTTGGTATTACTTTTTCCTTTTGATCTTTTTTTCCAAAGGTCCCATGGCATGCTACTTAATGGATTTTTTTAATATAATTATTAGTGGGCCCCTAACACAGTATTTGAAGACGTTCCCGAAATTTAGCCGTGGTGCAGAATTACAGCCACTACGAGCCAGTCGCACATTGAGCTTACCCCAATCACGCCGTTTCGGTGTCTGTGGCTTTAGTGCAAATAAGGAGGAGAGAGGTGATTCAAGGAGGAGGGTAGGGGTGTGGCCCTGAGCATTTTGCGGCCACGGAACCATGCACTGTTTACAGTGGATGTATCGCAATGGCGAGGCGCACACAGCCTTTGGCTGTGTTCTGTAAATATTCGGGAGTCCTGGAGCTCTATATCTAAATAATATCATATTATACATAGATATCTAAATAAAGAAGTGTTGGCCTACAATACTTGCGCTACAGTCCTGGAGCTCTATATCAAAATAATATCATATAGCCTAATAGGCCTACATATCATATGATACATATTATCACGGCCAAAAGCTTTGTGCGCCTCCAGACGATATCGTGAATCACAAACGACTGCGTCGGGTTCTCTGACTCTCTGGTTCTTCCACTTGTACATCAATAGACCGAACTGCCGGCTGCCCGCTGCCGGGCGGTGGTGCTTTGCGGTGGAGGTGCTTTGCGGTGGTGGTGCCTCGCAGCGGCGGGCAGCGGGGCTCAACGATGGCTAAGATAACCCCCACTACAGTCTCGTTGTGGACATACCAGAGACGTCAAAGAACCGACGTGTTATGCGCCATGACACCAACAGCAGAACGGTTATCAAAATAACAAAGAAGTGTACAACACTTGCGTTACAGTCCTGAAGCTCTATATCTATGCGCCTCCAGACGATATTATGAAACAAAAACGACTGTGTCGGGTTCTCCGACGTCTCTGGTTCTTCCACTTCCACATCAATCTGAAGTACACTGAACTGCCCGCTGTCCGCTGCCGGGCGGTGGTGGTGATGCCTCTCGGAAGCGGGCAGCGGGGCTCAACGATGGCTGTGATAACCCCCACTACAGTCTCGTTGTGGAAATACGAGAGATGTCAGAGAACCAACGTTTAATGCGCCATAACACCAACAGCAGAACGGTTATCCAAATAACAAAGAACTGTACAACACTTGGCGGTCCAAATTCTCTGGCCGGGCAAGGCAGAGAAAGGGGAGGTAGCTTGGCCCCTTATGATGACCCTATGGGGCCACATTCCAAACCCGCGCTGGAGCTTCCATTTTTTTCAAATCAAACAGGATACCTAGTGCTCCTTTTACACGAACGCAAGTTTTAGCCACTGAGGGACGATAGGTAGGCTAGGGGAACTCGTAATAATGCTAGAAACCCTCATAAAGTGAGATTTCATGCCATGGGATATTTTAATCCTTCTATGTGTCAAATGTCCATTCTTTGTATATTTGTTTAGCTTGTGTATCTTTTTTATCTTAGATCTTTTAGTTTTTCTTGTATCCACTTGTTTCCATGATGTGCGGTATGTTGTGCTGCAGGGTGTAGACGAGGGGCCTGATGGACTGAAGCTCATCTCAGAGGTGATCCAGGAGAAGCTCAGCATCACCATGAGTGTGCTCATGGGGGCCAACATCGCCAATGAGGTCGCCGACGAGAAGTTCTGCGAGACCACCATCGGTGAGGGACCGCTGCAGAACTCCTGCCGCTCATGAGACGGAATTCGTTCTTTCTCTTAATCTCTCCTAATGCACACCTCATGGTAACTGAAGTAGACGGTTCGGTAAATAAGTGGCTAGGCTTTGACCTTTTTGGATTATGACCTGGCTGTTCGGTTAAACATTTTGTAATTATGATACACATGCAAAACTGCTTGTTATTAGAATGGCAGTCAAATATTAACACCAGTGCGTCAATGTCTAATCAGGGTTGTACAACAAGATGCCTCTAAATGCCACGTTTCTTGGTGTGATGAAATTGTTTGCGTTGTTATTTGTTGTCGTCTGCTCGGTCATAGGGGGCATAATGTATGTACTGGTTTTCTTTCTGTCCAGGCTGTAAGAATGAGCAGCACGGAGCTCTGCTGAAGGAGCTCATGCAGACCGATAACTTCCGGGTCACCGTGGTGGAGGAGTGTGATGTGGTGGAGATCTGCGGGGCACTCAAGGTGGGCATCGAGTCTCCCGTTGAAAAGTGAGAAAAACATACGCCGATTTTGCTGTTTGTGTGTCCTTACCCTCGTTTTGCTGCCGTCTCTTCCCCGTCGGGTGGCAGAACATCGTGGCGGTGGGCGCGGGGTTCTGTGACGGCCTGGGCTTCGGGGACAACACCAAGGCGGCGGTGATCGCCTGGGTCTCATGGAGATGATCGCCTTCGCACGCATCTTCTGCACCGCCGGGCCCGTCTCCTCGGCAACGTTCCTGGAGAGCTGCGGCGTTGCCGACCTCATCACCACCTGCTTACGGCGGTCGCAACCGCAAGGTGGCCGAGGCCTTCGCCAAGACGGGCAAGGTGAGACGTCTGGTCCGAGGGGGGGGGGGGTCCTTGTCCTTGTCCTGTCCTTGTCCTTGTCCTTGGTCCCAAGAAGGGCCCCTTTTTTTTTATTTATTAAATATTACAATCAAGGCTAGTATACAGACTCTTGGGTCAGATCGAGGAATGTTTTTATTTTAATGTGTTTCGATTGTTTTTATTGCTTCAGTCCATCGAGGAGCTGGAGAAGGAAATGCTCAACGGTCAGAAGCTGCAGGGACCGGCCACGCGCCGCCGAGGTCAACCTCATCCTGAAGCACAAAAACCTCATCGACAAGTAAGTGATGGGCCAATAGCAGACCACCCGATACTGACCATTCTGAAGTGTCCATCTTAAGACTTTGGTGCTATTACAGTACTTCAACAGTTCGACTCTCTGTCTCTCTAGGTTCCCACTGTTCAACGCAGTATATCAGATCTGCTACCAGGGCCACCCTGTCACAGAGTTCATAACCTGTCTGCAGAACCACCCGGAGCACATGTAACAGATAACCGAGCCAAGAGCCTTCCTACTCTGTGTGTGAGAGAGAGGAGAGAGAGAGAGAGAGAGAGAGAGAGAGAGAGAGAGAGAGAGAGAGAGAGAAGAGGAGAGAGAGAGAGAGAGAGAGGAGAGAGAGAGAGATGAGAGAGAGAGGAGAGAAGAGAGAGAGAGAGAGAGAGAGAGAGAGAGAGAGAGAGAGAGAGAGAGAGAGAGAGAGAGAGAGAGAGAGAGAGAGAGAGAGAGAGGAGAGAGAGAGAGAGAGAGAGAGAGAGAGAGAGCGAGAGAGAGAGGAGAGAGAGAGAGGAGATGAGAGAGAGAGAGAGAGAGAAGCCATCGGTCGCACCTCACCTGTTAAAACTGTTACAAGATCAGTTGGATTTGAGCCACTACCATCTAGCTCCACAGCTAGGTCGGCACAGGTGAGAGGAATAGCTGGTTCCTCTTGGAGGGTTTGGAAGCATCCGTCTTGAGCATATTGAGCTGTAGCTAAACAATCTCCTCCTGCCAATATATATATATATATATATATATATATATTATATATATACATAAAGATACTTTTTGTATCAACTTCTTCCAAGTGCTTTTGGTCCATCATCTCAACCCTTCCCAGTACGGGAACCTGAAGGGTCAGTACAGGAGCAACCGAATTTTTTGTGGTCGTGTGGTACTTTCTCTTAGGTCTTAATCATTTAAATGTAATCAAAATGCATGTTTTATTTTTGTCTTGTGACTGTGTACATAAAGCCTTACTAAACATAGCTAGCCCTTTGCTAGCTATATCACCTGATTAGCAAACCAGGGCCCGTACCATGAACGGTTCTGAAGCAAGAGAACTTGTTTTTGAATCGTCTCAGGGGGGCAAGGGTCAGTTTAACTCAGCCCTTGAATTGGGGTTGAGATTTTGAAAAGGGATAAGTATGTCCTCTGTGATTGTTTTTCTGTGGGAGGGAAACTCCAGTGTGTCAAACAAGTAGTTAACTCCGTCCAAGTTTGTGTACCACTTTTCGGTTGGCCTACTATTGTGATTTGCTGGCGTATGCATATACGTTTTTCTTGAGTATCAAAGCATATTGGTTAGTGGATTGAAAGGTCCCAACTGTATGTCTTGACTGACTGTAACGTCACCTAGCAACCTGCAGATATGAAGTGGCCTTACTAATGCATGTGCTCAGTCTTTGGTTGTTCCTCTCCTTTGTGATCCCAGAGACTTGCTTTCTAAATGTCTCTATGGTTTGGCTGTGTCAGTTCACCATGACCTTGCCTTTGGGTGGTAACGCATTAATAGTTGTGTCATGAATATTATGTTTAAAACAAAAAAAAAATCTGCTTTTTGATATCAACTAATGTGCTTAATGTCATCGGTTGGATAATATTTAATGGAAATAAAATATGCCTTGATTAATCTGATTCAAGAGTTGTTATTGACTGCCTATTGAGTATTCAGTGGGATCCTGCCTGGGGCTGAGATTAGACTCCATGGTCTTGGAGCATAAAGGAGTTTCTTGTAGCAGCTTGAATGTGGTGCGTGCATATAGAGCGGTCCCCACATGACCTCTATGGACTTAATGGGGATCCATCACTGGCAGTGAATCAAATGGACCATTCAAGCTTGAATTAATGTAGGCATTTAGGGTTGAAGTATTTTGAATTCTTGTACTTTGCAGCAAGGTGCAAATATGAATAACCCCCTTAACTCCTGACATTAATGTAACTAAGAAAATCCAAAAACAACTTCTTATCATTAAACAGTACTGATTAAGAATTGACAAACTGCCAAGGAAAATGCATAAGGATGATGCTTATTTTAATCTTGCCCTGTCGTACCAGTCTTTGTAGCTGTGATGAACGAGCGTATTATGGGGGTCTACTCAAATTCAGCCCTAGATCCCCCCCCCCCCAAAAACAAAGAAAAAATACAACTTTGACACTGTCAATGAAAGACTTGTTTATTGAAAGGTAATTAATCTAGTGTGCCAAATAAACTTGACTGTATACCAGCAATACAAACCCTCTTAATTGACCCCCCCCCCCGTTTCAAATTTGGAATGATCAGCAACTTAAATATGCTTTTTGAGAAATGTAAACAAAAACAAGGGAATGACCAGAGGCAGCTGACAAACACTGGGTTTGTGTCCGTTAGGCGTGGTTAAGACTGCTCATGTATCAACGCTAGAGAGAAGCTGGAACAATATGAAACACAATTCAAGCTCACACGGCCACAGAATGGATGCTGTGCACAGCCTTGGTCCCGAGCAGCGGAAGCGGGAGCCTAAATATACAATGTAAGAAAGAATCATAATAATCCGCTAATCAGGATTTGCAGCCAATGCACCCCATATTCATACAATCTCAAAGTCTATATACATGTTATAGTAACAGCTGGTGGACAATCTACTTTGTTGTCTGCTCTGTGACCTTTGTTTGGTAAAGTGGTAAACGCCCGGGTCACGGCTCCGTTAAGTGCTTTCTGTGTGTAATGCATTGCTCTCATCACCTTTTCCTACTCATGGCAGATGCACTGGACACTTTCTAAGTTCATAATTTACCAAGCAACATACAAACCTATATATATCCAAGATATTAATGAGTATAATTATTGCCTTTCTAATACAGACCCACCGTAATTTTTTGTCCTAAGTATCAACATCACAACGAGGGGATGCCATGAAAGCCTTATTGCTACGTTCATTTGAAGAAGCCTTGAATAGTAAACATTATAGTTATGGTATTATATGAAGACACAAAATATAGTTCACCAGTTTCTAACAAACTGGCCCCAGCGTACTAACTGAGCATAAACATGAATACCACACCTGAGAATCCTGCTATGCACCTTGTACATAATAATAATAATCCACAAAGCCTCTTGTTCATTAACTGGTAGGGATTCTTCCTGCGACATGAGACACTGTTCCAGGCCCCCCAGCCTGCGCTGCGCTCCCGGCAGACCGCCCTCTGGTCCCCCCTCCAGGCCTCTGGTGGAAGCGCGCCCCCGCCGGGCTCACAGTCTGTGGGGGTTGACCCATCTGTACGTGCCCTCGTAGCGGAAGCCCACCTTCTTGGAGAGCTCGTCCGCCTCCGTCGGCCCGCGACTGGGGGAGGGGAGGAAGGGTCGCAAGATTTCGAGGTGAAGATACTTGATCACGAAAACAAAACACTCATTTAAGAACACAAAAACAAAGTAAAACTGCTAGAAAAATTGTTACACTTCGGGGCTTAGTGCATAGAGGTATGGGGAAAGCGGTGCAGGTAGTGTGAAGGTATGTCTGTTGGAGTAAACTGGATATCTCACCTTCCATATTTATAAGGGACAGGTTTCGGTTTCTCGTTCTCGATCTGGTGAAGGATGGGCGTGAAGATCCTCCAAGCCTCCCTCAACTCATCACTGAGAGGAGCACATAGGTAGAGTCACTAGAACCAGGTTCAAAACACATCCTTCTAATACGACCTATTCAATCTAATGAAGGGTCAAATTCAATCTTATTTCACACAAAGCACAACCCCATGGCATGCCAATGTGACCCATAATCAACTGATGGCTGCCTCCTGTGATGGATCAAATAAAACCACATAACTCAACCCACCTGCGAACAAAGTGCATCTGGCTGCCGCAGAACACGTCCAGGATGAGCCGCTCGTAGGCGTCTGGCAGCTTCACATCCTGAGGACAGACAGAACTCCCGTTTAAAGACGCAATGTATAACATTTCAACTAGCTTGTTTGAACCTGTACATGTAGTCAATGCTGATCACTGGGGATTTCAATAATGCCTTCAAGTGTACGACATTCTATAACTCTGTCTACAAAACAAAAAGGCCTGCTAGGCTGTTACGCTGTTGTTTACGAAAACGTCCTGCTGCAGGGGCTCATCTTACTATGGACCGTCCCAAAACCTGTTCCACTCACGCCACAAACAGCCGGGTAACACCGAGTCCATCACTTCGCCTCACATAGCTGCTCAGCAAGTTAGAGTGGACAGAAACTGGTTATTCAGGTTTTTTTTTCATTCTGAAGTCCCCCTACTGAGTGGTTGGGAGGATTTCAGAATGAAAAAAAAACTGTGTGCCCAATCTTACACAATGTGACTTTAATTTAGTAGGAAAAACCAAAAGGGTTTGTCTTTTGATGAACCCCTAGCACGCCGCAACAGCCCCCAATGCGCCCCAACACCCCCCATATGCCCCAGCGTTCCCCACCTTGTAGCGGCTCTTGTAGGTGAGGTCAAGCTCCGTCTCCTCGGGGCTGAAGTACACGCCGGGCTTCTTGCTCATCATCTTGGCGTAGACGGCCTCGTTGGGCTGCACGCGTATCACAAGCTCGTTCCTGCGGCACTGCTTGCCGAAGATGTCCCCGGGCACGTCGGTGAACTGCAGCCGCACCTCCGCCTTGCGCTCGTTCAGGGCCTTCCCGCAGCGCAGGATGAAGGGCACGCCTGGGGAGGGAGAGGAGGACGGTCGGTGGCAGACAGGAAGGAGCGTTCAAGAAAGATAACTAAAACTATCATTCCTATCCTATTCCATCATTCATATGATAAAAATGGGCACATTTCCATGTACATTCCTAAATATTCATCTGTTAGCAGCTTATCAAATCATTGTTTTCCTATAAGTTTGATACAGTTCTGTGCATATTTATGGCGTTTGACAGCTTCTGCAGTTCACAGTGGAGCTCTCTTGAAAGCAATGTTTTTCTATCATTTTAAATATAATTTGAGGTAGACAAACGTCCCTTTGGTTGAAAACACAACCAAAAGATGAGAAGGCCAGCGTGACTTGAGAGGATTTGTAAAGGCTGTGGGGTAAGAATGACATGGTTCTGTAGAGAAGACATGGTTATGTACCGTCCCATCGCTCGTTGTGCACATAGAGAACCGCCGTGGCGAACGTGGCCTGGGTTGAACCCTTGGGAACCGTGGGGTCGTCCAGGTAACTCAGCTTGGCGTCCCCCTCTCCATCGGGGTCCCCCTCGTACTGGCCCAGCACCACGTCCGACATGGTGACCGGGGTGATGCACTTCAGTACTTTCACCTGCAGGGGGCGCAAAGGGCAGATAAAAAAATACTGTGAAGAAAAACAGCCTGGGGGGGGGGTTCTGATTATTTTGGTGAGCAGATGAGCAAGATCCATTTGATCTGGTGATGTGCTCGTGGGTTGAGAAGTCACAGTTCTTGGTCATGTGAAGTGGTCGTGACGGAATCGCACCTTCTCGTCCCTGACGTCGTCTGAACTGGTTGAAGCCGGCTTCTCCATGGCAACAAGGCAGAGGATTTGGAGCAAATGGTTTTGCATGACATCACTGGACGGCGTGGAAGGAACCGAATACAACAGGTGTTGGGACAAAAGAGGTGCGGGAGGAGGACATAATCAGCATGACGGTTCCAAGTTTCAATCAGCCCATTGATAAACGGTCAACAGAGGCATTGTAAAAGGACAATGGCTCCTGGGTGTGAGGTTCTTTGGATTTCATCCGCTCACCGGATGATGCCAAAATCATCAAAGTAGCCCCCTCGCCCCTGGGTGCCGAAGGGTTCTTTGAAGGTGAGGACCACACTGGCAATGCTGTCCCGGTTCCAGATGGGCCCAAAGATGCGATTGCCGAACCTGAAACACAGCGACAACGGCCCCAATGGGTCATAAGCATGCAGGGGCCCACAGACCACTGTGGGGCCATACCGCTTGGTTTCGTTCCAAAATTAAATCTTTATTATTAATTTGTTTTTTAATTGCTATTACATTTAGATCCATTGCCGCAAGGTCTAAAATGTGGAACGGGAGTGACTCATTGCCACTGTAATGTACGTGTGAACTGTAACATATGAAGAGTGGGATATGCAAATAAGTCTCTGATTATGTTGATATAGAACTAAAATTAAATTAATTAAATGTAGAAACCATATATTGCATACACGATAATGCACTAGAAGGAAGGGCAATATCTTCTCTGAGAGCTGAGGGGTTTCCCAGCTCACCTGAGCACCATGAGGTTCTGCACCATCTCCTTGCCCAGGTAGTGGTCGATGCGGTAGATCTGGTCTTCGGTGAACAGCGAGGAGAGGTGAGTGGACAGCTCCTCAGAGCTCGCCAGGTCCCGCCCGAACGGCTTCTCCACGATAATCCTGGTCCAGCCTCTGTACGGCACGCACACACACACCTTTATTATCTTCCTGAGGTTATGTCCCATTAATAAGGCATGAGGGGATTTCTGATTAGCACATCTTTTCCTAGTGAGCGGGAGAGAGCAAGATCAATTTGATTAAAGGGGATAATTAGAGCACAACAAAGAGAGTAAAGATGAGAAAATAACACATCAACATTGAAATACAGCCACAGACACTGACCGTAAGAAATAGATATATACAGGGGGATTTATAGTAGAATAGCTTGGGTCTTAGTCTTCCGGCCGAGAAGGTAAGTGTCCAATGTCCAGGTTCTACAGGTAGGCTGTGCGGTCATTGGATGCAGATGCAAACATTCCCTGAATGCTTGTTAAACGACATGCGTCTGATTTCACCACAGGTGGTCTTTGCTAGAAGCACGTGCTCAGGTAATCAATAACAGATTAGGATCCAAAACAAAGAGAAGGAGTTGGCGTGCACTCACTTGGTGCTCATACAGTGGTGCTTGATGTTCTTGCTGACGTCGTGGTAGACGGTGGGCGGCAGGGCCATGTAGAAGAGGCGATTGGCGTCCACGCCGCCCGGCAGTGTTTGGATGTGCGTGTGCAACTTGGCGAAGGAGTCCTCTTCCGCGTAGCGCCCGCTGATGTACGTGTTGCGGCTGAAGAACTCCTTCAGCTTCTCTGCCTCAGAGCCCACTGTCTGGGGGAGGCAGAGAGGGCATGCTGAGAGGGGGAACGTGATTGCAGCGTTACACCGGTCTGACGCCGGGCGATTTCCGGTCTCTGACTTCATGCGAGCTGCGCGTGCTTGCTTAACAGTCCCCAGAGGGAGTGGAATTACAAAACGAGAAAATTATATTCAAAGCGATATCCCATTTTTTTTTACAGAAACAGAAATCCCTCTTTCCATGCAACTAAAAGTCCCGCCCTCTCTTTTTCTCCCTCTCCAATAACACTCATTTGAAGCATCCCGTTCCTGGCATTCAGCTGTGACATGAGAACAGGGAAAAGGTAAACAGGGAAAAGGTTTTTATTTTTATATGAAGACAAATGCACCCCACAGTGGCCCCTCCCGCGGGAGGAGGGGAGCGTGGCGGAGAGCGAGCGCTGTTTATACCTTCAGGTAAGGCATGCAGGCGGCACGGATGGCATCCACGGTCAGCGCCGTGCGGGCAAAGCCCACAAAGTAGGTCTCCTCTGGGAGGAGGCCGTCCCTGAACAGCCACCTGGCAGAGGGACACATCATCCAGAGGTTTGGTTGTAGGAAAGGTAGAGAGACACAATTGATCAAACTGTTGACCTCGAAAGTCACAAGAGCAGAATGGCAACTGGCAGCCTAGGTTGATAGGGGATCATTAGCAGTGGCACCCATGCTTTGTGGCAAGTCTGAAAAACAATGTCAGATTTACTACCCTCAGGGTAGTAAATCTGACATCGTTTTTGAATGTTTTGAAGACACCCTAGGGTACTACCCTGGTTAACAGGGTAGTACCCTGTTAACCAGACGGTGTATATGTCTTTCTTCAAAACATTCATTTTTTAAGTTGATTTCATTTTAGTTTTATTTTCACCATTATTTTCCTGTCTATAAATGATATAATGGCTCATCCGATCATGACTCACCATAAAGTGGGGTAGATTTTCTTCTTGGCTAGGTCCCCCTGTAAAAGGAGAACACGGTTAAAGTTGCACCAACATGCTTATTACACACAGGCTAGGTGGGGCTATTGCAAAGGGCCTGTGGGATCATTGCAGCACTTAAGAAGGACTGATGCATGCTTCCAATTGAACAAGCCACTGTTTGTGTGAGGCTGTGAAACAAGTGATTAACTAATGGCCAACAGGTGAGTGTAGTTGCCTATACACATTTAAAACAATGTCAATCATACTGGGAGCGGCTACCTAGCAGTGAACATGAACCCCACAATGTGGAGGGCAGACCATAAAATCCGAGCTAAGGAAAATGTCTGGACACAGATGAATGGTATTATATGACAGCAAAGGTCCAATGATTTAAATAACTAATAGCACAAAAAACATGCTCCACATTTCATGTAATCTTCAAAGTCTAGACATTTAATAGCCTGATGAATTGACATAATTATTGGATACATGTCTATTCATCTAGCAATTTAATAGCCTGATGAATAGACATAAACAATGGATGTCTAAAATGAATCCTCCTATCCTGCTGCACTGCTTAGGTAAATCCAACAAAAATGACAGCTTACACGTTAATAGAAACATATTAGACTTTCAAGTAAATAGTTGCAGTTATATTTTTTAAATGCCAGGGATTCAAATCTAAAAAACAGGTACAATCTTGAATGGGACCACACCCGGAAGAAACATGCACACAAAAACGCTGACTGCCAGTGACACTGCAAGAAATGTAACGGCAAGCCTTTCTTCAGCCCAGTACACCCAGCCTCAGGCAAACAGAGGTAAGGTATGACGGTGGATTGAAATAAACAACATTAATATGACCACAAATGTATTTTTCGATTTTGCCATTAAACTAAACAAGATGTTGGTATGAGCACTACGGTAAGTTAGTGAAAGGAAATTCCTAAAGACAGATCTAGACATGGATATTATATTATATTATTATATTATCAAATAGGAAAAAGTGGGATTGGGTAGGCCAAGTGACTGAGGAAATAGAGGCTGGAGTCTGAGCCCTTTATGGAATGAGGAAGTATTATAACTATTTAGTCAGTTCCGTTAGGACAGAACATGTTGTAAGTGGAGCAACACGGAAACTGTGTTTTGCATAACCTGCTAGGCCAAGGGGAACCATTGGTCTACTTTCTATCGATATTCTTCAATTGGACTATATAATCTACACCTAATGATTGCACAAGCTCAGTATCTGTTGACACACTTCCCCCAATATATGTAATTATGTGCTTGCTTTGTAGGCATTACAACACTCACTTGCTTGATGTGAGAACCTTTAGCCAGTAAAAATCGAACTGAACGACACCGCAATATGCGTGTGCTTAGTGCAGAACCCTGCAATATGTGTGTGATTTCATGCATGTGTGAATATGTGTGTAATTGCATCTATGCAAGTATTACATTTGGTGAAAACGCCTTTGAATTAAAACGTTTTGTAAACTTTGAATCCTGGCCATAGTTTGTCCTCCCATTTATTCTGTTCCTACTAATTCTCACCGACGCTCCCATGATGATGAAGACATGGGCATCGGACTGCCTGAACTCCACATCCTCATACAGCTCCTTCCTCAGCTGCCCGAACACCTCAGAGCGAGAGAGGGGGATGCTCATTTTCTCTACAGGAAACACAACAAAAGTAAGCTATTAGAACAAGAAGCACATTATCTGCCCTCCTGCCTCTCCGCACCGTTCAGCAGAGGAATTCTTCAAGCATGTCCCCATTCTTCAGCTGCAAAGATGCCCACATTTTTTATTGACCAAATCGTTTTTTTGTTATTATAAACACACATAACCAGATTTGCCGGTAACGGCCACATTATCCCCAGCCTAAGGAGCAACTCATGGAAAGAAATTATGTTATGTTATATTATTCCAGGTGGAATAAATGACCCCTTAATATCCGTCCAATAAAAAGTAAATAATCCTTTAAAAAGAATATGCAGAGGAATTTATTAGAATGAGGATGATAGACTCTAGGTTATTTCTTAATATGTTAAGCTGCTTAATACGAGTTATATAATACAAATTACCTTTAAATATCATCTTTATATTTACCTTTTTTGTATTCTACCTAATCCATATTCAATTCTGACTGGTGTTGAATATGAATGTATTTATCTTTTTATATTAATGTATATTGATTTAATTGAATATATATTAATGCAATTGGAGTTTTGTAATGTGATGTGTTATGTAGGGTTAATGGGGATCCTTTAAATATAAAAATAAACAATCAGCAATGTTAATTGCAGTTTGCAAACCATTACGATGATCATCGCATGAGTTATAATAAATAAAGCTATTTAAAATGCTATGTAGGCTTTACACACATGGATGGTTTGTTAGAAGCCATATACAGCAACTGGAGTATCAGGATATTTGATATGTCATCATCATTGAAGTTGGTTGGCAGGGTGTATAAGCGAGATTATTGATGAAGACATCATCTATAAACAGCATACAAGTATCACAGTTAACCAACAGGGTTCTCTCTGCACACTATTCTGTCAGATGGTAATTTGCAGTTACTAGTCTTACTAAGTATAGACTACTTACCTTCCCCTTAACCCCCACTGCCACCCACACCCACACACAAACAACTATAATTGTATTAGGTCAATCCCTGTCTCATCCCTATTTTAACAGAATAAATCGTTCTACGGCAACCTAAGAATCCTGCCAACTAGCATGGCGTTAAACCAGCATGTCACACTATGCATTTGTTTCTATGGGTGGTAATTTATGATCTCAATGATGAGCTGCATTCAAACCAGCTTACACACGAATAAACCCATGCTCGACTAACCTGCTAAGCTAAGAAAAGAGCCGGGTCACCAAGCTTAGGCACCAACTGTTACATGTTTGACAGCATGTTGAACAAATCATCTTATTCACTCATCATTCGCAGCTAGCAACCATAAGGCAGCCCGATTTCTTTCTAAATACAATCGCGATAGCACCTCAAATAAACATAGCCTCATACTTACAGTGCTGGCCCGAACGATTGTATGGTGATCTGGTAATAAGCTGAACAACACCAACACCAGGGGTAAACTAATGACAGCCCACTACTGCTATGAAAGTCCGTGTGCGCTTTTCTTTGAAGCAATTGGAGCTACTTCCCTGTTTAAATGACAAGGCGGAATTCAGTGATTTTATTGGTTTAGGAGAAACTCACCAGCGCTCGCTCGACTTCCCATCGATGTCGCTGCCTATGATGTCACGCACCACACAGAGATGCGCCGAAGCTCCAGGGCGTTTAGTGGGCGGGGCTTAATGAGCGACCGCTTACCCAACCAAGAATAAAATACTCCGCATGGCTCCACAGTTATAGCCATATGCCATTTATTTCATGCAAATGTTCTTACAGTACTGCGAGTGCTTACATTATTGTGAATTAGGCAATGTTTTGCCATGCTATACCAGTTGAGCAAGAAAGACCAGTTGGTTCCATGACCTGTTAATCAGATGGACCAACGGATAACAGTGTTGTCCTAACAGTCTGCTGTTGCGGCACAGTTAAAGGGCCACACTTGCTTAACTCCCACACTGTTGAAGCGTCACAGTTAAATGGCACCATGTCTGAACCAGAGCTGAACCTAGTCACAACACAGCTGCTTACCTGTGCCAAAGCCTTTTTTTTTTAAACTGCCATCCTGTAATGAGGATTTATACCAGCTCTTTAAAACTTGCCAATTGAAGTTGTGTTGTGTGTTCTAACGAAAGTGTGTGCATAGCCTATTATATCTGTTCAGTGTTACCTGTTTCGCAGCCTCTGTGTGAGAATAATATTCTGGTTTGATTCAGTTCCCTCCCATGAGTCCAGCCTAACCGGAAATTCCTCAAATGTAGGGAAACAATTTACACAGCAGAAGCCCTCAGTAGTCTACAACTGAGTGATGATGGTTGTTCATAAGAATAGGGCAGGCCGTCCTTTAAAGACTTCCTCAAAGGTGTCTTCACACAGGACTCTGTTCAAAGTGGTCCACGTGTGTGTGCAGCCTATAGTTTACTGAAAGGTGTCATTTTGTGATTGTGTTATCCCAAATGTGAGTGTTCGAATCTGGCTCCCCACATTTTGCCCTACTAGTAGGTAGTGCACCATAGTGTTCACTAGGGAATAGGGAATGAGGGAACAAGTGAGTCGATTGGAACAGGCCAGGAGCAAACCTCAGATGTAGGCCTATGTACCGTCCAAATCAAGTCTTTGGGTAATTTTACAGGCGTCGATATCCAAACAAGTGTCAAAATCTTGAGAGAATGGATGTGTTAATACAATCTATAATAATAAAGTCTCAAGTCTCGCAAGAATATTTTTTTTAATATTTTTATTCAGTTGAAGAAGGTTGTTGTTGTGTATCAACATGTACACTGACCTCACACTAAATTGAACATAAACTAAATCTTGCAAACAACTGCAAATAAAAGGAAGTTACAATTAACTTATAGCCTACATATTGTTTTCACAGCGCAACATCAGGCCTATGCGGGCGCCTCGTTCATTTACCAAGGCTTTGTCCAATGCACAGATAAAGAGCTGCTTGTCCCAACACAGTCACCCTATGCACCATGACTGGACCTGCTGCCAGGCAGGAAGCAGTGCCCAGCCGGTATTACAGGAAGGCTGCTATTTACACAAGGATAGATGGAAGGAGGAAGGACGGAGGAAGAGAAGGAAGTGCAATAAAATACTAAAAATAATGATTGCCTTGCTCTATTGATGGGACATAAAATAATTTGCTACAGGTAGATAAGATTGACTATTTTAAATCAAAAGAATAGGCCAACTACGCTATGTTTGCATAGGCCTGTATTGTATTTCATGGACCGAACGCAAAACTATCGAATTGTAATTAATAATAAAAAAAAACGTTAGCTGCCACCTGTTCTCTAAACTTGAGTTCAAAGTATAGCTGATGTTAAAATTAAAGATTAAATAAAAATCGAGAGACGAACCTTTAAAGAAGGCTATATTGAAGAACAAATAAGCGGAAGCATTATTTATTTAGGTGTAAGGACAAGTAGTGGAAAGTAAAACCTCTGCGAAAAGGTTTCATAAACGGAACCGTAGATCCCGGGGGCGGCGCCTGTAACCATGGATACGGTCAACTACACCGATAGTTGTGATTTTCACCCCCGTTTGGTTTTTATAAGGAAAACTGTACAGGATGGCTTTCTTTGGGATAACAAACCTGGGGTATCAAAATCCCATAGGGGATCAAATGATAACCCCCAGAGGAGCGCCGTGCACACAAGTTAAGTGATCTGTACATTTGCAACATAGAATAAATGAATGTAGAAAAGAGGCAGAAGTTATGTTATAGACGTTTTAGAAGAAGCCTATATATCCTATGCAAGGCAGGGTATTATTACATTTTCAGCCTGCAGAGACTAAAGGATTAAAACTAAATGATATACTTGAAATGCTTCTAAAAAAGTCAAAGAGGTATTTATATAATTATCATTAACACTTTTACGGAAGCTATTTATTCAATGACAATTAGACATGTCCATTAATGCTGAAAGTAATAATAATAATACATTTTATTTATCATGCACTTTACATCAACTTAATGACCTCAAAGTGCTAAAAGTAAGTAAGTAATGATGCTTTAACTAGGAAAGACATCCATTTGGCCAATTTAAATTTAGCTTTGTATCCCAGAAATACTTTTTTTGTACAATGAAATAAAATTCTGGTAATACAATCGATGTTCAAAATAAGCCCTCATACATTTGATCTCTTCAGCTGCTCTTCTCAACATACTGGTTGATGTTGCAACAAAAGAGCCTTGTTGCAGCAACAGTGAGAGAACAATTCTGTCTGTCTGTCTCTCTTTGTGTTACAGGTGGCAGGACTAATCCCCAACATGAGGGCTCACGGCTGGCCTCACCTCACCCCAGGTGCACTGACACCCAGCATTTCTCCCACAGCAGGGACACCAACCTTGGAAGGCAGGAACAGTACAGAGAGATGGTCAAACGGATTCAGATACCGACATGTGAGTTCAGGGAGTGAATTGGTCAGGTGAGAGCGATAGTGCTCTCATCCATGACCTGATGGCCCTAAATACATGTCTGGCGGCTGCTTCTTTCAGACCCCAATCAGCTGTACCGCGTGCCTCTGACGGACAACCAGCGATACGGCTGGTCGGTAACCAAGACTGAGGGCCCTGAACCCTGGACCCAAATGAAACGTTTTCCCCGTCAGAACAGTGAAATGACCAAGTATGTGACATTATGGTTTTAATAACGTTTAATAAAATAATTGAAATCTCATTTTTTGTTTTGTGTTTGTGATCTAGGCTGATGGTGTCTTCTCTGCTTCTTTGTCATGTTTCTTTGCAGTTTTGTCAAAGCCATGATGCTGACGGACCCCGACTTCAGTCTGTTTTGAGGCTTGTCCTGAACCATACGAGCATTGTCTGCAATGCCATTCTCTTAGATCAAATAGGGCTCTCTCTGCATATAAAGGTGAAGGTTTGAAAACGTTCAGGTTCCTTGTATGATTACCATGAGATATTCATGCTTCAAATTTGGTATATTCTCTTTGCATAGACTTATCTTTAACCGAGGCCCTGCATAATGAATCCATCTATACTAGGCTAAAATAAGCTAAATTGAAGATAGGTCTATACATTGGACCATGAGTCCTTGTGACCGTATTGTGTCGTAGAAGCCATCAGAATAGAAGCCTTCAAATCACAACAAACAATCCAAACTGCCATTGAATTATTTTTTATTAATTTTCTCTTCAAGGGGATTTTATTTTCTCTTTGTCATATAGTCCTCAACTCTCTCTGTGTCCTCCCCGTTTAAACACCTTCAACTCAGCAAAATACAAAGAAAACAAAAAACAAATACGGAAGGATTTATTAGGCCTGAGCAAAAACACTGTTTTCAGTAGAATGGACCTTCAGCCACCGTCCCCTACCTTCCTCCCCAAGACATCCCAAGAGTTAACAATCAACACAAGTCTATGAACAGCCAATAGAAATAGAATACATACAATGCACATTTCAAGAAACCCAAGTCCGCTTTATAAATCTGTTTGCCCCATATAAATCTCTGTTCGTTGGTCACAGCACACTTGGTGTTTTGTTACCACCATACTCCAAATGTCTCCCGGTATCCCCTCAACGTGTCCAAAAGGCCGACTATCATTGCACAGAAGGGCCTTACAGTACAGGGCTGCATGAGCTGGCTTTGGTCCAAACATGATCAACTGTTGGTTACCAGTTTAAAACAGGTGGAAGAGCAATTTCTGGGTGACTTCTCGAAAAGTAAGAATGACCCGATAATGTTTTTTATTATTATTATTTTAAAATGCCTCCAACCAATAAGACTACGTTATTATTATTATTATTCTCATGAGAATATTTACTGAAAGATTATTTGGACAAACTTGTTCTCTCCATATACCAGAAGTACATATAGGCTATGCAGGCACAGTTGCTGTTCAGTGTTCTCCTACAATTGGTTTTGATATTAACTTAAGGCAATACAACTTAGCAATATGTTTTGTGATTTTTTTCAAGTTTCCCTGAAAGACAAATTTGGGGACAAACATAAATGAGTTATATCTATGTTATATATGTTATTTCGACATGTCTGCCTCTCTCTACATAAATACTGCATGTGTGGTCATGTACTGCCATTTGGAAACGCTAATTAATTATACAAGGTTTAAGGCATGGGAGGGAGAGGTCAACTTTACGCCTGACGGAGAATACAATACTGCAAAAAGTGTTAGAAATGAAAATAAAAAGGTACAGTGAATCACATGCATCTGTGTTGACTGCTGTGTCGTCGGGTGAGCATATAATGCTCGTGTTTCTTCCGCGGCACCCTCATATCTGCGTGGTCTGTTGAAATACTGCGCTGTTCGTTAGGAGCCAGCAGAATCCAAAGGGAACAGTTGATCACTTGGTACCAGTAAGCATACGCTCTTTATGATCGACGCTTGTCCACACAAGAAAGCCTGCTGGTCTTTGATCCTCGTTCACTGGAATGGAATCCTAATAAGCATAATCATAATAATAATAATAGTTATTATAATTTGGAATCATTATAATAATAACATTAAGAATATAGAAATGATGGATACAGAGGTGATAGAAGATACCCAACATTAAAAAAAAAAAAGGAAAACAAGAACCCACAATCAGACATGCTTCAGAGCAGTTCAGTTTGGCAAGAGAGCAGTTTAGTTGTATCATAAAAACCTCACAGTGAAAATAGTTATGCCCCTTCCAAGCACAGTATTCAGTCATAATGTACATGTCGTATGTTTCCTTGTCTTTAAACAACATCCTCTTTTTTCATAGAAAATCCAAGATGATACCACTGAAACCTTTTTCCCCTGATGGCTGTGGAACAACCTGGTGATCCATGTCCTTTTTTAAATTCCTTCCATCTGCCCCAAAAAGCTAAATAATTGTAAAACGGGACATTTATTGACATTGCACTCTTATGGCTGAACACCACCTGTCTACTGGCTGCTCAAACGTTAAGGAACCAGTCTGACCTGGGATGAGGATCAGGGAGAGCGTAATCCTAGGCAGACCTACTTCTGATTCTTAGATGGTTGCGATCAAAGCTCAAATTCGCTTCTCTTCCTCACATGTCTATAAGTTGGGGGCAGCATCATCCTCTAGCAATAGAAGATGGCACCCAATTCTCTCTTAGCTAACTTAATGAGAAATGATAAATAAAGCATTTTATATATTTGTGAAAATAAATAAGCAGTCATTGGCTGCATTTGGGGGGAAATTACTGAGGTTATGTAGACTGCCTAGCAACATAGTTGGAAATCACTGTTGATTTTTGCAGAAACAAAACAGAGATGTCTTTCCTAGTAATTACTTTAGTCTTTGGTCAATATGTTCTATCTCAATGAATTCATATATTCATACACACACAAATATGCATGTGCATACACTTATAAACGTGTAATAGAATGGATATTTGTGCAGGTACGTATCCATGTTTTTATATTCCGGTTCTTCTGCACAAGACGTGAAGACTGAAATAAATAAGTTATCTGAAAATAAACCTTGAGTACCTGTTCATAAGTCTTGAAAAGAAAACGACCCCAAAAACACGCACGAAACAAAGTAAAATAAATTGTAGCCTTATGTACAGCGTTTGTTTTCTTTGACACAGGCTAAAAGGCGTAGATTTAAATAAACAGACTTTGCATCTTTCAAGAAGCCTGAGTGAGAGGCTAGACATGAAAAAAATAACATTAGTCCTTCTATACTTATGTGGGCCAAAATGGCTTACGAACGACCAACAGATTCGTCTCCTTGAGAACTAGTGTTTTCCAAAGTCCCAAAAGCTCAAAGTCTTTTCAAATCTTTGCATTGAATTCAAGTGATGGCAGCGCTAGTTATTAGCCATCAGCCCACTCAGCGAGTCCTCTCCCAGGTGTCCCGTGCAACTCGCAGCGGAAATGAAAAACATTCCCGAGCACTGCCGCCACGGCTGCTAACTGTTAGGAGGGCCGTCCTTCAAGAAGTAGGTGGTCATCTCCCCTTTCCCTTTGACCTTCACCACACCGCGATGCTCCAGCACATAGCCTCTATCTGCCAGCACTTGGTGGAGATCTGCCGTCACCTGCGGGCAAAGTGGCACAAGCCAAAACACACGATCGATTCTATTACCAACAAATATTTGATTTGTTTAAAAATATGTGCTGGTGTGAGATTGTGTGTGTATTTGAATGAACAGGTGTTTCAGTGCATGTGTGTGTGTGTGTGTGTGTGTGTGTGTGTGTGTGTGTGTGTGTGTGTGTGTGTGTGTGTGTGTGTGTGTGTGTGTGTGTGTGTGTGTGTGTGTGTGTGTGTGTGCGTGTGAGTGCTTGTGTGTGTGTGTGTGTTTGCACGGTTGTCTTTGCAGGTGTTTTGAGTGCATGTGTGTATATCGCCGAGTGGGGCAACATTAACGTTGTTAAGCTGAATAACTGTCATAGAGCGGAGACACCGATCTCACGTGCCCGACGGAGAGGTGTGATCTAGTCTTCAAGCAGAACCTACCTGTATGCAATCAGGTACCCCTGTGCTGTCCATTCGACTGGCCACATTCACTGTGTTTCCCCAAATGTCGTACTGTGGCTTTCGTGCCCCGATAACTCCTGCCACTACTGGTCCAATGTTAAGACCTGGACGCAACGAAAAACAATTATTTACCCTACTGTGGAAGAAAAATGTACTGTAGTAGTAGAATCACTTGATTCTCTTAATAGGAGAATTATATATATATATATATATATATATATATATATATATATATATATATATATATATATATACAGTATATATATATATATATATATATATATATACACACATATAAGATTCAAGTATGAAAGCGGTATTCAAGAGCAGGATGGGATGGAGGCGTGATGGTCACGGTAGATTACCACACACAACAAGAGATAAAGTCATGGGAAAGCAGAAAAAAAGTAGACGAAGGAATGTGCAGCAATGTCTCAGAGAAGGGCATTGTCCTGAGGTTCTTATTCAACGGGGTATATAGTGTATATGTAAAATAGGTATAAGTATAGTATTATGCTAATCATTTCTTCAATACCGTCCCAGTAGCATTTATTTTAAAAAATCTAAATAAAGAAAACAATGACTAGATAGTACTTTAATGTATTTAATATCAAAGACAGAAATGAGAGTCTGCCCATTTACCGATCTTCATCTGGAAGTTGTTGAAGGAATGCTCGTTGATGTACTTCATCTGCTCCCTCAGCCTCATGGAGTAGTCGGCCAGGGCGAGGATGTGGGAGCGGCCCTCCCTGTCGTAGGTGGAGTCGTTGAGGCCCGAGGCGGCCATGTAGGTGGAGCCGATGGTCTTGATCTTCTCCAGCTGCCTGAACCTCTCCTCACTGATGATCTGGGTCGGAGAGAGAGGACCAGCACAGGGCCATGTTTACACCCTGCTGTTCCAGTCATTCAGCAGAAAACGCTTTGGCCCCCTGTAAGTGCCTTCCAGTGTGAAACCAGTGATAAAAGGTGTGCTACGGAGGAGCAGTATGAGCGGTTTGATAACCTGCTTGAATGGAGGCTGTCTTTACAGCCGTCATTCACAGGAAAGGATGAGGACATGACACTGGAGAAAATGGAGCCCAGAACGCTCAGCAGGGTGTGGAATACCTCGGCCACGAGCCTATCCAGCCCCACAAACGCTCAAATGCGTTCATGTATTATTTTACCTGTTTAACTTTAATTATTTTACTTTTACTTCGTTCAGATGACCCAAATTCTGAATGCAAATGCCCTGTATGGCAAATGTATGATTCTCTGTAATCTAACAAAAAAAAATGAAACTAAATTCAATTACATCCAAAATAAATGGCATTCATTGCAGGTGACTACGGAATGGACATCGAATCTCCTCCACCATTAACTCCATCCACCTTTGCGGCCGTTACCTCGTCAAAGTCGGCGATGATCTCGTTGAGCAGGCGGAGGCACTCCACTCCCTCGTTATTGGCCTCCAGCTCCACGTAGAACTCGGAGAAGTTGCTGATGGAGGCGAACATGACGGCCACGCACTCGCACGACTGGTAGTACAGCTCGTCGTTGCGCCGCTCGCGCGCCAGGAAGTGGGCCGCCACGTCCTTGGGCAGAATGTTGTGGAGGAGGCGGCGGTTGTAGGCCTGCAGCTCTTCCATCTCCTCCTTCTCCTCCGTGGCCTGATACACCCACACACACACACACACACACAGACATACAACCACAGACATACACATACGCAGAAAAAGACAGACACACATGCATACACGCACACACATGACCGCAAACACAAAGGAAAAAGGTACATGGTGAGTACTGTCTTACTACCTTAACCGTTTATCAGGAAAGGATGTGAGAAATACAACGTACAAGTGGAAGAAAAAATAATCATAATGAATACTAAAATGTAAAACAAAAAAATTAACAAGATACATTTACCAGATATACTGTTGCCGTTTTCTAAAAGTGGCCCTTTGGCAGAGAGCTACATCTCGGGTTAAAGTGGTGGGAGAGCGCCCTCTAGAGGATCTGTGGGGTACCTGTAGCTTCCAGAGGAAGTCGAGGCGAGCGGTGGACTCCACCTGCTGGGCGTGCAGGTACAGCGCCAGGACAAACACCGTGAGGATCACCGGCGTCATGACCCTCAGGGACACTTTGGTCACAATGAACGGGCTGCAGTGGGAGACAGGGGTCAAAGGTCAGGCAGAGCTAAACGGTTTAGGGAGAAGAGTATAAACAATGGGAGATACTGTACTGTAAACCTTTACACCTGTAAAGGTTGTGCGTAATGTTATCAGAAATCATACCACTGGTCCGAGGTTTCATTATAACTGGACCTATGAGTGAAAAAGAGGTTTGTTATTGACATTGTTTGTGAAATAATTGGAAATACTGTCCAATTTGTTCTACGTAAGATCTGAGCAAAAAAGATGAGTCATGAGTTCTCACCATGATGAAGTTGTTGCGTTGAAATCACTACAAAAAAAATATACATGATGTCAACAGATAGAGAGCAAATGGTACAAATCTTTCAAAACATGCTGAATTTAGTTCTCCACTCTCATTGACATTGATTGAGTTTTGGTTTTGGCGACAGCACTCACAGGGCGTTAGAGGTGACGAAGAGGTCGGCGTTGTCGTACAGCGCCCTCTGTGGCCACTCCACCAGCAGCAGGAAGGTGAACTGGATCAGCAGCATCAGGGCCAGCTTGCCGATGCTGCTGATCTGCAGGAAGACTGAGCAGGCCAGCAGGGTGAGCAGAACACTGTAGCTGAAATACTACATGCACACGCACACACAAACACACACACACACACACACACACACACACACACACACACACACACACACACACACACACACACACACACACACACACACACACACACACACACACACACACACACACACACACACACACACACACACAGGCACAAACACCACTGTCAGCTGAGGAGTGGCTTAAAGTAGCAGCCACCCGATGGCAAGATGAAGAAAAAGCTATAATGTAGAAAAATATAGCCTTGGATTTTGCTTTGTCACACATTCAGGATCAAGTGTCAATTACTTACGCTAAAGTCCCTGAATCTCAATCAATATAGACATGTATGCATTAGACTTTGAAATAAAATAAAGGAAGTGTGCTTTTGATTAGTGTGCGTGCCAATGGCCATAATATTGCGTATATTGTGTATTTCAGTCACTAACATCTAGCTCAACCATCTGACTATAATAAACATGCATATACCGGCCAATATGGTGGACATTTATCAAAAGTATCTAAGGTCACTAAACAGTGAGTGGATCCTTAGCCTGGGTGGCCCCAGAAGGGTTGGAGCCTCATCCCTGTGGTGATATCAATGCTACGCTCTACCAGTTGAGCTACACACAATGACACATAATGGGCAAGGGAACCATGTGAGCGTTCGAGGAGACGTTGGGACAGCAGGGAGGTGCTTCATCACCTCAGGAAAGGGACAGGAGGGGCCTCTGCTGGGGCAGACCTCCAGCCCGCCCTCCAGGGACACGTTCAGACTCCGAATCAGACACGGTGTCACCATGGCAGCAGAAGTGTTCAACTTCTCGGCGACACACTCCGCCAGCCCCGTGGTGTCGCAGGCGAACTGGAAGCCAGAACAACATGGAGACACACAGTTAGATTATACACAGTGTATATCAGCATGTACATCATGCTTTAAGTATTTGTGTGTAAAGTTTTTTTGTTTGTGTGCATTTACATATGTGTTTGTGTTTGTGCGTTTGCGTGTGTGTTGTCTGTGCGAGTATGCCCAGCATGTCCGGGCTGGCCCTGTGTTGTGTGTTCGCACCATATTGACGAAGGCCGAGATGAAGACGAGGATGATGGTGAACACCCCGACCAGAGTGCTGTTGGTGCGAGACTGCACTATCTTCTTTGAGACCGTTTGCATCGCAGCCGGAAAGAGCTACAGAAGAGATTCAAGTATTAGGAGGCAACCAAAAGGAGAACGATACTTTAAGTTACTTAATTTACTATAAATAGCTTAAATTAAAGGGACTATGTGTAGGATTTGTTACATGCATAAATCGCTTAAATTGGTAACATGTGAAAAAGTTGTAATTTCACTCAAGAAACGAGACCTCCAGCCTCTATCCAATTTATAGAATAGACTGCGGTGTGATTTATATTATTTTCCAACCGAGTCGGTTTTCAAGGGAAATTTAAGGAACTTACACCTAAGACTGGAAGATGGCTGATATAATTTATAATCTGTACATTTTATACGCATTAACCACTCAGGCCACTCCCTGTGTCTGTTTATCACTGATGTTCACTCATGATTATAACCAACATTAGATGATGATTGTTGTTGTCTCTAGGAGATCGCCTCAGGCTGCAGTTCACTTACCGGCCAAAGAGATCAGTAATGAATAGGAATTTCTGATTCTTTCAAAGAGTACCTTTAAGACAGACAGGCTAGCTACCTTAATGCAAGAGTATATGGCACAGATGAAGAGGATGTTGGCGAGGATGATGAAGATAGTGATGTAGATTCCCAGCATGACCGGGGTGCTGTGAGAGAAAAAAAATATTTACACACATCAGGATGACATTTTAATACAGAATATCTATAGGGTACTATTTAAAACAAACATAAAGTCTTAAGTAGCCTAGTGAGACCATCCTGATCTTGCAAGTTTACATTCTGTTACTCTCTGCAGATCAGTCGGTCTGCCGGAAAACAACAACAATGGCGACGCCCGAGGAAAGTGTAGCAATCTACGGAACAATCAAAACTGTCTCGTATGAAATAGATTAAATAACAACGTCAAAAGACGAACAGACGTCTGCCCGGAAGGCTTTTCTCAGAGGATAATATGTTTTTGCTGGACTTCCAACTGGATTCGGGAAGATGGAAGAGGGCTAGAGCGTCACTTAGTCGTTTAATCTGATTGGCTGGAGTTTTTATATAACAAAGTACGGCAGCACTCACACGTGGAGATCAATAAGTGCCCTGCCTGGGCCAGACGGACGCTCACTGTGAAACACAAACCTGAATATCTGGATGGTCTCACAATGTATATGAGTGTGTAGGAAATACTCACTGGGGAAAGATGACAATCTGTATGAAGGTTATGAAGCAGAACACGAGCACGGTGCAGGCGACGTAGCCCCCGAAGCGATCGTCCACCTTCTTGGAGTACTGCAGGGGGGGCACGACAACAGGGACATGGTGGGGGCCGTCAGACAACAAGGGCTTCTGGTTTAAGATCTTCAGAGGGCTGAACCTCGTCCGGTGTGTAACACAAACCTTCTTCTCCAGGCTGGACGTCTGGAATGTGAGGAGGAACTTCTTCACGTGGTCCTTCCTCAGCTGGTCGATGCTGCGGGCGTCGATGGCCCGGCCCAGGAACTCGTCCACCTCGTCCTCCGGGTTCATCGCCTCCTGCACGCAGCGGCTGGGGAGGGAGGGATGGAGGGATGGATGGATGGATGGATGGACAGAGAGATAGGGAGAGGGAGAGAGAGAGAGAGAGAGAGAGAGAGAGAGAGAGAGAGAGAGAGAGAGAGAGATGTAGTTATAGTTATATATATATACATATATATATATATCACTGGCGGCTGGTGGTTTTTACAATGAGGGAGGAAAGACTGTGCGCTTGGTTGCCATTGGCCTGCTTGCACTGTTAGTGGCATATGGTGGCACAAGTATGTGAGACTCAAGTTGTTACAGGGTGTTTTGGTGAACTACAAAATAGCAGGGAGGGATAATTATGTGAATTGATACGCATCCACCAGTGGCACTATTGTACTTTGAAAGCTGGTGGGCAGCAGGACTACAAGGGCAGAAGAAAAGGATGTAAGGCCAATTAGTCAAATCAGGCCTACTCTTGATTTTTAAAACAAAATAAAAAAATCTGGGCCTATCATTTGGCCTATTTTTGCCCTCAATGACTGAAGCTATTGGTTGTAATTTGGCTATGTTTATTTTCAGCTACAATTGTTTTAAGAAAAATGAAGACGCAAGACCAAAAGTGATGCCATTTAAAATGCATCATGCTCTGAATCAATCGCTAACATCTTTTCCACAATATCAAACAGAACGGTCAGAGTAACAAACAATTAAAAGAACGACAAGAGCATTATTTCACAACTATTTACATGGGCTGTAAGCCAAACGTTGTTTAAGGCAAATGTGAATGTTAATGGATGTTTCAGAATGTTGGTCATGGTGTTAAGCCAATTAAGGTTGAGGGACTTCATTTATAGATCAAGTCTATCCACCTCGTCCGCAGCAGCCCTGCCCGGCCACGGGCTCCGCAGCCTGGCCGCCGGTTATGGAAACGCCAATATAAGCGAATAGTACCGCACTGCTCAGTGTAAACAAAGAATACGACTGAGCGGGTTCGTTGGTTCTCGTAGCATAGTCTTGAGGGGATAACCCCTCCCTCCGGGCTGATCCACAGCCAGGACTCCTGCTTATTGGTTCATAGCGCAGCCAGGGCTCCAGCCTATTCGTGAATAGACGTAGGCGGGAACCTGATCCCTTAGCTAGTCCCACGCACTCAGAGGAGCATTGAACCCCATGTTATTCACCAGCCGCCAACACTTTCGGCGAAATGAATGGGAGTCAATGGAGGCTGAGGGAGGAACGTCCTTCCTGAAGTAATTGTCAATAGGCGATAGGGGGTGCTAATGTCCCTTTACCCAGGGAAACAAACATTACATATACAAAGGCATTACAGTAGTCATATTTAATGGCATTAATTCATTACAGTAGTCTGGGCGATCTGCATTTTTTATTCTCAACAATGTTAAGGAGGATCGTCCTCCCTCTCCTCACTGGAGAAGCCTCCACTGATATATATATAGATTGATAGATTGATAGATGGATAGATGGATAGATGGATTGATGGTTACTTACTTGTCTTTACTGGAGCTCTCATCGATCCCCTGAGGAGGGGAAAGAACATATTGTTCAAGTCATTTCAATAACTTATGAAATTTCTGAAATGTTGAATCTAACGGTACAACAGAGATCCGATTTTCTGAGAAAATCTCACCATCTGCCTGAAGACCTTGGAGTCCTTGGTCCTGGTGAAGGTTCTGTCGGGGACCCAGCGAGGCATCAGGCCTTCGTTGGAGTTGGTCCTGGTTCGCTGCATCTTCGCCATCGTCGCCTTCTCCTCTTTCTGCTCCGACGGGAAGCAAGATAAGAAAAGGGTTAGGGTAAGTGGAACATTCAGAAAAAATAACTTGCATGTATAATCGATCAACATCAGCAACAGATGCCTGGAGCCACATCTCTCTGTTGTGGCTGAAGGAGCCCTGTCTGGGGCTGGTCCACTGACCCGCTTCTCACTGCAGCCCAGCACCAGGAAGGTCTCGATGCTGTTGTCCTTCAGGTAGGCGTTCCTCTCCCCTCCGAAGCCCGGCTCCACCTCATAGTCGCCGTTCAAATACTGCAGCGTGGCTTTGGTGATGTGGATGCGACTGTAAGACCGCAGAGATCCGGACATAAAGGGCAAACCTCCACTTGAACCCAGAACCTCTGGGTCATTATCACTAGCTCTGGTGAAACGCGGGTTTGTGGAAACTCGTTTAAATGGTTATGTGATGTCACCTATGGCGGGTGATCTAAGTGATCACTTCAAAATTAGTGTGTTGCATTGTTTATATTTATAAATGTAGGTCTGTTTGTTTATATATTTGTGTTCCTTTCGATGTGTGTGTGTTTGCATGTGTGTGTGTGTTTATTTGTGTTCCTGCGTGTGTGTACATATTTGAATGCCTGTGTGTGTGTGTATTTATTTGTGTTCTTGCCTGTGTGTGTGGGTGTATTTATTTGTGTTCCTGCCTGTGTGTGTGTGTGTGTGTATTTACTTGATGTCCCTGCATGTATGTGTGTGTGTGAGTGGGGTGTATGTTTGTGTGTGAGTGTGTGTGTATGCTTGAGTTACTGTGTGTGTGTGTGTACATTTGCATATGCACACGCACATGTGCATTTAATGCATGCTCTTCTGTGTGAGGCCTATCTCCTCACCCTGCCTTGCCCCCGGCCTCCATGTGGTTGGCCAGCGTGACATCATTGGACCAGACGTCAAACTGCCACTTCCTGAGTCCCAGCACGCCGCAGTGCACCCGCCCACTGTGGATGCCCACGCGCATGTTCACGTTGACCCCCGTGACCTCTCGCACCAGCCTGCACAACACACAAGGAGCCTTCGGCGTCAACAACATCCCACAAGTGCAAGTGCAAAAATAATCACACACACACACACAGACACACACTCAAGCATGACTTACGAGATAGCCTCTATCATGTCGACGCCCATTTCCACACAGCAGTGGGCGTGGTCGGCGCGGGGCTCTGGCAGGCCGGACACACAGTAATAACAGTCCCCCAGAATCTTGATACGCAGGCAGTGGTTTTCCTGAGGCCAGAAGGAGGGATGGAGGTCAGGGGAGAAAAGAGGAAATTATAAATAGGATTCTAATGGTGTGTTCCTGAATCCTCGGACGCCAGCCTTCCGAGTTGCACTTTTGCCGTCAACTCCGGTCTGGGATTATTTATAGCGTTGCTGTTCGTCTTTGTGATTGTGTCATGAAATTGGCTAGTCGTTGTTTATTGTTAGCTACATTAGCCTCTTTAGCAAACCAGCCCGAAAACGAACAACACAACTTTACATTGTATTGCGCAAGACCATGCAATGTATGAATTGGTGACCGGAATTAAGTAGCAATGTTATCGAGTGTGTAAGAGCATTTAAAATCGAAAACACTAAGGTCATGTTCAAGTTCACGCTGCAGGCTGAAGTGGCACGAATGCTATCTTTTTGGATGGTGTGAACAACTGAACACACAGCACATGGAACCTAATCTATACACCCTAGGTTAGATTAGACCGTTGGGCTACGAGATCCGGCACTTGTGCCGGATCTCGTGGGCAATGTTACCAGACGAACAGACGCAGCTAAAGTCGCAGCATAATAACAACAGCTGGAGCTGGGCTGGAAGGTATTTGCTGTGAATGCAGCACTAGAGAGTGTCTGACAAGGTGCTCAGGTTATGGGAGTGGAGCGGGGGGTAGCGGCGGGGTCTTACCGACGCCAGCTTGTCGAAGCGGGCAAAGAGCTCGTTGAGGGTCATGACCAGCTCCTGGGCGGTGCACTGGGACGCCAGACTGGTGAAGCCCTCGATGTCCGCAAACAGAATGCTAACGGAGGCACAGAGAGGAGGAGAAGGAAGAGAAGAGAAGGAAAGGAAAAACATGTTGAGGGTGATGATCAGAACCAAAACCTTTTTTTTTTTTACATGGATCCTCGGTTTGGGAGACCTTGCACATCCATGTCAAAGCCGCGACCCATTGAACATAAGAATCAAGGCGCTATCTCTCATGACAACAGAGATCATTAGGCAGCCCGTTGTTTATAGTTATGGGAAGACTCACAAGATGTGTCCCATGAAGAAGAGGACTGTTACACACACCGTGAGTGTGTGTGTGTGTGTGTGTGTGTGTGTGTGTGTGTGTGTGTGTGTGTGTGTGTGTGTGTGTGTGTGTGTGTGCGAGTAACTGAAAGTGAGAAAGAGAGAGAGAGAGAGAGAGAGAGAGAGAGAGAGAGAGAGAGAGAGAGAGAGAGAGAGAGAGAGAGACAGAGAGAAACACAGAGAGAGAGACTATGTTGCTGAGTTTAGTTTATGTATGCCCAGTGCTGTAATTGAATGTGTGCGGAAGCGCTCTATCTTCAGGGATTATCTTGGCTGCTGGTCATTAAGTATTCCCTCACTTGTGGTAATTAGCCTCTGCTTTTCCAAACCACTCGAGCATATGCAGGCAAGTGTGTGTGTGTGTGTGTGTGTGTGTGTGTGTGTGTGTGTGTGTGTGTGTGTGTGTGTGTGTGTGTGTGTGTGTGTGTGTGTGTGTGCGTGTGTGTGTGTGTGTTTATGTGTGACTGTCTGTCAATGTATGTATGCAAGTGTGTGTGTGTGTGTGTGTGTGTGTGTGTGTGTGTGTGTGTGTGTGTGTGTGTGTGTGTGTGTGTGTGTGTGTGTGTGTGTGTGTGTGTGTGTGTGTGTTAGTGTGAGTGTGGTCATGTGTGTATGTGGATGAGTGTGCGTCTCCACGTATGTGTATGTGCGCAAGGAAACATGTCCCTGTAATATACAGTGTATAGCATATGCAACTCGATAGCTTCCTCAGAGTTGGATTTAGCTCTAACAAAGAGTGTGCCACTCTAACATCTGCCTCTGACATTTAAAATGGGGGGCTGAGTGCAAATCCCGCGTACAGAAGGGCTGAGCTCTGATCAAGATAGGCTGGTCATCGCTGGTGCTACGACTCGAGGCTATGGCCAGCCTCAGATGGACAAGCCTTGAGTAACGTCCAAGCTGACCTGACGTTGTCATGTTTCTGGATATAGATCTTATGGAACATCATGTCTTCCTTCTTGGCATTGATGTCCGCCTTCATCTCCATGGCAACGTGCCTCGGCAACACAGAGAGCAACAGGCGTTCCTGCAAAAGGAAAAAAAGAGCGAATGTCACCCACAATAATATCTGGTAGCTGCAATATGTTCGCTCTGTTCATGTGGGAGTGTTTGTGTGCGAAGGTTTGTGTGTGTGTGTGGGCATATGTGTCTGCGTCCATTTGTTTTTTAATGTTTGCATATGAGTAAATGTGTGTGAATTTGTGGGTGCATGTGTTTGAGCGTTTTTTTTTTATAAGCGTGTGTGTGTGTCTGTGTATGTGTCCGTGTCTGTGTCTTTATGGATGTGTGTATGTGTGCATGTGTCTAAATATTTTCATGAGTGTGTGTGTGTGTGTGTATGCGCTCACTTGTGAGCGGGATTACATGTGTGTGTGTGCGTGTGTGGGTCTGTGTCTGTGTGGATCCATGAACTTGTGTGTGTGATTACATGTGTGTGCGTGTGTGTGTGTATGTGCGTGTGTTGTGTGTGTGTGTGTGTGTGTGTGTGTGTGTGTGTGTGTGTGTGTGTGTGTGTGTGTGTGTGTGTGTATGTGAGTGCATCCATGTGTGTGTGTGTGTGTGTGTGTGTGTGTGTGTATCCATGTGCGTGTGTGTGTATGTTCGGAGGCATACCTGCTGTTGGTTCTCCCTCTGCAGGTGTAGCCTTGCCTGGATGTAGCCGCGCGTCTCCTGGAAGGCCTGTCTCTGGGACATCTCGGCCGGGTAGTGGGTGCAGATGCCGATGATGTTAGTGCACAGGAATATCAGCACGTTGGCGCTCACCTGGAGGGACACAGGAAGAGGAAAGACTGCTGAATTACTGCTGTAAGGAGAATAACACGGCTTTCAACCGTTGCCGTAGTGATATTAGAACCATGTACTATGTACCCTTAATTTAGTGCGGAAATTATTCAAGGATTCAATCATTTGTTGACAGAAAATTCTAGATTCCTTGTTTTTGACCTTTATTACATGGAAATACCATGAGAAATAACAAGTCTTTCTTACATCTTCATAAATACAAATACTTTGGGTTTATGATTCCTTTTTGTCAATTGTTCATCCAGTGATTAGTCAACAATAAAATGAATCATGAATTACTACATTAGTTACTAATATAAAACTTTAGCAATGCTTCCAAACATTACCCAGAACAAACTTTAAAAATATGCACAGATAATTGTCACACACACACACAGCCATTCAGACAAACACACACACACACACACACACACACACACACACACACACACACACACACACACACACACACACACACACACACACACACACACACACACACACACACGTGTACTAACAAAAACAGAAACATGCAGGCGCATTTCCTCTTGCAGGAAATCATCCTATTTGTGGAATCTGTTATCCCCTTTGTCCCTTCACAGTCCATTAACTACTTAATATATTGTGCAGCATGGTTTACGTCGCCCAGCTCGGCTTCAAATGACCCTCTTTTAAGCATTTTCTCGGCTCTCCAACAGAGTTACACAAAAAAGTTTCCAAATTAATCCTGGGAAATGGGATAAATGCTTGACCTGTGATCGGGGCCATATCCTTTGAGATAAGTTTGTTTACCACTTGAAGGCAAAGCTGTGTACTCCAGAGGATGCGGCCGGAGACAGGAAAACGCTCACAACAGAAAGCCCACTGGACTCCATATCAATATCTTGAGCTTTAGCCTAATATTGACTTTTGGAACAAATGCCCTCTTCTTCCAACGATAACATTGTGTCTCTCTTCTTGGTATTCATGCTGAGGGATCCCGTTTATGTTTCTTAATAGTTTTTATAGCGTCAATGTGTGATGTGATATAAATACTGCCACCTGCTGTTATTCCTGAAAAAAATCTCATGATATCACTGTTATTTACAGTTTTTTCTCAATTGTTTACACACAAAAAATTGCACTATGCACACAATTCTGAAAACTTGAACCTCATGTATCAACTACAATACTCCAGACTGCTAAACTCTAAGCACAACTCCATTGTTTTCACGCATATAGAAATTCTAAATCACATTTTTGCAAAACTCTAAGGACAAATCTCATTATTTAGCACACTCGGTTCACCTGGAAACACTGACCTTCAAAACGCAACAACAAATTACCAATAAGTCTAACTCACTTCTCAACTGTTCAAACTCAAATGGCAAAACACTTCAATCATGTGTAAGAGCATAATAGATGACTCGTGAGCTCTGCTGTGTTGTAGATATGGTCCTCTGGCCTGATCAGGGTCGGAGGAGGGATACATACTGATTTACATGTAGATCTGTTTCACCTCATTTATATTCTTATTTTTATTTTTTGTTTGCCTACGAAAAGCTTTTAATGCAGTCAGTTCAGCTGAACATTTGACTGTATTACAGTAACAAATAAATATTTGCTTTGTTACCTTTTTTTACTTGTGCACACACATTTTCTTACTGTCGTGTTTTTCATTTTACTTATCAGTGCAATTACGTTGGTGTATTCTCAGAACTATGTTGCAGAATCAACTATAAGTACAGTATGACTCTGGGAAGCAGGGATTGTGAGTATATCCCATTGGACCTCATTGGATAGACAAATATGCATTGTATCCTATTCTGATACGATTGTGTCAATGCAATATTTATATTATGTATTCACAGTATTGTATTACAATATGGCAACAGTCTTTATACTGTTTGTACCACCTAATTGCAACTTTAAAAGGAATCTATTTCTAAACAATTTTATACATTTGAATTATTACTATTATTATTATTATTATTATCTCACCAGTGTTTAATTGATGCTCCCTAATGCGTTCACACCAAAAGATGTTCATATGATAGCTGTGTTTATGTGAACTGTTTCGTTTTGAAAGAGATTTATGGAGTTTTGACAAAATGTTTAACTCTTTTCAGTTTTGTGTTTAGAGTTTTGAGAAAAACTGTAATAACGACGGATCATCACAAACCAATGATGATAGAGCACAATAGTAACAGTTCTAAATAAAGGAAACTCAAATTCACTAAACACATCAAGCCCGATGAGCCGCTGATGTACGGCTGCGTGAGAGCAGGTAAGGAGAGGAGCACAAAACTAAGGTGATCAAGAAGTGTCCACTGTTGATGATGGGAAGGAAGGAGAATATGAAGAGAATAAAATCAAAGAGGAAAACAAAATGAGGTGACGAGGAGGAAGGAGAGAGAGACAAGGAGGGGCAGACGGTGACTCTGTTGTCCACCAGCCAGATCTTTGACAACAACAAAAAGGAGAGAGAGAAAAGGGGAGTGTTCACGAAAGAATGAAATAAACAAAAGCGCCAGAGAGAGAGATAGACAGAGAGAGAGAGGAGAGAGAAAAAGAGAGAGAGAGCGCGTGCGCATGAGAGTGAGAGTGAGTGAGAGAAAGAAAGAAAGAGTGTGACATATATGGGCAGTGGCAGGCAGATGGCTGGGATTGCAGGGCTGTGTTGACATTGCTCTCGCTTTTCAAGCAGCAACTGCCGCCAAGCCCTATGTGTGTGTGTGTGTGTGTGTGTGTGTGTGTGTGTGTGTGTGTGTGTGTGTGTGTGTGTGTGTGTGTGTGTGTGTGTTTGTATGTGTGTGTGACCAGGTAAGTGGCTCCTGTGTCTGACTGCATGTATACACACATCCACGCATTTATGGTTTATCTTTATGCATGGGCCGTCCTACAACTGTATCTCTCTCACACTGCCGTGTTTGAGCTCACACAACATAAAAAAAAACTTAAAACACAATTGATTGGTTTACACGAGAGCTCTGAAGACAGCTTGGGTTGACGCAGTACACATGCTACGGCGCTGTTCACACAACTGTGCCCGCCAACGCTGTCTGTGTGATGTACAGTATACCTGCTACCTCAATTCAAATTCAAATTACTTTATTTTTCCGTTAGGAACTTCAGATGTGGAAGAGCAGCAGGGTGTGTCCATACCCAACAGTACATAGAATAAACAAAAGAAAAACACGCACACACTCGCAAACATACACCATCAGCCCTGCAGAAAATCCTTGCCTAAGCCTAATAAATAAATAGTATTATTACCTCCATAGTGGAGGATAAATAAATAAATAATTTAATTTACCTGTACTGTGTACTACAGAAACCCAAATATCTCAGCGCTTCAGTCTTCCACATGAGCACATTTATCTGAATCCAGCTCAGACTCAAACCATTATACCTCGACACACTGTCCTGACGGGTCACAACGGCACAGAACGCCTCGAACAGACCGCCTGACTGTTGTTTGCTTTCACAGACAGGACGGGAGCCTCTCTGTCAGGGTACCAGTGTGTGTGTTTAAAGGACAGCAGCCGTCTGGGTGTACAAAGTTAACCGTCAAAGCAGTCTCTCCTGCCTTCACTAATACATCCGTGACCGATGCCGTTTGTGAAAAGGACTTCCTCGCACCGGTTCTGCTGAAGAGCATGTAGCGTAAGCGCATCTGTCACGAAGGTAAACAATGGCAGCATAGCACTTTGGTCTTTTGGGAACAATAATCGTTGTTCAGCACAGAGTTTGTGGAGAATATAACAGTAAATTGCGACAACGTCTCTTATATCAACGACAAAAGTCCTATATTGCTATTGTTTACAGTCATGGCAGGTGTGTCAACACAAAGTTATCTTAGGTAGAATCTGCACGACAAAGTGATTTTGATTAATTGCATTGGTGACGGATGTTTAAGTGCAGCCAGAAGAGACGGTTACGGTGGTTTGATCACCCAGACCGGTGTGGTCCTTGAAGGTGCATCTGTCACTGTGGAGGTCGTATCCTTCTTTGAGAACAATCATCAGAAGGACAATCAAACTCTGTGACGAATTCACCCTCGGACGAGATGACATCCTAACAGTGAGCAGGACGGCCTGAACAGCCCTGGGAGACGACCTCAGCCTAATCCCTGCGTTCAAAATGGCATTACATAAGAACCTGTCCTCAGCCACAGGGGACGAGCAACCACGGAACCAAGCGGCCGCCGGCCGACCAGCGCAGAGGATTAAAATGCATCGTGCAGCGAGCGCTAAGGGAACCCGGAGGTTAAATACGCAGAGACGTAAGCACAATCGATAGATTATAAACATGTCTACGTGCAGCAAGGGGTCGGTCGGCGGTTAGGATTCCAATGTTTAAGCTCCTATTGTTCTAATGTACGTGTATTTGAATGTTTCGATTTATTCAAATAAAGGAGCTGGTACATAGCAAACTATGAAAATTGGCACATCAAACCAATTGCCGATTTTGGATCTGGCAAGGTAGGCAGGAAGGGAAAGACAGCCCTAATGGAATAGTCACCACGATTGTTTACAATTTATGCTGCTCTATGATGGATTTACCATTGGTGACCGACCATTCACTTCATCTAGTGTTCTGCTGCGGGACAGAGAGCCTATAAACATTTACTTTAAAGGCCTGCGAGGCCTTTTGTAAGTGAGCCGGTCTGAGTGGGGACAGAGAGCATGGGCCAATTGTGCGGATGAAGAACAGGACGGCATGTATAACGGCGCATTCACAAATAGATTATCAAAAAGGACAAAAAGGGGGAAAACATTTGCCGAAAAGCTTGACAGTTCAATGTAAGCCTTACTATAGACTATAGATTTGTTCTGGAACCACACATAGTCCCAGAGTGGAGGATGAGTTCCAGTGTTCTTTACCTCAGTGTCTAATGAAGCGAGCTTCCTCTCAACATGGTGACCCAGCAGGGCACCGGGTTAGCCTACAGTCCTCAGCCATCTCAGCCTCTCTGCCTCCTATAGCCTCACAAAGCACTCCTTGATCGGACATGGGTCTGATGCAAATGTGTAAAATATTGTGATAGTACAAAGTATAGTATATATATATATATATATATATATATATATAAATATATATGTATATAAATATATATATATAGTGTAATAATAGTATAATGTATGTTAATGTACAATAGCATCATGAGCAGTATCTGCTTTTCAGCTCCTTTTCCTCTGCACATGAAATAGATTTTAAATTTATGTTTGTTAATAATATGAACTGGTCTTTCAAGTGTATTGTGAATATGTCTTAAAAGAATTCAACCTAAGAATAAACTTGCTTAACTGCTGCCTCTTTGACCCCTGAAGCATCCGATCCCAAAACCTTCTACAAAATAGTTGAGGTCATTATGTTATTATTAGAGCTGTCAAGCGATTAAAATATTTAATCGTGATTAATCGCATTAATGTCATAGTTAACTCTAATTAATCGCGATTAATCACAAATTATTTTTCTATGCTAAATATCCCTTGATTTTTTTGTCCCATAAATCTTCTCATTTTAATTCTCTTATCAACATGGTGAAGTGCATCGGCTTGCCTTGTGCAAATGATTTTTTATTGATAACAACATTGGCATATACACTGATCAAAACAGGACGATACAAAAAAAGAGCCTATAGTGCAATTAAACGACTGCTTTGAACAAATGTCATTTGAACATAGCAGTCAGGCTACTGCTTCTTTGTTTTGAGCCAAAGAAAAAAAAAAAAAAAAGTTTTTTTTTATTTTTTATATAAAATAATTGCGTTAATCGCGCGATAGAAAATTTAACATCGTTAAGTTTGGTTTGCGTTAACGCCGTTAATAACGCGTTTAACTGACAGCTCTAGTTATTATGTAATTGTCTTAGGTATCACACGGAGCACGGAGTCCCTCCGTGCTGCCAGAGCCTCGTCCCTCTCTTCGGTTCTCATTCTCCTCGACCTGTCCGCAACATTTGACACGGTGAACCACCAGATCCTCCTTGCCACTCTTGCTGAACTTGGCATTGCTGAATCTGCTCTTTCCTGGTTCACATCCTACCGGACGAACCGCACCTATCAAGTAACATGGAATGGCTCCTTGTCCAAACCTTGCACGCTTGAAACTGGTGTCCCTCAAGGCTCTGTACTGGGGCCTCTTCTGGTCTCCCTCTATACCAGATCACTGGGCTCTGTAATTACATCACACGGCTTTTCCTATCACTGCTATGCTGACGACACTCAGCTTTTTCTCTCTTTCCCCTCATCTGATAATGCCCTGATTGCAACACGCATATTGGAATGTCTGGCGGACGTCAGCACCTGGACAACTGCCCATCACCTGAGGCTTAACCTCAACAAAACCAAGCTCCTCCTAATCCCAGGGAAAGATAGCCCACACATGGACTTACTGGTCACCGTTGAGAACATCACTGTATCTCCTTCTCCTACTGCCAGAAACCTCGGTGTGGTATTGGACAATCAGTTATGCTGCACCGCAAACATCACTGCGGTGGCCCGATCCTGCAGATTTGCACTTTACAACATCCGCAGAATCCGGCCCTTCCTCACAAGGGAAGCAGCTCAGCTTCTAGTCCAATCACTGGTCATCTCCCGCCTCGACTATTGAAACTCACTCCTGGCTGGACTTCCTGCCTCTGCGATTAAACCCTTGCAGCACATCCAGAATGCGCCAGCACGCCTCGTTTTCAACCTACCGAAGTTTGACTCCCCTCTTCCGGGACCTCCACTGGCTCCCTGTAGTAGCTTGCATCAAATTTATAACAATGGTACTGGCATACAAGGCAGTCGATGGAACTGCCCCTGCCTACCTCCAAGCATTGATAAAGCCACACACCCCAGCTCGATCCCTCCGCTCAACTACCTCAGCTGGACGTCTGGTACCGCCATCGCTAAGAGCTAGCAAAGGTCGATCAGCAAAGTCACAACTTTTCTCGGTTTTGGGACCTCAGTCGCTGAACGAGCTCCCTGCCGTTCTCAGGACCGCAGAGTCGCTCACTATCTTCCGAAAAAGGCTCAAGACTCTACTCTACATAGCCACCCTCCCCCTTCTGGCCACCATTGTACATTGTATAGTGTTGTATTGTATTATAGTACTTAACTGTGTAGCAATGTTGCGTAGCAACATTGTATTGTATTGTGTTGTATTGTATTAGTACTTAACTGTGTAGCAACTGCAGTAGCTGCTATCATTGCTGTAACACAGGGAATTGGTTAGCCTAGCGATTGTTGTACTTGCACTTGGTTCTATGAACATCCTTACTGTACCGACAGCGATATATTGTTGCACTTCTTATGACAAATATACTTATCGTAAGTCGCTTTGGATAAAAGCGTCTGCTAAATGCCCTAAATGTAAATCTAAATGTAGTTATCATGGTCACTATTTGCATGTGATATGGTACGCAAGAGAGAGATCCATAATGTCATAATCCTATCAGCCCGAGTGTCCACCTGTACCGAGAGAGAGAGAGAGAGAGAGAGAGAGAGAGAGAGAGAGAGAGAGAGAGAGAGAGAGAGAGAGAGAGAGAGAGAGAGAGAGAGAGAGAGAGAGAGAGAGCGGGTGGGGGTACAGGGTAATAGAGGGTGAGAGATATGAGAGAAGGAGAGAAGGCAAGAGGGGGTAGATGGAGAGAGGGGATATATTTATAGAAGGTGGGTAAAGGGAGAGAAGGAGAGAGGGGAGAGAGAAAGAAGATCTGTGTGTGGCTGTGAGTGATGCGCGTGCAGCTTTCACTTAGCAACTATCACACACATTCCTCAGACTCCCTCCAAAGACCTGACCCCCCCCCCCCCCCAACACATACACACACACAAACACACAACCCATCACCCCCCACGGAGGTTCAGAGAAGGTGCAGGAGTGCAGGAGAAGGAGGAGAACGACCTGGCTGAGGAATATGGGGGGTAAACTCTATGAGCCATCCTACCAACGTAGAGAAACACATCCTTAGTTTAACATCCAACCAGAGAAGCCCCCGGTTTGGGGTCATGCCGTGCGGTGTGAGCGCTACATGACGGATGGTCACCTATAGGGCTTATACGTCCGAATGCATCACAGGATGTCAATAACAAACCATAATGAAAAATGATTCCATGATTAATTACCAAAACGCTGTTACGACCAATACATTTCCTATGCTCCTGTACTTCATACATGTTGGCGGTCCTCGCGATGGGACATCAATATGTGCGATCCCTTTTACATATCACAATCACATTTATGGTCGGCGGTTCATCTGGTACATACGTCGCACATTTTCAAGCTCCGCTAGTGGAACGCACAAACTGGATATCCACGGCAGCGTGGCTGCAAAACGCCGGCTTAACGCAGACTATCCGTGTACTGCCCAAACGCTGCACCACGGTGACTGTAAGCTCCCCTTTAAGGTCTTTGCTCCGTCTGTATGCCGAGGCCTCCCAGCACGACGCCCTCCCGTCGGCCTGCTTCCTGTCCCCCCCCCGCCCTGGTCCCCGGATACCTTTGTCACGTCAACCTGTGCACTATGGCTGCAGCTGAGTGAACTCCGTCCATCTCTTAAACTCTCTCTGCTGTGGACGTCTGGGGGTCTAGAGGCTGAAAACACACTGGGGCGCGTGGTGCTTAGGAGGGGGGAAGAGAATTATTTAGCTGGACAAAGGATAATAAATAAATGATTAAAGGTTATGTAGTGCAATACAAGGCAAATCCATAAGCTCCCTTTTTTGTCTGACTTTGAAACACATCTGGAACTTCTTGGGACATCTGTGTTACATCAGGCTTTATTAAACAGAGCCTCCCCTGCTTGTCGCTAAGCAGAACTCCCCCAGGTCCCTTATCTTCCTCTTGTAAGTGTCACTTCTTCATTCTGAATCTTCTTTCAATGCGCTCTCTCTCTCTCTCTCTCTCTCTCTCTCTCTCTCTCTCTCTCTCTCTCTCTCTCTCTCTCTCTCTCTCTCTCTCTCTCTCTCTCTCTCTCTCTCTCTCTCTCTCTCTCTCTCTCTCTCTCTCTCTCTCTCTCTCTCTCTCTCCCACTTAGACCTCTCTGGGTGTGTGTTTATAGGTGTGTGCGTGTGTATAGGATGTGTATGTGCTTGCTTGTTGAAAGCACATCTATCGATATGTGTGTGTGTGTGTGTGTGTGTGTGTGTGTGTGTGTGTGTGTGTGTGTGTGTGTGTGTGTGTGTGTGTGTGTGTGTGTGTGTGTGTGTGTGTGTGTGTGTGTGTGTGTTTGTGTGTGTGTGTGTGTGTGTGTGCGGTGCCAGCCAGCTGCTGGGGGTTTGTGTACTCAGGCCCAGGCACCAGTGTCTACACACGGTTTCTGCCGGTCCTTATCTGAAACGGCCAGAACCTCTCAGCAGATAAAGACTCGGGCCCCACCTGCCGCTGACGCTGCCTCATTTGTAAATCAGGAGGCCCCTGAACACAGAGAGGCTCCAGAGCACCAGGCCTGGCATAACTCAGCAAGAGTAACGTAATAAACAACACTACATGCGGCGCACCTCTGGTTGCAAATATGGTTGCATCGACTGACATGACAAAGGAGCCTACTAGTAAATACTACATGACGATTAGGACGGGAATTATAATAGATTCAAATCGCAGTAACGTTGGTTCACGTGCACAAAACTCACACGCTCAACCCTGTGTGCCCTGAGTGATTCAGGTCAAGTCTCTCTCTTTTCTTCTCCAAAGTTCAGATCCAAATAAGGTAAACAAGCGGTTTTAAAAAGTTACAGGTAATTGACAGAACAGATAACATTAAATGTCAGACACAAGATTTATTGACAGATTTTGATTGGGACATGGGAGGTGACGGATCCAATCCATTAGGGGCCGGTGCCAATCTGGGAAGACCCACGCCGTGTTCCGACCGGACCCGGCACGAATTAATCAACTGGTGGGGTGGCTCTCCCCCTTACAATGGTGCCCCCAGCCCCCAGTCAGAGGAGTGAAGACAACACCCTTGTTTACATATACTCCATGAAATATGAAGTAGAATCTATGTCTATTTGAGACATGTGTGATGTTTATTACTCTTGTTATCTTTCTTTTTCTCTGTTCTCATTGAGATATACTATTGAGAGCAGAATGACTTGAATCAATAAATAGATCCAATCATATCTTTATTATTTTATTACCCTTATCGCTCTCAGCCTAACCACCATTACTTCTGTATCAGGGTGTGCAGTCACATTATTAATATAAAGGCATTGGATATAAATATTGTGCTATTGCATTTCAATTTGAGCTCAATGCAGGCTTGTGTATATTTTATGTTATACATAATATGTATTAGTATATGCTATACGTGAACCTCCTAAGATGGCATAATTTCATTGGTGCGATATTGGGCAATGTCCCATGATTGAGATCCCAAACTCGGGATATTGTTGCGGTCGTCTCGTCACGCTAATAATATCAATTATAAGCGTGAATAGTTGGGAATAGCGGGAAATAGTACTGGGAAATAGACCCCTCAACCTTCGGACCTTCTATTCACTGAACCTTCTATTCACTTCGCCTTCGGCGAATAATTGTTAAATATCTTCTATGGAGTCAGAAAATGAATTCTAAAAAAACTGTTTTGCATTGCATTTCCTGTCGTCCTGCAAAGGTTTCATTGAATTAATTAGCCAAATACTACATACAAAACTATAGACAAATATTACCTTTCTTTCTATGACCATATAACAACATTACTTAATGTCATGTCAAGGACAGTTGCTGAATCACAACAATGCCTAATAATAAAACGCCTAATTATGTCCAATGTATTAAATATTGTACAGCCCGGGTAAACTCGTTATACACAATAAATGATTGTCTATGTGGTCATTTTGACTTTGATAGTCCCATTTATTCCCATATTTGCCAGGGCAGCGCGATGGCACTAGCCTGACATTGAAGAAACACGTCGGTGTGATTTCATGCAGACGGTGTGACTGACAAAGTGTCCCGACATTGGGCGGGGTTCCTAAACTTGCTGTTGCTATTTTTAAGAGGTGGCAATACGCTAAAAAACGACCTTGTCCTCACGATTCCATAAGCACGTTCGTTGATGTGAAATGAATCAGGCTGACACAAAGAGGAGGGGGCTGTGCATGGCACGGAAAACACTGGTTGATAAAGGCTGTCCAGAGAAGGGATATGCAAGACGGACACGAGGTCAAAATTCTTGTGAATCCTGTGAAATCCTTGATATGATGATGAGTTAGGGATACATATAGGAAAAGGGACAAGGCCAAGGCGGGCTGATTTATTCCTTTGAATCTTCCCTTTGCAAGGTCTTTACATGGCCACTCAAAACACATGCCCCCACAATTCAACAGGGCCAACAAAGAAGAAGAGCGACGCCGAAATGTCAGTGCAAGTGGAGCAGAGATAAGCTTTTCTGAACCAGACCACTGGTAAACAACATCCTGTGCATTCGTGCCTACCCCTCCCCCTGCCATCACTCAAATAACCTCTCCCGTGTCATCCCCATGGTTGATTATATGGACTGGCCCATTTCACTAGTACGAGGGGGTAAGGGGAGGAGAAACACAACAAGGTTCTACGCCATTAAGTGTTATCTATTGACAGCTCTGCATGCACACAATCCTGTGTAAAAGAAAATCACCAAAAGGGAAATTACATTTGACCTACATTTTTGTCTTTGCTGCACTCGTAATCAGCACTGTATACCAACAGCCTGAACTGGGCTTTGACTGCTTGAGTCAGATTTGTTTCCTTGGCAACCGCTGGATCAAGTGAACACAGGCAGACGGAGGGAGAAGCTTTTCTTTTTCTTTCTTTATTATCATTCCCAGAAGTGATGTTAACACCTGTGATGGATTCACTTTGTTTCTATCGGTCCTAAAGGGCACGCATTGCAGGCATGACTTCATATGAAGTCTGTTGAAAACAAAAGAAAGAAAAATCTTAAATGATGCCGGTATTACTCATGAACATGCATCGAGTGTGCAGGCTTCCTACTTCTTTATGTGTGGGGTTCACAAGCTAACACTTCAACACACAAGCACATCGTTCAATCCGTCTACCATTGCATATGAGCGTATTTGTATATTTTAAGACGTAGTGTGTGTGTGTCTGTGTGTGTGTGTGGCCGAACAGGCAGGCGTGTGAGATGTGGGCATGGAAAGCAGTCCGGTCCAGGGTGCTCTTCTGAGGCCAGTGTACATGTGACAGGTGCTCTTCTGAGCCCAGTGTACATGTGACCGGTGGCCTTGGTCAAAGGCTGCTGCGGCGTCAAACACACAAATTATTTATCGGCCGACCGGTGGACGGGACTTTGTGAAGAGAATATCGGATTCTACTTCTCCGACCACATGCTTCTCTCTTCCCCATAGGTAGTCTCTTGTCTTAACACTCCTCCCTCACCACAGCTCTCTCTCTCTCTCTCTCTCTCTCTCTCTCTCTCTCTCTCTCTCTCTCTCTCTCTCTCTCTCTCTCTCTCTCTCTCTCTCTCTCTCTCTCTCTCTCTCTCTCTCTCTCTCTCTCTCTCTCTCTCTCTCTCTCTCTCTCTCTCTCTCTCTCTCTCTCTCTCTCTCTCTCTCTCTCTCTCTCTCTCTCTCTCTCTCGACCCCCAGGTGATCGCTACGGGATAGCATCCGACCATTCCCAAACCCACATGAGCAACAGGCACACGCTGTACATCTGTACGGTGTGTGTGTATATACCATACACTTAGCTTCGTGTACATGTGCCAGGTAGCCTCGTTAAAATGCTGCTGCCGCGTTAAACACACAAATTATTTATGGTCAGAATATCGGATTCTATTCCACCACATATTTGCTCTTCTTTAAAGATAGTGTCTCCCCTCCCTCCCCACGAGGGCCCTCTCTGAGCCCCCAGCCAGGCTGTGCGCGCTTGCCTGTGTTGCCTAATGGGCTTTAAAGGCGTCAACCACTGGTTCTGTTGTGATCAGGGACCAAAGATCTATGGCAAATTGCATTAGGTACTGAGTCATCCAGTACATGAGAAAATACATGCAGAAAGGAGCTTGCCTCGGTATCTTAGTGCTGAACCAGGGGGGAGGGCACCTGTGTGTTTGTGTTTGTGCTTGTGTGCGTGTGTGTATACATGCATGCGTATGCATGTTGAGAATGGAGGAGGGGGGGATGGGGCCGGAGTGCACTGGCTGTGTCTCTGACGCAGACGTGTGATAACGCTGTTCCATGTGACGCAACAGTCAGAAGGAACACCAGGGGCTCGGCCCTTTCAGGAACCAATCGTTGACCTCCCACAGCACTTATGTCAACAACATCCAATTAACAATCGCATCCGTTGTCAGCGCCGCACTCTGTAACACGCACGGCGCGGGCCAGCTCCACAACAGCGGTTTGTTTCAGTGACACTCCAACTCCATTGACCTATTCTCTTACCGGCGTACAGCGACAGCCAATGGACGGTAACCCAGGCGGTAGCTAGGCTGAGCTATTCACACAATAAATGTATCATTAATGCACACGGGACAATGCTTGACCATCCGGTTTCAAAGAGAAAGACGCAGTGGTGTGAGGCCTCAATGGAAGAGGAGGGCCGTGGCTGACACACAACAAAGGAGGGGGGTGTTGGCGACGTGTCTGTGTACATAATGTATGATGTGTGTGTGTGTGTGTGTGTGTGTGTGTGTGGGTGTGGGTGTGGGTGTGTGTGTGTGTGTGTGTGTGTGTGTGTGTGTGTGTGTGTGTGTGTGTGTGTGTGTGTGTGTGTGTGTGTGTGTGTGTGTGTGTGTGTGAGTTGCTAATTGACCTAAGCTGATTAGTGGACAATTACAGCCATGACAGGAAGACAACACATTTTCTCTCTTTTCTTATTTGCAACCCAACCCAAGTAACACTAATGGTATATAATAAGAATTGCACCTTCAAAATGTGTCGGATAAAAATGGAGATTGTCCATTTGGATTTCCAAATATTATTATGCTTTATAAACCACAAATTGCGGGGAAATTGGCCATGGCTTTCTTTAAACAACTGTTATTTGCAGCTAGAAAAACTGTTTTACATTGACAACAACTGCCAGAACGAACGGCTTGTGTGTGTGTGTGTGTGTGTGTGTGTGTGTGTGTGTGTGTGTGTGTGTGTGTGTGTGTGTGTGTGTGTGTGTGTGTGTGTGTGTGTGTGTGTGTGTGTGTGTGTGTGTGTGTGTGTGTGTGTGTGTGTGTGTGTGTGTGTGGGTCTGTGCGTTTGTGTGTGTCTGTGCGTTTGTGTGTTGTTAATAGTTTGAAGAGATAAAATAAATAAATAATGGTTTACACAAAAAATCAACATCAAACATGTCCACAAAATATTTAAGTGATCCTGATTGGCTGCCTCATATGTTAGCAGATGATTTCGAGGCGGGTTTAAAACAGAACTACATGTATAATTTATATTATTTCTAATTTTGTGCAAAGGAATAATATAAAATGCTGGAGGAAACTATCAGTGTCACGATTCCTTTCCCTTTTGGTGTTGTTGTTGTTGTCGTTGTGGTTGCTATTTCAGGTCTGGTCAAGGGGCGATGGGCAGTTGCTCAGTCAGGTTGAAAATGTAACACGCTTACCAGGTCTTCACATTGATAATATTGTTCAGCTTTAGCATGTGGCTGCCTGTTCTCTGAATTAATCAAACAAAGCCCTGCACTGGCTTTGTTTGCAGTGGATCTGAGGACAATTGAAAGAAGAAATCTACTACTACCAAAAAAACACAGAGATAATAATTGTAGATCTGTTTTTTAAGCCGCTCCATGTGGTCATGCTGTTTCTGTTCCGTTCCGTTTTATCCCAGCATACGGCTGCTCGCAGCCCCCCCCCTCCCTGAGTGAATACACACATACATAATCAAGATGCCCGAATCAAGAAGGTCAAGCATGTGTGATGAACTGGACTGCTTTCAATGCCCACATCTCACACATACACCTGCCTGTTCCACCACAAACGCAAACTATGTCGCAAAATAAACAAATACGCTCATATGAAAAGGTAGGCAGAATCAAAGATATACGTGTGTTGAGGTATTACCTTGTGAACCCCACACATAAATAAATAGGAAGCCTAACAAAGCACACTCCATGCATGTGCATGAGTAATTACCAGCGTTTTCAACAGACTTCAGAATGATGAAGTCATGCTTGCATGACGATAGAAACAAACAACAACAGAAAGACAGTCAAGAGTCTGAAGGAGAAGAAGGAACACCCGAGACCTGGCTCCTCAGAAGAGAGACCTGGCTCCTCAGAAGAGAGACCTGGCTCCTCAGAAGAGAGACCGGGCTCCTCGGAAGAGAGACCTGGCTGCTAAGAAGAGAGACCTGGCTGCTAAGAAGAGAGACCTGGCTGCTAAGAAGAGAGACCTGGCTGCTAAGAAGAGAGACCTGGCTGCTAAGAAGAGAGACCGGGCTCCTCAGAAGAGAGACCTGGCTGCTGAGAAGATAGACCTGGCTGCTAAGAAGAGAGACCTGGCTGCTAAGAAGAGACACTGGGCTCCTCAGAAGAGAGACCTGGCTGCTAAGAAGAGAGACCGGGCTCCTCAGAAGAGAGACCTGGCTGCTGAGAAGATAGACCTGGCTGCTAAGAAGAGACACTGGGCTCCTCAGAAGAGAGACCTGGCTGCTAAGAAGAGAGACCGGGCTCCTCAGAAGAGAGACCTGGCTGCTAAGAAGAGAGACCGGGCTCCTCAGAAGAGACACCTGGCTCCATGTCCCCAACACCTACAGGAGGTGGTCATCATCGGCACAGGGATATCGTTGCTTGGGTTAATGAGTTATTGGAGAAAGAGGAACTACTTTCACACGGGCGTGATGCGCTGATTGATGAGACCGTGGCGCTCCGTGTCACACGGTCCACGCAGGCCCTTAGAAGTGCAAAGCATTGGCCCCGTCCCCGTACATATCTCACGGCATTCATTCCTTCTTATCGACGGCAAACAAAGGCGACGCCGGCGTAATTAACTGTGTTGCGTGCATGTCATAAACATCGCGCGGCGGGGGGCGGGGGGAAACACGCACGGTGAACGTTACATCCACTTCCTGTTTTGGAGGAGCGGCGGTGAAGCCCTGTGTTTGGGATTCGCCGACAGGTGTTTGATCGTACCATGACGTACTTTATCCGTGTTTGTGCGTTGTTTATTTGTACGTATTTTGGGCTGGTAGAATGTCGTCGGCCTAGTCTGGCGGGAAACATATCTGACTGCAAAAAAATGTCCCCAGCTCGCTAGGATAATTAGAGCAAACATTCCCATTATCGCTCCCTGTGGTTTTCACATAGCAGCCTCCTGATAACTTCAGAGCGTATCTTGTTTCAATAGAGACCAACTGCTTCACATCAGTTACGGTGGCTAAACGGACTGCAGTCACCGCTACAACAGCACCAATCACCACCACCCCTCCCTGGGAGGAAAGTACAAAGCGTGCCTTGTGTGAGAGCACAGAGGCCAGGGTGACACAGTTTAATATCATCATCCTCCCGTTGTCACACACACAGTCACACACACAGTCACACACACACACACACACACACACACACACACACACACACACACACACACACACACACACACACACACACACACACACACACGCAAGAGCACGCACACACTGTACAGCCACACACAGAACAATACACATACACACACACACAGACACATACACAAACATGCAAGAGCATACACAGACACTGTAAAGCCACACACGACTGTATCCAAAAAGGTGTGCATGTGTATCTGTGTGTCTCCATTCATGTCCAAACACACGGACAAATTCATGGCTGAATGTATTCATACATTCTTCACACTTCGGTCATGCATTTGTACTCGCACTCCAAATCCGACTGTGTGACTTCTCGCTACATAATAATGTCTCCCATAAAAGTCACAAGAAGACCCTGTCACGGTCAAACAGACGACAACAGACAGCTACTTCCTGATTGGTCATCCGATAAGATCACCCTCTCGCACAAGCTCGTGGCCAGTCGATGTGCACACAGACACGGTAAACAATTAAATGAGAGTTACATTAAGCAGACGCTTTTTACCAATGCGACTTACAACAGTTCATACGCACATTAACACATCGGAGTCAACCACGCAAGGCTCGACGCTCAAGGAGGAGCCGGGGATCGAACCAGCGGCCATCCCGCCCTTCCTCCTGTGCTAAGCCAACCCTTAACAGAGAGACGGACGGACCGCCAGAGCCCCGCCCCCTCACCTGCTTCCAGAGGAAGGCGTCCTCGTGGTTCAGTTGCCAGGTGGTGACCACGTGGATGACGGACAGCAGCGCCCCGCTGAGCACGGCCGCCCGCATGCGCACGGGCAGCAGCGTGTAGATGATGTAGATGAAGAACACGGACCACCAGATGCCCTCGGAGGCGCTGCGCGGCGCCACCGTCAGCACGCCCAGCACCTGCACCGACACCAGCACGCCGATCACCAGGTAGTTCACCATCCACATGTAGTCCTGGTGGAAGCCGTTGCGGTTGCACACCACCATGAGCGCCAGGAACAGCGCCATGGCGACGGACAGCACCGAGGCGTAGGCCACATGGGGCGCGGCGCGCGGCGCCAGGTGCACACAGTGGAAGGTCAGCATCACGCCGCACACGATCACCAGCACGCCCATCAGCATGGTCAGCGAGCTCTGGTTCAGCCGGAAGAAGTAGCGCTGGTACAGCCGCTCCAGCTTGCGCGACTGAAACTTCTTGGACTGGAACACGCGCATCACGCGCAGCCAGCAGTCGGCCGCGCTCACCACCCCGCCGCCGCCGCCGCCGCCGGCCCCGCCCTCGTCCCCCACCTCCCCGCTGCCGCCGTTGCAGCCGCCCTTGCGGCCCCCCTTCCGCTCGCCGTCCTCGAAGCCCAGGTCGACTGACTTGAGGCCCACGCCCTCGCCGGCGGCCCCGCCCCTTTTGCCGTAGTGGTCCTCCTGCCAGCCGCAGCGGTGGCCGAAGTTGCCCCCGCCGCCCATCGCCCCGGCGACGCCCCCGCCGCCGCGGGGCTGCTGGGGGAGGGGGGCGCCGGAGGGGGGGTCCATGGCGTCTGGGTCCCGCAGGCAGCTCATGTAGCGGGGGTTGCAGAGGGATGAGCCGCCCTTCCGCTTGGACTTCTTGCCATTGCGCTCCCCCCACGCGGTCTTGCGGTCGTCCACTCTGGCGACTAGGAAGCCACTAAACCAGGACATTCTGTGGCGGGGGGTGGGGGGGGGGGGGAGAGAGAGCAGAGGGGGGGCTTAGAGGAAGAGCAGGTACTAAAGGCATGCAGCAACATACAGCTGGGGGTCCCAGATGTTCAGACATTGTTTACATCTGAGGAGGGCTTTTACTGTCCTTTTCTTCAAGCTGTGTGGAATCTACAAGTGGCCGGCATTTCTTTCTTTGTCGAGAAGGATACAAACAGAAGGATCTATGGCTGTGTTCACAGTATGGAACTCAACCCACATTTCTGAATGTCCGAGAAGGCTGCTGCTATATTTGCAGCGACACTTGGACACATCCTCAGGTCCTCAGTTCACCTAACGCTGAACGCCCTCAGATCCTACCTGCGTTATCCTCGCCCGTGCGTCTACGTTGAAGGTTCCCAGGCGGCACTAAGAGCCTCTGAATGCTAAAGCAATACCCGGGCCGTGTCTGACCGACCTCCGGCCAGGCGACTCCCCAGACACACACAACGTACCGGGGAACAGGGGAACAGGGGGACAGGGGGACAGGGGGACAGGGGGGACGGGGGGGGCGGGGGGGGGGGGGGGCGGTACCTGTTGGGGATCGCGTGCCCGCTGCCGCCCGTCGTTCTCCGGCCGGTCCTCTCATTTATCCCTCTGGGCAGATGTTACGGTATCGAGAGCGGTGGGTGGTGCGTCTTTGTAGCTCTGACCCGGGCGCGGGACACCTCACGCCAACCCCAGAGCCAGCGGTGGGAGACAGAAGGTTAATGAGGAGGCCGGCCCCCTGCGCCGCATCTAGCTCCGAGGCCCCCGCTCGCTCTGGTGGGGAGGGACCAGAAACAACAACACAACATGAAGATCCTCTCGGCCTATCAGATCAGAACGAAGGGCATGGTCGTCTTCCGTTGCCACCCCTTTCAGATCGTTTATAAACTGTTATCAAAGCGGATGTGTTCACCATGGAAATGTAGTACAGCTTCCTAACTTGGCTGGATGTCATTCATGAATGGGAAAAGTGTTTATGGCATAGCAACACATTTCCTGGGGATGATTTCCTTTGTTTTTCTTGCCTTGTTTCATCACACAAAACGGGAGGGATGGGCAACACACAAAACGTCCGGGATGGGTAACACACTGACATAACACTAGGAAATCGGACTGTGTTCCTTGAAAACACACAGTCTATTAAGCTATTTCAACTTAACCGCACACAGTGATAAGTATCGTTCACAATCATATAGACACGTGACACCCTTGTAGTTTTTTAAGGACCTTGGTCTCATACACCTCATATTCACTAGTGTGGTCAAAATTTAAGCCGATATGTGCTGTATCGTTTATTTTGCCTGCTGTATTATGAAATATATGCGTATGATTCATGATTCTTGCTACACGGCAGATGTCATTTTATTGCTCGATTATGGAACCCATCATGTTATTATTTCATCATCATTTCGAGTAGCAGTTTTGTGTTGTTGTTCTCGTACAGAACCATACCTCGGTTATCATCTTACGTTATCGGACCCAAAATTATGACCGGAGCTCCAATTAGTGAAGATAAAAACACAACCAACTAATAGGCTTCCATATACTCATTTATTTATTTATTTATTTATTGGACGGAGAGCGTGAACAGACGCGCGTATCGGAGAGCATGCTGCGCTATTTAAGCAAAAAAAAAAAAATATCGCCGTTGCTTCGTCTCTATTCAATGTGTCAATTGCTCCAACAGGATCAGGTCAATTTCAATACGGGGCACCTCGAGGCTCATCCCAAAACCAAGGCGTCCCCCATTCCCGCGCACAAGGTCGACATTCGCAACGCGTTTTTACCCCCGTTGCAAATGTCGTGGTGGTTGTTGCATGTCGGCTGTGTTTGCTCGCCTGCTCTCGGCTGCAGTCTGATCTGAGGTCTCCTTGCTAACGCTTGCAAAGGGAGGGAGAGGAAAGGGGAAAGGCTATTGAGAGGACATTTTCAACTGGATAGCAGGACACACACACAAAAACAGAAACACACTAACATGCACACACACGAATGCATACGCACGCATGCACAAACACACACACACACACACACGCACACACACGCACACACACACACACACACACACACACACACACACACACACACACACACACACACACTAGATCCACAAACCATCCTAGCATAAGGCAGTCGTAGGCTTTGCTCTGCTTCATCATTCGTAGGCAGTGAGGGAATACAGTCCGATCGCTATATCACTTTTCTATAGCCTTAAGGGGGGGGGCGGTGGAGGGCAAGCCACTGCAAATAACTAACCCGTAAGATGCTGGTGCTGCTGGCATATTTTTTGATTGTGTTTCAACCATTTGCAATACAACATACCATTCCATGCAGAGGCCTTGCCCGCGTTCAGATAGCGTAGGCTCCTCGTTACATAACAGGATGGCCTCTGTGTGTGACTACTATAGCGGGGAAACAACCCTGTGGTGGCGATCAGCGTCCACTGCTCCAACTTGGACGCATAGCCTACAACATGTCACCATTAATGCTGATTCCGTTAGTGTTTTTTTTTTTACCATCATGAGCCAACGATGCAGGCGCAGGCAGCTTGAGAAAACGTGCCTGTGTCACATTCCACAGCATCCATTAGCGGATGGGTCAGGAATGAGGGACGCTGAGCCTTATTTATAAACACGTCTCTGAAGTAATGTCATTGAAACGGTACCGATTCGAGCATCGGGACGTTAAGTAGGCCCACGGTCTGCAACGAATAGAGAACAGAGATACAACGGTGTTTACGAAACGGCCATGATGTTTGTTTGCTTAAATAATGGAAAAAATAAACGCGACTCATCGGATGCATGTAATGCGTCGCCAATCAGAAACGTGTAACTGAGCATCAGTGGAAAACATGCAGGGCTCTTCTTCCTCTGCTGCCGCTGGGAACAGAGATGGCGCGCGGCTGGATTGGGCATTGTAATCATTTTCATGAATACCCACTTGGACCAAACGATCCACTGACATAAGCATATAGGCCTCCAATAGTTCCCCCAACAACAGCATCCAGACGGACGTTTGACAACATACATGTGGGCCTGCAGTGCACCAGAAGCACTGACTGCTCATGTACTCGGACTCACCGTGAACATCTTCCTCTTGTTTTCCAACGAGACCGCATGAGACCATCCGATCGCGGGAGAGACAGGCCCGGGTCGGCACGCTGCGTCGGGGACGTTCACAGTGGCGAGGGGTGGTGGAGCGATCCGAATTAAACGGAGAATCCGGTAAGCTGCTGGTTCTCTCTCTCTCTCTCTCTCTCTCTCTCTCTCTCTCTCTCTCTCTCTCTCTCTCTCTCTCTCTCTCTCTCTCTCACACTCTCACTCTCACTCTCTCTCTCTCTCTCCCTCTCTCTCTCTCTCTCTCTCTCTCTCTCTCTCTCTCTCTCTCTCTCTCTCTCTCTCTCTCTCTCTCTCTCTCTCTCTCTCTCTCTCTCTCTCTCTCTCTCTCTCTCTCTCAGACGCGCCGCCGTCGCTCACACGCTATACTAGTCCCACTTTTAGTAACTCGATGCTCCCTCTGGTGGTCGTAGCGGGTACTGCGGAAAGCCCAGGACCACAGCATAATTGTCATATAGATCGACCCTATGAATTGTCAAGTATTATGGGTATAGTAGTATTACCCAAGTAGTATGGGTAATAACATTACATGTTGTGCACTACAAACAAATTCGAGTTCAACTCTGTAAACATATAAAATATTATGCATTATAATAGCCGCAATGACCATCCCCTATAGGAGAGAATTTGAAAAGGGAGGAAAACAAATCCGTTATTACTGATCACACCAGGTCAATAACATTTTCAATTTGATTCATTTGGGAACGACTGCCACTTCTTCTACGCTGAAACATGGAATCAATTTTGGCAAGAGGAAGAGAAACGGTCGAGTAAATAAACTGGTGTTTGCTCAGGGCTCAGCCATGTTCGCTGCCACCAGGCAGGGACCTTCTACGCTACTATAATCTCTATTATATTCTACATTCTATTGTATTAAATTGCATGCTAATATATTCTACTCTGTTCTATTCCATTATGTTTTTATTTTCTATTCTATTGTTTTATATATTATATTATATGCATTTATATTCTGTTTTATTGTATTCTAGGTGTTTCTTGTATTATAATATATCATACGTTTTTTCTGTTCTTTTCTAATCTGTTTTATTATTTTACCCTCTTTATTTGTAAAAAGTTGCAAAGGAATACAGTCCAATACAAGGGGAAAAGTTGCGATATTACTTTTATATAACCACACAGTGACTGGATGGAGCCTATAGCCGAGGCAAGGTGGGAGGAGGCGAAACATAACAAACGGCAAGCAGCCAACGAGAGGGTTGGAGGAGAGAGAGAGAGAGAGAGAGAGAGAGAGAGAGAGAGAGAGAGAGAGAGAGAGAGAGAGAGAGAGAGAGAGAGAGAGAGAGAGAGAGAGAGAGAGAGAGAGAGAGAGAGAGAGAGAGGAGAGAGAGAGAGAGAGAGAGAGAGAGAGAGAGAGAGAGAGAGAGAGAGGAGAGAGAGAGAGAGAGAGAGAGAGAGAGAGAGAGAGAGAGAGAGAGAGAGAGAGAGAGAGAGAGAGAGAGAGAGAGAGAGAGAGAGAGAGAGAGAGAGAGAGAGAGAGACTTGTGGAGGGGGAGAGATCCCAGTGGGTTCAGGAGAGCCAGTGTGGGAGTACACAGTCCACGGGCCTGGGGTTTGCATGGGGCTCTGCGTGCGAACGACGATGCGTCTAGACCTCCTCGGTGATTTCAGCCTCCCGTTCCCCCTCACTCAGTGACAGACGGTCTCCCCTCGCATCGGGACGTTTAGAGGTGCATTAGCGTTGAGGTGCCTTGTGCGTCACCCCGCATGAACATCGCGGAGGTTTGTCCGCGTCTGCTCTCTCATCTCCTCCGCTCCTCCTCGACTGCATATCGATGTGTTTGGATCCCTTGTTTCTCGATGTGCATCTCGCCTCCCCACGTCCCCAATAGATGGTGCAAGTCAAAATGTCCAAATCTCCAGTAGACCCTGTAACTGGTGCTGAGACTACCGGCCCCCAGTCCCACAATTTCCAGGTAAGCGTGTGGATGGATTCCTCATGAGCCGCCGGAGGTGTCTATCGACACAATCCGGTCCATGCTACTTGTTGTTGGAAAGGAAGACGGAGCTACTTTTTTTTCCGTGCCTTTGAGATCGCGGTTTAAACAGATTGGTAGCAACACGTCTTGGATCTGGATGAGGAATATGCATGGTTTGATTGTGTTAATGCCATGGCATACGGCCATGAGATAGAGTATCCTACCACCTCGTTGGATCTATATTTGTACCTCTTTGAATCGCATCTCAGGCCGTGTCGATTCTGCATTGAACATTTATTATTTATTTCAACGTGTCCCCTCTAAAGCCAACGGATTATTAAATTAATACAATGAATAAGAACCCTTGTAATGATTGGCCTGAAAGTGTAAACATGAGTTGTACTCACCTGTAGCCTATTTTTATACAAGGCCTTAGCGAACACTGTCAATTGAGTCAATACGGTTATATATATATATAAATAATATGGATGTCTATGAGGATTCTTAGAGCTATATCTATCCTTTGCATATCAGCTTTCTTCATCATCATGCATAATATTCCCCATAAAATGTACCCCCTCAACCTCCGGGTTGAACGGACCTATATATTAGGCCTATTGCCCAAAACATGATGTATCTATCTATGTCTCTCTCTCTCTCTCTCTCTCTCTCTCTCTCTCTCTCTCTCTCTCTCTCTCTCTCTCTCTCTCTCTCTCTCTCTCTCTCTCTCTCTCTCTCTCTCCCTCCCTCTCTCTGTCTGTCTGTCTGTCTGTCTGTCTGTCTGTCTGTCTGTCTGTCTGTCTGTCTGTCTGTCTGTCTGACTATCTCTCTATCTAACTGTCTGTCTGTCCGTTGGTCATTTTGTCTTTCCGTCCGTCCGTCTGTCTGTCTGTCAGCTTAGTTAAACTTATGCCCTTCCATGTATGTTGTTTTCCAGATACCCAGAAAGTTACCTAAAAGGAAGAGTCGTTTCAAACGTTCAGATGGCAGCACGTCTTCTGACACCACCTCCAGCTTCATCAAACGCCAGGTATCTCCTCAGCTCTCTTCTACTGTTTCGCTTCATCATTCTGAGGACATGTAAACCCTACTGTATTGACCACATTGTGGAAGTGTCTGGTGGCAGACCACTGAGGAGTTCAACCATAGCAATGCTGATGGACTGGTGCTGGATTAGATAAAACCATTTGGGCCCAGAATATGCTCTCCTGCTTCCGGTAAAAACGACAAAACAATGCATTTGTCTTTATGTTATATATATATGGCTGTTGATGGTTGATTGTTGATGATGTTGTTGCATTCTTTGAACCAGCATGGCTTACGGATGAGATTGCTGTTGAAATCAAATTGAATCAAATAGAATACAATTTGAGGAGTCTACAGGTCAAATTGCTTAAACTTCTTGCCAATTGAGTTGAAGTACAAACACATGGCCCATTACAGGTCAAGGACTGAAGAATTCTCTACTGTCTGGGGGGGGGGTTCTGTTTGCAGATGCGTCAACATACTTGGAGGTATCTGATTAGTATCTTATGCATTGCCGTTTATCTGCCACGGTTGCAATTATAACATTGTCCAGCAGAGTGCAGTATGCTCCTTGAAGGAAGCAATATGTTCTATTGAAATCCCAAACCAGCCTAGATTTTTAATTAATGCTTTCAGGTCAAGGAAGCATCCAGGCTAAGATGTGCTGTAATTGAAAAAATAAAATCTCTGAAACTGAAACAATTAAATAGAATTGAGAATAATTAAACGTGAAGCCTGCATGTCCAAATTCGATAAATGAAAACAAATTAAAGACGTGTGTTTAGTTTTTATAGTCACAGCATTCATCACTAATAGTCAAATGTAAAATCGATTTGATTTAATATCTTTGTCAGATGATAAAGGATATTCTTTGAGCATCAAGCCAGTATTGAGGGGTAATGGCGGACCCATCAGCCATGTCAACGCACCCGCTCACCATTTAAAATGAACAGACAGTGTGTTCATGCGACAGCAGTATGTGAATGGGCAGCCAAGCGTCTTGGTTAAGGTCATCGACTCCCAACCGAGAGGTACACAACAACCTACCTGCTCATTCTTTGAATGAGACGCCTCAGCCCCCCCTTGAATCTCAATTGAGCTTTGATACACTCTATCCTCATGGCTTGAAGTTTATGCCCCGTTATAGGCTGCCCGTCCTCTGCATGGAGTGGACGAGTTCTCCCCTGGATGGTAGCATTTGTTTCCTCTCTCTTTGTTTCCCTCCAATGACAACTGAGGCCCGTAAAACATAATGCCAACACTAAATGTGTGTGTGCGCGTGGATGGGTGTGTGTGTGTGTGTGTGTGTGTGTGTGTGTGTGTGTGTGTGTGTGTGTGTGTGTGTGTGTGTGTGTGTGTGTGTGTGTGTGTGTGTGTGTGTGTGTGTGTGTGTGTGTGTGTGTGTGTGTGTGTGTGTGTGTGTGTCAGTGGAGGCTTCTCCATTGAGGAGAGGGAGGAAGATCCTCCCTAACATTGTTGAGAATAAAAAATGTAGATTGCCCAGACTATTGTAATGAATTAATGCCCTTAAATATGACTACTTTATTGCCTTTGAATATATAATGTTCGTTTCCCTGGGTAAAGGGACATTAGCACCCCCTATTGCCTATCGCCAATTACTTCAGGGAGGAACGTCCTCCCTTTGCCTCCGTTCACTCCCATTAATTTCCCCGAAAGTACTGGCGGCCGGTGGATAACATGGGTTTCAATGGGAGAGAGGAGGAAAATCCTCCTCTGAGTGGGTGGGACCTTAAGGGGTCTGATTCGCGCAAAAATCTATCCGTCTGCGCTATGAACCAATAAGCAGGATCCCTGGATGTTGAGCAGTGTTGCCAGATTGGTCAGATTTCCCACCCAATTGGGCTACTTTTAACCATGTTAGGCTGGAAAAATGATCATTGGGCGGGAAATCTGCCCAATCTGGCAACGCTGTCGATAACAAACCCGGTCTGCATTGCCGCGATCCTCACTGCAGACGCAGAGCAAGTGAAATCTGCGATAGCGAGATTCTAAATGCACAATGGAAACATTGGAAACTGAGGACATTGTTAATGTCTTGTTACAAAAATCATTCCATTCATTCACTTACAGTGCTAAGTTAGCGACCAAAGAAAGAGGTAGACCACTTCCCAAAATCAAGGTCACAAGAAGTAATGGCAACGTCAGTGTTGTGAGTGCCACATGGTTTGCTAGGTACGCATGGCTAACTGGTAGCATTACCGTTCTTGTTGTTCTTTTAGTAGTTTGTTACTCTGACCGCTCTGTTTGATATTGTGGAAAGGGTGTTAGTGAATGATTCAGAGCATGATGTATTTTAAATGGCATCACTTTGGTTCTTGAGTCTTTTCTTAAAACAATTGTTACTGAAAATAAACAGCTAAATACCTACGGTCAGTGAGGGCAAAAATAGGCCCAATGATAGGCCCAGATTTCTTTATTTACTTTTACAAATCAATAGTAGGCCTGATTTGACTAATATGCTTTGCATCCTTTCCTTCTCAAATTACAGTGATGCCACTGGTGGCTTTGTATACATTTTATTCACATAACTCCCTCCCTGCTATTTTGTAGTTCACCAAAACACCCTGAAACAACTTGAGTCTCACATTCTTATGCCACCATACACCAACAGTGCAAGCAGGCCAATGGCAACCAAGCGCGCAGTCCTTCCTCCCTCACTTTAAAAACCACCAGCCGCCACTGGTGTGTGTGTGTGTGTGTGTGTGTATAGCCTGTGATGGGGTATAGCATGGTTCCCTGCCTATGATGTGATACGTAAAAGGGGGAAAGATGTGCCACAAGATAACAGGCCTGAATGACCTGGCCGACTGGTAACAGGGCCACTCAGGACTAACGCCTTGTGCCCACTGCCTCCGTCCGTTGACTGATCCCCATTGACTTTGAATGGGGACGGACGCGCAATGCATTGTGGATCTGTTCGCTCCGTCAAAAAGTTGAAAAAATGTCAACTTTTTCGGCAGCGACGGATCCGTCATCCAATCAGATCGCGAATGCAAATGTGTGCAATGTCTCGGGCTCATACGACCCCGGAAAGCTCCCCCATCCGTCAGCCAAGCCTTCCGACGTCCTTTGACTGACGGTGCAGTGGGCATGAGGCGTAAGGCTCAGTCTTTATACTGGACTCCCAGCATCCCTCCATGCATTGGGAGTTCCAGCGACTGCCATCAGGGTTGAGCTTAGACACCTTTATGCCAGCATGAACTATTTCAACAAACTGTAAAGCGACGGGACTCTAGTCTTCTTTGCTTCGGCTGCTTGATGGTGACAGTGGGAGAGAAATGCTATACGTGTGCAGCATTGATACGTATAGTTAATGCGAAGAACACTGTTAAATTAATGCAATGATGGAGGAAACGCTAGTGATCTCGTTCAGTCGGGGGGGGGGGGGGGGGGGGATCAGTATGGATATTTCACATTGTGTGATGTCAAAGCGATGCATGAATCCCACCCGCGGGCCTTTTGGCAGGAGGGAGATGTGGCACGTTCCTCGGCTGCTCTCTCACACACACACACCCACCTTCATCTCTGTGTTCAACGAGCAGAGCACATGCGCTAAGAGACAGCCCCTCTTTGTATCGCCAAATGAAGGGGCCGCTCGAGAAGCATCCCACTGTGCTGCACGACTGCATAGGTGTTGCATGGGCTGTAGCGGCTGATGTGAGGAAACAGAAAGTTTCTGCTGCTTGGAGACCGGGGTGGGGTTCCCAGAGCAGCGGAGTATGACTCACTCCTGCAGTGGAATAAAGGAGCTGAACGCTGCCATAGCAATAGATGTATGTATAAGACATCAGCCCGCTCTGTGTGTGTGTTTGAGTGACTGTGTGTTTGTGTTTGTGTGTCCGTGTGTGTGTGTGGAGGGGGATTTGCTCTTCAGAACCCCCCAGCCCAAATAACCTGCTTGTGGAACTATAGTTTGCCCCCGATTGTTAACGATGAAGTTTCCTCGAGCCGCGAGTCTGCAAAGACTGGGCGTGATGGAGTATTGGGGGTAAAGAGAGAGAGAGAGAGAGAGAGAGAGAGAAAGAGAGAGAGAGAGAGAGAGATGATGAGAGAGAGAGAGAGGTAGGTCTGATCAAGGGGGGAGGGTTGATTATTCTGTTGCGCCAGAAGCAGTTCCTATACGTGTGAACTGGAGATGTTGAAGGGATTGTAGCGTGTGTGTTTTGTGTGTGTGACTCAGTGATAGCAGCGTGTTTAGGGTGTAGGCTTAGTGTATGTCCTTCCTGGGATATGAGGTGCAGCACATAGTCTCAAGGAGACGGATCAAGCAGTCGCAGCACTTCACTGAGTAAGTACAGACGAGTCCCAGGTGATCCAGTCCTGTGCTCTCGTTCTCTCCCTCTCTCTGTCTCCATCTCTCTCCTTTACTGGGGGAAATCACCTCCTTTTCCACTCGCTGCCGTCCTTCCTCGACCTCTCTGATCGCCAACGTGCGTGGTGTCGTTGCTCGTCGTCGCACTTCCTCGCCTGTTGTTTATTTACCTCGTCACGCGCCCAGGGTTCCACCGCTCAGCTCCTCGCTAGTTGTTTTGGTTCTCCTTTGTCGTCCTCCTCTTCTGTTTCCTGGATCGTTAATTCTCCTGGGGGTTTATGGCTGGGTCAGTGTGCTGCGGTCTGAGCAGCCACACCATCGTTTGGTATTCCTCGGGACCTTGTCCTTTTGCTACCCTTTCTTGGTACAATTGATTTACATATTTCTCAGCTCTCAGATCCCGAAAATGTTACAACTTTTACAATCTTCAGAAAATGGCAGGAAAAATATATCAGCATTTAGTTTTATTTAATTTAGTGAATAGAGCATACAACAGATTTCCACATAGATCCGATTATTCCGAGTGTGTGTGTGTGTGTGTGTGTGTGTGTGTGTGTGTGTGTGTGTGTGTGTGTGTGTGTGTGTGTGTGTGTGTGTGTGTGTGTGGGTGTGTGTGTGTGTGTGTGCGTGAGTGTGTTTGTGTGTGTACCTGTAAGAGTGCGTGTGGTACGTACGTGTTGGTACGTGCATCTCCACCGCTCGACACACTGTGTGCTGCAGTGTATTGAATGATCTGATCATTTCAGCAAGTCTTGGCGGCAGCCAGCAGGTTCTGACTGGGAGTTTATTATTAATAGGAAACGTTCGTGTTCAGACCTCTGGGCCACATGCTGTTGTATTTCCTCTGCACATCGCCTCCTGTTGTTATTGCAGCTCCTTATTTTCCTATACTGTCCCACAATATAGGCCGCCATACACTGGGGTAACATGCAGCATCCATCGTGTATTGTTATTCTGCACAGCAAACAAGGACATCACAGGATGTACCCAGTGTTGGTAAAATACCCTAATCCAAACAATTGAACCATGTTTTTGGTATGCATGAATTCCTAAAGCTAAATGGTCAGCAGAATAAAGAACAAAACTGAAAAACATAACCGCTCTGTGACTGCTTTTAAATCTATTTTTTAGACAACAATAGAATACTACTGGCACTCGACTGAAGGTGAGCACCATGCACAGGACTGTGAAGCAGACATAATGTTCCGGTGTAGTGTACTGGACGTCCAGCTAGCTTTACACACCGTCAGGGGGGGCTTCGATCTCCTGGTCACCTGTTCCAAAGCACTTATAGATTACCTTTAAAGATAAATATTGGATGGCAATCCAACCGAGCCTGCAGGGAGACGTCTCTGCGCGAAGCAGGTGAGGCTAGCGGCCATTCTCTATTTGTCTACGGCTTAACAACTTGCAAAGTTTGTTACACACTTGTTTAATATGCACATGGAAATGGCATGTGGACATATTTTGCCTGCATTTGCTGCAATGAAACTTGTCGTCCACTGCATGCTATAGTATGGAAGACTAAGAGAGCATGCCCATAGGAGGCTGTACACCACATAGGTATGCTTGTGGTCGCAATTGATTAATGGACCTCTCTCCCTTTCCTTTTCTCTCATCCTCCCCCCATCCCTTTCATGTTGGCCGCTGCTGTCTCTCCTGCCGTCTGTTGCACGTCTCTGGGGCTGAGCTCTGGTTCCTCCAGTGCTTCTTCTGTGCTGACAGATTCAGGCCTGGGAGCCTGTAAAGGGTCCAAATAGAGAGACACACACACACACACACACACACACACACACACACACACACACACACACACACACACACACACACACCCATACATGCAGGCGTGCACACCAACAAGAACACAGACACACACACACACACATTCTCACACACCCATACATACTCACACACATATGCATGCACACATACACACACAAATGCACACATGCAAACACACACACACATTTCCATACATGCCACATGCAGAAGCACACACACAGACAAACACACACAAGTATACAAACAATTATCCATGCACACCCACACGCGTATGCCCCCATTGAAATACAGAGTGATTGCACACACAGGCACACACATAACACACACAAACACGCATGCAATGCATACCCCTTTGCAAAGGTTCAAACATATAGCCGCTTCAAAAACTGGTTTTAATTACCAGAAAACAGTGGCATGAGTGGAGATAATTAGCATGTAATCATTTCAGTGTGTTGTTATTTTAACCTTAAGTGTGCTTCGTACAGGTGTTTTGTATGGATAAAAGCTGTTTTAAAGTAGGACTAAAGGAGAATTTCTGTGCAGAATATGTTTTCCCTAATAAGGAGGCGGATCTCTTGGTAAACCTGGAGGAGATGGAGGATGTGTTCTGTGCTGTGGGGGATGATGGGATGGATGTAGGCCAGGGGGAAGAGGAAGCAGTTCTCTGCTGCGTGCTATAT
>NC_044048.1:18124209-18149209 GCF_902167405.1 Gadus morhua | reverse complement strand
CAATAATGATCAACCCTATCTCACCGCAGAGTTCATTCTCTGAAGTGAACACTAAAATATAATACACGATCGTACTTTGCATATCCAAACCCCCAGACTATTGCCAAATGGTAAATATTATCTCAGTAAACTTGAATGTTCATTCACATGTCTCCAGTTGAAATGTACCCAATCCCAATCTAAAAGGACTAGGAATGAACTAGCCATCATGAGAATCAACCAGTAAATTTCCTGTCCAGTCATTAGCTTGTTCCATTACATAGCATAACATATGTAACATGAACCTTGTTAACATTAATATTAAAAAGGATTGTGTTGCACAGAGCCCTCAACGAATACTAATATGAATGTGTTTCTCCTTTCTCCTTCTCCCCAATCCTTTCTCTTCATCCATGCCTTGATCGCCATGCCAACCGGCACAGAACCAGAACAAGAACCAGCCGCTGCCTCACGTGGGGGTGGGGCTGGAGGCGGAGCTTGTGGACGAGGTGAACTCCCCCCTGGAGCAGGACAGTCTGATGCCGTCCGACGAGGCCAGCGACTCTCTGTCCCGTGGGCACAGGGGCAGCCCGGGCCTCCGGGGGGAGGAGGAGGAGGAGGAGGAGGAGGAAGAGGAGGAGGAAGAGGAGGAGGAGTTTGAATCCCCGTGCCACGCCCACACATACAGGGACATGTACCCTCCCCGTCGCGGGCACACGGGCAACGCCCACAGTGCCAACGGACACGAGGCGCAGGACCGGCTGCTGCTGCAGCAACAGGACGCCGCGCAGAGGGGCCACAACCAGCGAAACGACCGGCAGCACAGCCGCCCCTGGCCCCGAGACAACTACTGACACCCCCAGGGAGGGCCCCGCCCGCCCCCAGATGAGTCCAGCACTCCCCCTGACCCAAAGCCTCCCCAGGCCTTGATCCCTGACCCAAGGCCTCCGTGTTAACCTAACGAATGTGGGATCTGAGGCCTGTAGTCCTTAGGTTACAAAACAACCGGCTTAGGCCCTACTCTACCTGGAAGGGTAAAAGTACACCCAGAACCAGGCCCTGATACCTGAGAAACAAACCCCCTCTACACACAGCTGCCCGGTGTCTGATTCTGAGCAGGATTGGCGTTGATGCTTAACAAACATAATGTTTTGATCCCCCATTCTCGATCTGTGTTGATACTGTGGGAGTCCTGGGGCCCTTAAGCGGTCTCCTTCAGACAGTGTGAAGGGCCAAGGAAGGGGGTCAGGGTGTCTGGTCTCGACTCATGTCTCCCTCCTGTAGAATGTCTCATAATACACAGGCCTTAAGATTCGCAAGACATCGATGTATCTTTACTATTGCATGTATGAATATGGTTAATTTTAAGAACTATTTGCACATTGTCAGAAGAATAGGAAGCGAATGATCTATTTGGCTGGACAAAACACAAATTAATGTCCACCGTTGACCCCGTTATAGGCAACAACGGTAGTGCATTTCAAAATAGTGTACATACAGGAATGGGAGCTTGGTTTTGTTTAATTGCTATTTTATTCATCTGTTTTTCGATGGATTTGATCCACACGAGACAGTTCATCGTTCCATAGTTTCATGCAGGACAGAGCCTCATTCTGGAGTTGGTTCAGTGTTTTGCATAGAGATATACTGTTTGAAGCTGCAGTACACTGCCGGTGTCACACACATCCAGATCATTTAATATAACGCAACGGCGCAAGAAAAAAGAATGTAACCACCTACCGAGAAGGGAGTATTGTTTATCAATGAGCATAATGATTTTCAAAACGACCTGTTTACACAAACTTGCTATGGTTACTCGTGAATATTTGCACTACATCACATCTTCACAAATCCAGGCACATCACAAAGCGAATGTAAGACTGCATGACTTTGCACCTCCACCACTCCAACCACTACCACCTGTTGTCGCCAGGGCAACGGATTGTCTCGTGTGTAGATTGTTGTGACAAATCACTGATTGTAGCATCCATGTCCCGGAACTGTGTTGTCAGCACGACTCACCAGCGCAACTCTCCCCACCTCCCAACATGCGCTGCATGCCCGTCTCATGCCGCATCACACACGCGTGTACTGCAGTTTTACACAAAAGTATACAAGTGATCCGAGTTTCACTGAGGCACGCACACTAGAGGGAGTCCCTATGAAGTTCTTATTCAATCCCAGATCTGTGGGGTTTTAACTGCCAACTTCACAGCGCGTCAGGGGTGCGTTCCTCTGTGTATGGCTGTGTTCCTCTCAGAGGACGTCGGACATGCTGTAGCAACTGTGACACGATGTCATCGCCGTTCCCAATCCCAGACCCCCCCCCCCCCAGATCAGTTCACGAGCCGTCTTGTCTGGGGGTCGGGCCACTTAAATGACCTCCCGGTGAATCGCTTCCACATCTCACAGGTATCTTGATCTCGTGTTCTGTATATTTTCAATATGAAGAAATTAAAAAAAAATACTCACCGCATGATTGAAAAAAATGAAAAAAAATACTATGCAAGTGTTGCATGAAATCTGATTGTTTCTTTTTGAAGATCTTATAAGTAATGCATTGATTTACTCTGTTTTGTCCTGCGGTGATGGCCTCGTCTTTTACGGCTTTTCACAAAAACACGGCACCTGCCCATCCCACCACTCGACACGTTCCCCTTCTCGATCCGACCCGTTTGAGATAATCCCGAGGGCATCTGGTACCTTCAAGGACCGCAGGGGTGTGCGTCCATCCCGAAGGTATTGTGTAGGTCGATGGAAAGACTAAATTGTAGTTGATGCACTTTTTAAACAATTCTAAACTAGTAGCCCTGTATTTCCTAACCCTGGTTATAAAATGTTTTTGACTTCTAATCAAATTATTTAATCAAACCCTGCATGTGTTAGTTCACTACTTAGATATTACCACTCGATTTTGCCAGATTATGTTTTTCAATGCGGACCAATTTAGTAATCGATAAGGAAAAGTTGAGGTTTTTCAATTTACCAAGCACAATTTGTACAAGGGTTACAATTTAGTTTCCTACGTCTTTTTTCCGTATGCAATACTAAGCCTAACAGCGAAAGACTTAAAACGCCTTAGAACATCTGGACATCCTCTTTTGTGTAAGTAGAAGAAAAAATATACAATTGCACTATTTTCTTTGGGACGATTGCTTTGTAATGCAATAACTGCACTAAATATAACCACGTTATCGACCAATTTTCCACTGCGTTTTTCACGCATCTTCCCTCGATCGACCAAGTTATCCAACATGTACAAACGAAAACATGTCCTGCCTGACGCTGTATAGAATGCTTTCTATTGGAAAATAGATTTACACAGCTAAGTGAAATACAATTTAAGTGAAATAAACATGACATTTTATGTACTTTTAATGTTGTCCAACTCCTTTGTTTCACTGATACTGGCCTGTACAAAACAAATTACAGCGTCCTCAACACACACACACACACGCACATCTGGGCGAAGGACTACCAGTCAGAGACATCAGAATAGTTTGTCCATCAAACACATCAGATATGCAGTTTAAACCTCTGAACACACACAAGTGCTTTAACCCAAGCAGGACACAGCAGTGTGATTAAGAGGACACCGATCACTCCGCTTGCAGTATTCGTACGCATACCAATGTGACAAAATCCACCCGACAACACTTGAAAAGGTATTGGTCTCATCACACCATTTTAAAAATAAAAATAAAAAACACAACTTTTCTGGTCACAAATTGGTCTTGGGTGCTGCTTCTGAAAAATAGGAGACCATTAAATTCAGAGGGGTGAGATTGTACAAAATGGTTTACCTTTAAGAGAGAAAACTGCAGAGGGTGTCATTCACTGGACATAAACGTCTACAGTGATAGGATTTAAATACAAGCACATCGTATTAAAAGTATTTGCAGTAAGCGAATTGAGAGTTGTTTTTCTTCAAAACAGCAATACTTGCTACACCAGAAATAGCATTCCCCCCTGAGGTCAAGAGAAGATCTCCGTGCGTCAGCCCCCCGTGCGTCAGCCCTAAGCCCATGTATGAAGCCATTAGTGGTGAAGTCATGAAAACAAAACCATAGGCAGGGTATTGAACAACGGGACCAAAACCGCCCCTGTGCACTGGATTAACATGGGGGGGGGGGGGGGGGGGGGGGAATCGGACTGCTGTGTCGACGTTAAGGGTCTATCATGGTTACGAAACGAAACATCCATCTAGTGCAGCGGGGTCCAGTCTGGCGGCCCAGCCCTCAAGCTTAGGCGCTCTCCTCAGGCGAAGATGGTCTCCTCGCGGCGCTTCTTGGTGAGGATGGTGCCCGGCTTGTGCTGGGCGTCGGGGTGGTTGGTGAGCTCCGGCGGGCACGTGGACACGGGGCTCTCCATGATGGCCTGCTTCAAGTCGTAGAAGACCTGGGCGTCGTCCTTGGTCAGGAAGGTCATGGCCATGCCGCTCTTGCCCGCTCGGCCCGTACGTCCGATACGATGGATGTAGTCTGAGGGAGGGGGAACGAGGGTTCAAGGGTTCATCAGAAGGTTCATCAAATGTGAGCTTGTAGACACACTGTATGCAAAAGGTTCATAGCTGGTTTTCAGTCTAAAACTTAAAAATAGGGCTATATTTTTTAAAGGGAACTTTGAATGATAAATTGGGTTTATTTCCCCATTCAAAACCGTTTTGATGATGTGGAGTATTAAAGTAATGCAGTAGATGATAGCCAACTGAGAGACAGGGCCAGGCATGACCGTGCGTGGCTGAAGGAGGCGTACCTTCGATGTTCTTGGCCATGTCGTAGTTGAGCACCATGGACACGTCGTGGATGTCGATACCACGACCGGCCACGTCAGTGGCCACCAGGATGTCTTTGGCGCCGGCCTTCAGGTTGGACAGGGCAAACTCTCTTTGTTCCTGGCCCTTGCCACCGTGAAGTGTGCAAGCGTTGAACTGGGGAGAGGGAGGGTGGAGGAGAAACAGGGCGAGTGGATGAGTCCCCAGCGAGGCGAGGCATATGAGGAGTCTGGATACGGTAGTATCTTTCACTACTGTATACCGATTCAAAAGCTAAAGCAGATTATTCATGCTACTGTTATCACAAAAAATCTGCTGGAGGCGACAATGACTCATGACAGTGTTGAGCAAGTAGCACAACAATATCAATAAGAAGGCGAAAGACTGGGAAAGATATCAGTGACCCCCAGTCCATGAATGCAGAAACACAGAGGAGACTTACTCCCATCTTCTCCAGAGACTTGGCCAGCACGTCGCAGCCCTTCTTCTGGTTGACGAAGATGATGATGGGCGGCTCGAAGCCGCGGTTCAGCACCTCCAACAGCTTCTTCCTGCACGGCACACAAACAACAACGGCGGAGACTCAGTCAGCCAATCCCCACTCGGTACACAGAGTCGCGTTGTCCCCATGAGAACAACAGAGGTGAGGTCCATGAGGGATTAGGTGTGCGAGCTGTGTGAAGGCTTGGCTCTCCGTACCTCTTCTCTCCCTCGCCCATGAGCAGCACCTTCTGCTCCACCCTCTCGTGAGGTTTGCCCGCAGAGCCGATGTAGACCACGGCGGGACGCCGCAGGTAGCTCCTGGCCAGCCGCTCCACCGCCGCGGGCATGGTGGCTGTGAACATGACCGTCTGCACCACACACACACACATTTATCAGGAGAAGAACAAGCCAACAATGAAGGTAGAAGAAGGAGCCGTGAACAATGATAGTAGAAGAAGGGCCTTATTAGTCGAGCGTTCATCCTGGTTCTAGAGTTTAGAAGAAGATGAACCAGGATGAACGCTAGGTGACTGTGGCCCGTGTGAAAGCACTCGTTAGAGGAGAGTGAACCACATACTTGTCTGTATTTTCCTTTGCCGGACTCAAAGTTCATCATCATCTTCTCGGGGTCCTCTGCCTCGTCCGTGTCGGGCTTCTGGTTGGTCACAGGGATGTACTCCAGGATCTTCTGGACGTCGGGCTCAAAGCCCATGTCTATCATGCGGTCGGCCTCGTCCAGCACCACGTAGGTGCAGCGGCCCAGCACCAGGTAACGGTTCTCCAGCACGTCGATCAGACGACCCGGCGTGGCAATCACAATCTGGGGGGGGAGGGGCGTTGGTTAGATGGGCCCACGGGGGATTCCCTCCTGGAACGGGACCTCATCTGGGTTTCGCTTGGACATTTCACAAAACTGAAAACTCTACCCTAGAACCACAAAAGTGGGGTGCCTACTGTGAGTTGCCATCTCTCTTTTGGATATTATAAGATTCGATAGCAGACAGAACTGTAAACTGAAAATCCAAGAATGAACTGTCGGAAAAGGAGCAGGAAGAAGTAAACCACCTTACAAATTGGAATTACCTTACAATTCCATTTTCGTTTGTAAGGCCATATTTTGTTTTAATCAACAAAAAAACAACTAATAATTGACAAATATTGTGCCACGTGCACCCACTCCGTCTCAAGCTAAACCCTTCTAATGCAATGCCCTCATTTCCCCAACAAACACCGCTAACTACTCGGCTCGAGTGTGTGTGGTCCTCTCACCTCGCAGCCCATCCGCAGGCGGAAGCCCTGGTCCTCGCGGGAGATACCTCCGATCACGGCCACCGTCCGGATGCCCAGAGGCTTACCGAACTTTAGCGTCTCCTCCTCGATCTGCTGAGCCAGCTCACGGGTCGGGGCGAGGATGACCGCGTAGGGACCCTGGTCGGAGTCCTCAATCCTGAGAGGGAACATTTAGAAGATGAGGAGGAGGGGCTGGGACGCCATTTGGATGCAGCCGTGGTGGTATGCCGAGTGCATTGGAACAAAGCAATCACAAACAAGACACGAGCAATATAGGCGGTAACCGAATAGAGAAAGCTTGGCGTCAGGTTGTGGGATCATGTGGGAGAGGGGGGGGGGGGGGGGTCCTACCTGTCGATTTTGGGCAGGGTGGTGATCCATACCAGAAGAGGAATGAGGAAGGCGGCTGTTTTACCGCTACCCGTCTCGGCCACACCGATGATGTCACGGTTCTGTAAGCCAATGGGAATGGCCTGTCTCTGGATAGGAGTGGGATCCTGAATTTGGAGAAAAACCATATTACAAAACGACCGTCGGCATTGGTTCTCATAAAAGCAGGAAATGTCAAAGACTTCCAATAGTGGTAAGTCTGATAGATTGGGCTATGGCAGCGCCCTTGGAAATCAAAAATGGACTTGTAGCTTCCCAAACAATACAATTTTTTCAAGTGATCTGGCCATGTCAGGCTCTCCCAGTAACAAAGTATGTAAACCAGACCTTGTAGCCGCAGGCGTCGATGACCTCCACGATGTGCGGCGGCAGCGAGTACTCCTTCCAGTTCCGGATGGGGTTGGGGATCTTGCCGCCCTTGGTGGTGATGCTGTAGTCCTCCCTGAAGATACGCCAGTCCCTGTCCGTCATCTCCTCCAGCTTCTTCTGCACCCAGTGCCGGTCGTCCCAGCGCTGCTTGGCCTCCTTCTTACGAACCTTCTTCAGTCGGACCCTGAAGGATGGGAGGGGGAAAGAGGGGTGCTTCGAGTAATGAAACCGTGGCTGGGTTTGGATAGGATCTTGTTGATGCTTACCAAATGGCCAAGAAATAACAAGAAAAACTCGAGCAAAGTTTATTTTAATTCTAAAAGGGAAATTATAAAAACACAAGAGAATAGCGACGGTGCTTAATGAATGAATAAATTGATTGATTGCTCACTCTTCTTGCTCCTTTTCCTCCAGCGTACGTCTCGTCTCCATCAGTTCACCGTAGAAATGGGATTGGTCCCTCTTCTGCTGCTTCAGGTCAATGCCGGCGATGTAGCCTCGACCGTACAGCTGCACGCTATGCTTCTCCTTGTAGCTATGGAAACAGAACACCAATGTACACAATCGTTTCATGTTCCGTGTCCTCAATACAACCTAGTCTTAGTCGGCCCAGTTGATGTACAGGGCGTAGCGGTGCCCGTTGACTCACATGGGGTTGTAGTCGATGGAAGTGTCTTCGGAGGCGTCCCACTCAAAGACGAACTTCCTGTCGTTCAGGTGGCGCGTGCGTCTCCGCTTCTTGGTCCCGCCCAGGTAGCGCTCCTGATGGTAGACATTTTATAAAAAGGGTCAAACCTCTGCAAAAATGCCCAAAAATTCTAACAAAGACATTTCCTCTTTTCGTGTTAAACACGAAATCAGTAGAAGCGAATAGGCTCCCTCCCCTCCGGCCCGACTAAAGCAACCGGTGAGCAGGACGAACAGGTAATGTCACCTTGATTGCTTGGAGTTCTTTTCCTTTGTCTTTCTCTTCTCTGATCTTCTGCCTGCCATCATCCTCGTCATTGCCGTTGCTCTCCCTCTCCATCCGTTCTCTCCTCTCTCGCCTCTCCCTCTCTTGCGGGTCCTCTGTGGCAAACAAACAACACAAAATATAAGTTGAATCGAAACAAACAATCTCTAACTATTAATTATTATGACATGACCGATGCCATGGCAACACATACCCATCATTTTCCTTCCTGTGTCCTGGAACACCCTTCTCTTCTTCCTCTCCTCATCTATCGTTTTCTTCTTCTCTTCCGTCTGTTGCTCTCTCCGTTTGATGGCCTCCGCCTCTCGCTCGGCCTTCGTCAGGAACTTGGGCTGAAGAGAGGAAGAGGGGTTAAGAAGAGAAGGAGTCAGGTCAAGGGTCAGGTACAAAGTAAAAGGGGAGGGTTTAAGCTGAAACGTTGCTGAGCTCCATTCACCTTTGCCTCGGCTTCCTCCTCAGCTTTCTTCTTGGCCAGGAGCTCCTCCAGCGAGAGAGGTTGGGCCTGATGGAATGAATAAAGCGATAAGGACAACTTGCGTTTTTTTTAGGATACATTTGTGATCAAAGTCAGAATATCCGCTGGCTATTTATGTTACCTTGTCTTTCTTCTTTTTCTCTTCATCTTCTTCTGTTTTTATATCTTTCTCCCTCTTAAGCCTAGCCTCTTTGGACTTTGGTGATAGACTCCTTAATTACAAAAATAACATCAACAATTGTATTAGCAATATTATCATTGATTTTTTAACCCAAAAAAAACAACAATGCAGCATTATGAATGAAGATAAATTCACAATCATTAAAAACACAGTCGTCCTGAGAGTTATCGTTGTACAGAGTTACAGACCTTGATTTCTTTGTTCGATCACGCCGGTGACCATCTTTCTCTCTGTCTTTTCGGGCACGGTCTCTCTCTTCGCGCTCCTTGCCCCTCTCCTGATCTTTCAACCGCCGGCCTCTGTAAAGAACAAGCAATTAAGGTGGTATGTTAAGAAGAGACAACATGTTGTTCACCGTCTTTGCAGGGTGGTCAGTCTTGTCAGTCTTGTCACTTTTATATACTTTTTTTTTTAATATATATATATATATATATATATATATATATATATATATATATATATACATATATATATATATCTTTTATTTTAATAGTAGTACAGCAACCAACCTTTCTGGAGACTTTGAGCGATTTCGTTCCCTTGAACGATGTCTCTTACGTTCTCGAGAACGACTGCGTGGTTTTCTTTCTCTGTCCTTGACCGCCGCCGAGGTCTCGGCATCCTTCTTGTCGCTCGTATCACCCGCCATCTGAAAGCACCAAGTTACAATGATTTAAATGGCATTTACATCAAAAGCAACGCCAAGTTTGATACACTCAACGTGTCAATGTCGGGCCAGTCATAAAACTATCCGTAGTCTAAGTTACAATCAATTCAGACGAGAACAGCACCCGTTTTCCAATATCTTGTGATCTCAGCAAATTTTGGATCAATAACAATTACTCACTAATAATCGAATGAGCGAATTGATATGCAACGAGAAAACGTGTCTATTATGATTTCAAAAGTGGGGTTGCAGCACCCAAGTAGTTTGGTGCTGCACATTTGCTAACCAGTTAGCTAACAACACAACCCCTTATTCCATTCATGAAAAGGACACACAATCAAATAAATAGAAACCCATGGTATCGGCAATATGGAAGTGAGCTAGATATAAATGGGGTATAGTATTAGTAAAAGCTAAATCATACCGTAGAGTATTATCCAAAAATAATTGCGATTGGTATTCGTTTCAAGAGGACGCCATATTGTCCGGCACGAGTTCGCCAAAACAATTGGTGTGGGAATTGTAGTTTATAAAGGTCCTGGCAAAATGGTATTGAAACAATCTAAACTACATTCTCCATCAACCCAAAGTCACATCGTCAGGACCCACATTGTTTTGCATGCGAATAGCTAAATGCCTGTTCAAAATAAAATATTGCTTTCAGATTCCGTTTTCAGACGCAAGGGGGAAGAATTCTTAAGGTTTTTAACCTGTGTATGACTCCTCCATCTGCATAATTTTCTTTTAAAGTAATACACCTTCCATCAACGTCACTGCATGTAATATTGATTCTCATCCTATTTTTTTCCCCTAATGATTGCACACTTGTTAACCCGCTCACGTGTGACGTGAGAGGGATAGAAATATCAAATAAACACAATTATAGTAAAAACGAGTCAATTGCTTTGCCACCTAAGAGATTATTTCTAAGGACATTTTATTCCGATCTAGTCTAGGAACACACACAATATGAACACAACATATTCTGGACAATTTATAACAAGAAAATCAAATTATAATAACACATTATAGGTTCCCTACTTATAACTAAGTATCTGGCCAATTTTGTTTGCCCTTATGAGTGCATAGCTGAAAATAATTGACCATGTATGGCCTACAAAAGGAAAGTCAAGATAATACCTATGACCAATTCCTATTTACCAAATTCAAGCCAGTCTTGTGTAATGTGGGAAGTTACCTAATTCTGACCAGGGTATATTGGTAAAACCCAGATGGTAGACACCGGATGGTTTCTGACGCATTGTTCAAACATTGGTAGCATGACAGCTAAGATACAAATGTTTCTGATCATGGAATAGCAGGCCCAGAAACTGGTTTGCCAGGCATTGAGACTGGTCAAACAAATCATTCCATGTTGCGAAATGCAGCCTTTTCCAAGCATACCTCAAATATTGAAATCTCGTTGAAACCATTCTTCCCAAAATCCCCAGCCTAAAAACAATGATGTGTCCCAGTCTCCCACGATGCCAAGCAACTGTCTGAGTAAACAGCTAGCAGATACCCAATCCCTGACGTGGCCCTGGGGTGTGCCAACTGGGAAACATGGGCATAATGAGTTTGAGGGGGGAGGGAGGGGAGGGAGGGGAGGGAGTGGGATGCAGGATGTTGAGGAAGAAGGTGGTTTGGAGTGGGGTGAGGAACGTGTGTGTGTGTGTGCGGTTGTTTGTGTGTGTGTGTGTGTGTGTGTGGTGTGTGTGTGTGTGTGTGTGTGTGTGTGTGTGTGTGTGTGTGTGTGTGTGTGTGTGTGTGTGTGTGTTGGAAGGTGTGTACGATTGTGTTTGTCAGTGTGTGTGTGTGTGTGTGTGTGTGTGGTGTGTGTGTGTGTGTGTGTGTGTGTGTGTGTGTGTGTGTGTGTGTGTGTGTGTGTGTGTGTGTGTGTGTGTGAGTCTAAGTGTGTGTTTGTAAGTGTGCATCCCTGCGTGTGTGTGTGTGTGTGTATTTGCTTGTGTATGTGTGCATGTGTGTGTGTCCATGTGTGCGTGTCTGCGTGCGTGTGTGTCCGAGTGTGGGTGTTTGTGTTTGTGTGTGACATGCCAGGTAACAGTGGAGTCCGGATCAAACCCAGCAGAGGCTTACGAGGAGCTGCTGTTCCAAAGGTCTGAGAATGTGAACAGGTCCAGGAGTAACACACAATCACAGCAGAACAGATCCAGACAAGGAGTAACACACAATCACAGCAGAACAGGTCCAGGAGTAACACACAATCACAGCAGAACAGATCCAGACCAGGAGTAACACACAATCACAGCAGAACAGGTCCAGGAGTAACACACAATCACAGCAGAACAGATCCAGACCAGGAGTAACACACAATCACAGCAGAACAGGTCCAGGTGTAACACACAATCACAGCAGAACAGGTCCAGGAGTAACACACAATCACAGCAGAACAGGTCCAGGAGTAACACACAATCACAGCAGAACAGGTCCAGGAGTAACACACAATCACAGCAGAACATGTACACATTCATGCTTGGCGGATTGGAATCTCATGGGACCAATATTGCAGAATTGAGAGTCTGTTTTTTTTCTTGTAAAGATGTATAGCACAGCAAAACATAAATATGCAGATAATCTATTCCACAACATATGTAAATGATCTATGCAGGCTATACTCATCATTTCAGTTACATACGTTAATGCTTTGTATAACCCTCAGGCAGTGTTGTATAGTAGCGAAGTAGAAATACTTCGTTACTGTACTTAAGTAGTTTTTTTGGATATTTGTACTTTACTTTACTACTTATATTTCTCTGTACTTTTACTTTTACTTCGCTACATTTTGCGAAGAAAACGGATACTTTTACTCCGCTACATTTCGCTTGAAACCTTCGTTACTCGTTACAAAATCAACTCATCTTTAGAAAAAAAAAAAATAATCATGAGAGATATGAGAATAACGTCGGGGACTGTGGTAGAACACAGACTGCGAGCCTGTTTGGCGAATCAGCTGTCCCAGCGCACGTTCGCAAAGCCCCCTTGCTTAGTTACTGTTGCTACGTCGATCAAAACTCCTACGACTGTCAACACACAAATGCATGGCTAGGACGAGGGCAAGGGCTATCAAAATTCTACTATTTGTATCAGGCTGGTTTGTACACGCAGTATTACAACACTATCTTATACACTTCACACTCTACTTGCTGCTGACTGAGCACAGTAGATCAATACGCCGCTTGTATCGTTTTCTATCACATACATTTCAAACATGAGGTCCGTTGTAAAAATAAACCAAGGAGTGCATGTTTGATCGATCGTCATTAAAGCTGACTTGATACGAATGTAACAACGTTGTTAAACTAGTGAGATCAGATCCAGCCTTGTGTGGTTGCTATAGAAACGCGTTACCTACAGTTGAGCTAACGTTATTCACCGTAGTTCTAAAGGGAACTACTTTTCGAGGGAGATGAACTTAAACAGAGCATACATTTAATAAGCATGCAATACGAATAAGAAAAAGGCTAATTATCAAAGTATTTGAATTGTTTTATTATGTTGGCCGGCGCGAAGTAGAATAAACGGAATAATCACCTCAAGGCAGGGCAATAAACAGTTTGATATGCCCGGCTCGCGGAAGGTTACCGCCCTCGACTTCGTCTCGGGCGGTAAGCCGTCCACGAGCCGGGCATATCAAACTGTTTATTGCCCGGCCTCTCGGTGATTATTCCTTACTTATTCTCAAAATTCTGACCCTTTGCTTTTTTATTAACAGCAGTTACTTGTACTTTTACTTTCAGTACTTAAGTACATTTAATATCAGAAAAGTACTTTTGATACTTAAGTACAGTAAAGATCAGATACTTTAATACTTTTACTTAAGTACTATTCTAAAAGGTGACTTTTACTTTTACTTAAGTAATTTTCCAGTAAGGTATCTGTACTTTTACTTAAGTATGGCTTTTGAGTACTTTATACACCACTGCCCTCAGGGTACAGGTCTATACAAGTGCTGTGTCTGTTGCAGGACATGGCTTGCCTCAGCAAAAAAATGATTACCACAGAAGAATTTCCATTTTATTTAAAATACATAATTGGGGACTGTTATTAGCGGTTAGTTAGTGGAGTACCAAGGCTAGAACAATTAAGATTTATAAAAAAAATGCAGCTGTAGGGAATTTTGATTATTCATTTTAAATGCATAAAATCCACAAAATAAGTAAGTACCCACAATTTGATATAATTGCGGCATTTACATATTAAAAACAGATGTGGAGATACAAATGTAGATCAAATGAGTGAATGCATGGTACATGTGTAGTAGCTTTCATAGGGACTGCCAATCGGATCTGAGACAGGTTGCAGATAACCAGTATATTATTTCATCGACTCTTCGCATTCACCTCAACACCCACAGAGCAAACCTATGATGGAGTCAGTTCAGCTGAGCAAAGCCCAGTATATATGTGTGCGTGTGTGTGTGTGTGTGTGTGTGTGTGTGTGTGTGTGTGTGTGTGTGTGTGTGTGTGTGTGTGTGTGTGTGTTTTTGTGCACGCTTCAGTGTGTTGCATGGATGTGTGTGTGTAGGCGTGTAGGTGTCTGTGTGCGAGTGTGTGTATGTGTGCTTGTATGCATGTGTGTGTGTGTGTGTGTGTGTTTATGTTTGGATGTGTGTACATGTCAGTGTGTTGCATACATGAGTATTTCGGGTGTGTGCGTGTGTTTCTCAGTCTACAGGTAGCTCATCAGTAATCAGAGAGCATAGCATCGCTAGCCTCAACCCTGCGCACCCACCCTGCCTGGCAGTGCGGCTCTATGCCTTGACAGGCTTCAGTAATGTGTGTCCATTTATCCAAGACACAGCAAAATATTTGCACAGCCACGACTATATGTGTTACCCAATATGTAATGCGTATCGGTATGCATCAGCCAAATTTCCCGTCTAAGATTAATAAACTCCATCTTATCTGTATCTCCCCCTTCTAGGTAGAATTTCATCTTGACTCACTCAAATTGAATGATTGAACGTTGAGTAAGACAATCAATCACCACTATTTCCCCACCAAACGATTGGTAACAACAGCAACAAAAAGACAAAGGAAAGACCAACGTAGGCCGATGCACAATCTAGGCCCTGATGACCTGAGGCCAGTGTTCTGTTGACCTTTGCCTTCTGAGGATAAGGACCCTGCTGCCCCCAGCCGTATCTGCACTCGAAGTCTGATAGCGCAGGAATGTGGAGCACTCGGATCCTATACGTCATGTTATGAATAAATGAGACTTCAAGGGACTAATAAGGGGAGATTACGGACAACATGAAGTCAAAGCAATTCTAATCATGGTAGTGTAATGGTTGGTTCAATGAAGAAATGTAAAATATAAATGCATATATTTATATATACATTTCTATCATTAAAGTATACATATGTATGTGCAATATTTAATTTCAGTGTATTGAGCATGTGTATATTGTAATGAGTATGAGAGTATGTGATGTTATCTGAGCGTCTTTGTCTGGGTTGTTGGGTGTGAATATTGTTCTCGCGATGTGTCTGCATAACGGATTAGGAAAAATAAATACAATTACTTGAATACAGATCTAAAGAGTAGCAGATTTAATCGAATAAACCAACAGTGTAGGAGGGTATAATTTGATGCCCTTTTGAATTTTTTTGTCTTCATATAATAAAGACTGCAGTACTCTGCTGCAAACAAAGTTTTTCACCTCTGGCTCATGGCAAACAAAAGCATTGCCTGTGTGCAGTTTATATATTGTGGAGAATTTGAACAGGATTTTCTATGCTTAACATACAACATGGCGAACACACACATTCACTCATGTGTGTGTGTGTGTGTGTGTGTGTGTGCGCGCAGGCGTGTGTGTGTGTGTGTGTGTGTGTGTGTGTGTGTGCGTGCGTGTGTGTGTGTGTTTCTGTGTGTGTGTGTGTGTGTTTCTGTGTGTGTGTGTGTGTGTGTGTGTGTGTGTTTGTGTGTGTGTGTGTGTGTATGTGTGTGTGTGTTGGCATGAGCATGTCAATGTCTTTAAGGGTTTGTGTGTGTGCCTTGCCTATGTGCCTGTGTCGATGTCTATGTCTGTGTACCATACAGTATTATTAGCTTATTCTGGAGGTAGTGTCGTTCCCCTGGGCCTGTCTGTATGTCAGGGACATTATATCCACCGGCTCTGCCTACACACCAAGCCACAAGCATCCAATTATAGCCCCAACAAATAAGGGCTAAAGGTTGTGGGACAGCAAGCCAGGCTTGGCGGCCAGTAAAACAGGGAAATTGTTTTTGTTTGCTTAATAGATTATCCACTGGGCAAGGAGATTGTCCTGAATGTGTTTTCTTTGACCTTGGTCATAGTGGCTATTTGGAACGGTTGCGGAGGATATCAGTTAGACGTCCTTCCGCATAATATCAGACATCCCTGCAAAGGGGCAACCTTGGATTTTATTAATGTTTTCGGCACAAGATGTCCTGGTCATTCTTTTGCCAAGTGATAAAAAATGCACTTAACATGATTTCTAGTATTCATTGATCATATTAAAGGATGATTTGGTTACTTGTTTTGTTAAAATATGTCTCATTTTAAACATATCCCAAATCCCAAATCCCTAAGAAAATATTTGTTATATTTAATGCAGCTACAAGGGAAACATGTCAATCAGAAATAAAACATTGGAAATATTTATTATCATTATAAAGCAATGTATTACAACGATAACCAATGGAGGATTCAATCAGTATACAATGATCCACAATACCTTTTGTTTCGTTATTAGGCTTCATTCCCATCTTTCCATAGTCAAGTATCACATGGAAGGATATAAATATATATACAGAAAGACACTTATACTCCTAAAGACATGATATGGGAGGGCATTTTTGACATCAGCATGAGGACTCTTCCGTGAATAGTTTACTAAAAGGTTCCATTCCATACAATAATGAAACCAAAACTGTAACTAAGGACAAAAAAAGGTCAGGAGTGTAAGATGTAAATAAGACAGTGAAAGTGTGGCTTTTTTTTAAATAGTTGCTTTTCAAAAAAGCCACATTCTTACTGTCTTATTCCTGTAGACATGGCGTCTTCTAAAACACATTGAGAATTTCAAAGAGTGGTGTGTTTTTAAATGGGTAACCTTCAGTGTGGAGTAAGAAAACCAATGAGAAAGCCATCTTCCTCTGTCTATTTAGAGAGGAACCATGCTCACACCCGCCCCTGTGCACTGTGTTGCTAGGCAACACATCCAATACCAGTGATCTGTATATCTACGGAAAACTTGGCTTCAGTGCAAACCTACGAATCATCATGTCTTCAATTAGATGAGCTGCCATCAACTCCAAATCCCAGAAGACTAAAGTGAATAGAAAAACGACATCAATAACACTAAACACTTAAAGACAGCCACAAACAACAGACACCCTGTGAAGGCTTTGTTAAGACAGAATACGTACACATATGGATAAAAAAAGAATAATAACAGGACCAGCCTGTTGACATGCTTGAACTAGACGATCCTGCCAGCTAAGCTCATCCACTGAATGTAAACATGTTGAAAGGGGAAATTTATATTTTTGATTAAGTTCAGAAGTTGCTCTTTGTTCGGTTCAAAATGAAATTAACATTATAAAATGTTTTTTGTTTTTTTTGGCATAATCCAAAATGCCCGCAAAACAAACTATTGTATACAGTTAAGAACAGGAAACAGCATGTTGACTCATTCGTCCATTTCCATCCTCAATTCACTTTTAATCAAACACCCTTCGGACTCGACCCCTGACTCTCGGTCTCTGCTGACTCCTTTGACTTCCGATAAGAAATGTGTTCAACCAGACCTGTTTTCAACTCCTGATCCCACATCAAGGCAGCCTATCACTTACAGACAGTAAACAAATTCCTATCATCTTCTTCAGCCTTGATCAACCAAATAAACAAACACCCAAACCTCATCATTGAAGTCATGAAGTCCACTCATAAAGTGCATACTGTGCTCTCTCTTCAGAGCCATGAAAAAAGTCTTCCAAATGTTTGAAAGAAAATATCGCTGTTACCAGAGACAACACATTGATCGACCATTAGCAACCTGCATATCGTCTCCCCCCAACCCCAAAAAACCCTTTCAAAACTTTTTGGGTTTCACATAAAACTTCTCAACCCCACCACAACGGCCCGTCTCCCCCTGGACCCTTGCCCCTGTTCTTTGATCCTTCCCAAGCGTCCCGCCGTCGCTACATGATGGCGCAGCCCTTGGCCTTGTCCTTGGTCTTGAAGGCGGAGGCCAGGAGGCCCGTGCTGTTGGAGAGCCGCAGCAGCCTCTTGGAGAGCCGGCTCACCGGGCTGGCCCTGGGGGCCGGCGGCAGCCTGTTCATGCACGCCAACGCCGCCGAGCGGAACGCACTGTGGACGCTCTTCTCCGACGTGAAGGCGGAGCACTCCAGGTAGGCCTCGGCTCCAGCTGTCTGGCCAGGGAGGCGCCCTGCGTGGAGACAGGGGAGAGAGTCAGAGGGCGCTGAAGCCATAAGACGGACGCGGTGGATTAACCGGGTGCGACGCGTGACATCGATGTTACATTGAAATCCCACAAAAGCTCACCTGCTCGTGGGAGACGGGTATGTGTTTGCCGTGGGACAGCTCCGTCAGCGTGCACACGTCGCTGCGCAGGTCCGTCTTACAGCCGATCAGAAGGATCCGCGTGCTGGGGCAGAAGTCCAGGATCTCTGCCTTCCACTACGAGACGGAACAAGACAAGGTTCCTTAAACTATTAGGCACTTTAGCTGGGGAAAAAAAGTAACACCTTGATTGGTATGTATTGGTATGAACATGTATTGCCGTTATGTATAATCATTTACAGTCAGATTATTATTTACTCCCTTGATTTTTTCTTCTCTTATTTTCCTAAAAAAATATGAAACTGAAACCAGAATACTAAAAAAAGAAACAGCCTAGCCTACGGCAGGAGGAACGTGTTAATCACTGAGTGAACGTAACACCGTCTACCTTCTTCAGTGTGCCGTCCACTGAGTCCGGACGGCTGGTGTCAAAACACAGCAGCACTGCGTCGGAGTCACTGTAGCACAATGGCCGGACGTTTGTCGTAGTACGGAGAGCCTGCGTGGACACATGATAGGAGAAAAATATTTCAATACAAGCAGGTCCAAATAGGTCATTCGCAATGCTAAGGTGCAAGAGAGGCACTTTGATCTCTCAAATAAATACCTAACATTCACTATGACTGATGATTTAGGGGACACAAAAGACAATTGAGGGCCACGTGGCACCTCAGGCCTCGCACCTCTGTTCACCCTGACTCATTGCGGTTGCAGTCATGTGAGCTAATAATTAGGTAATGGTGGTTTTACATGTAAGGGAATTCCTGGACGACTCAGTGGCTAAAAATACACAAGCAGGATGTCTGCCCTTTATTGTTTTTTCCCACCAATCGAATCCCATAACACACACACACACACACACACACACACACACACACACACACACACACACCACACACACACACACACACACACACACACACACACACACACACACACACACACACACACACACACACACACACACACACCCTACAATTGTGTTTCCTACTCCTGTCACTTGGGAGTGTTAGGGAAGTTTCCCTTTGTTTTCCTTGTTTAGCGACAACGGATACAATATAGACTTAGCGACAACGGATACAATATAGACGTTTGAGGCAGGATTACATGTTGAACAATGGTGGTTTTAACGGAAGCACAAATCAAAAGTTCATTTATATCTGAGGAGTAACAGGTGTACTGCCAGTGCCATCCATTTTCCCAACAACTAGTACTCTGTTTTAGAGTAAAACCTAGGAAACTAACATTTATTATTTCAGACTTATTCAATTATTATTTCAGAAGATATTGCCCACATGGTCACAGAGTGATACAAGATGATACATGATATCATGTAATAAATCAGTGATTATAAACAGTGTGGGAGAACCATCGTTTTAGGACCTATCACCTCCCACTCATGTCCTGCTACCGCCTGGACACGACACACGCCAACACACACCGACACACACCGACACACACACAGACACACACACACACACACACACACACACACAGCCGCTGGGTATTTAGTTGAACAAACATGTTGATTCAAGCAGATTGCCCTTGCTACCACAATAGGCCAGAGATATGAGGAGTCATGCTCAGCTCTACCACGGAAACCCATTAATAGACTGCTAATGTTAATTAGGGAAATACAGTCACCTTTTTACATAGGAACAAACAGATAAGATCTGCGGTATTTTACTTAGCCCTTCAGAAGACTTGTGGGTCACTAGGTGCCTACAGGATCACCACTTACACAACATATTACACTGACTTGCTTCTTGCAAGCAGCACACAATATTGCACAGCCAGGCAACTCAAAATCCTCTTTTAAAAATGTTAATATTTCTGAAGAAATGTTTTCCCTGGCGAGAGATGACTCTGGGAGAGTCAATAAAGTATTTTTACATTCTGGTTGACATAACGCAGCAAGGAGGTCAGCTTCTTTCTCTTGGCTTACCACATACAGTAGGTCAGCGTCACACACACGCACACATTTACACACACACACACACACACACACACACACACACACACACACACACACACACACACACACACACACACACACACACACACACACACACACACACACACACCACACACACACAAAACCAAAAGCACACATACACAATACCAAACTCACACAAACACACAAACACACAAACTGACACACATTTACACCTGCATACACAAACCATCTCTCACACACACACACACACACACACCACACACACACACACACACACACACACACACACACACACACACACACACACACACACACACACACACACACACACACACACACACACACACTTGATCCACACACTTGATCCACCTCCTGTCCGTCCAAGGCAACCCCATCTTTCTGCTGTGAAGCAACCCCCCTGATAGAAGCCAATTGGCACTGCTGAACTTCCTCCCCTCAGAGTGAGAGCAGGCGAGGGCTGTTATGAAACAGAGCCATCTCCAGTCATTACAACCACACTATTAGCAGGCCTATCGATTTGGCTTACATGTGTCTTTCTGCATTACAAAGGTAGGAAGTATAGGATCTCTACTTATAATTACAGATAGTGATTATTGACGTTTGTGATTGGTGTTGGTTGACCACCTGGCTCTGATGAGCTATTTAGGACAATGGTTGATAATAACTCTTCCTTATCTGTGTGTCTGACCACTAGGCCCGAGGGAGGGCTGTATTTTACCGGAGCTGAACATAAATAAGATTGTCCTGTATTCAAGTGTGGGGATAGTTTACTTTACATTGTCATGAAGTGACAATGTAAAAGGGCAGACAATTAACTGTCTGTGTACTGTTTTTGCAATGAATTATAGATTTTTGAGTGAATTATTTGCTACCTGGACCGGCAACTAGCCGTTGCATTCCTTATCATAGTACTTCTCTCATTACTTCTGAGGCTAAAGACAGAAGGATTGGAGCATTTATAACGACTAGATCAAATATGCCGTACAAGACTCCTAGTAACTGCGATTTCGAGCAGAACATGAATAGTATCACACTCTCACTATTCCACGGTTTCTAATATAAAATGGATGTAAAAACATCCTTACTTGAGTGTATAACCACTTATAACCTACAAAATCATCGAAATACATAACCAATTCCTTGCTTTGTAGCATAGCACCAACATCAAACAGGTTTAGGTGTGTGACTACTGAGGTATTTCAGACGTGTTCCTCTGGATTGTCAATAAGAGAAACAGCTGCCGCTGTGTCTGCCAGCCTGGCTCCCAAGGGGCAGTAAAACAGGATCAACAGATAGTCGTCTCTGTAGGACAGTAACAACATCAACCATTTAGGAGAGGAATGCCAGTCAAACAATGGCCAGATAAACAGCCATTCACAGCTGTAAAGCATCTCTGCCGGTACCATTCTTCTCACAGGTGTTTTGGAAACACACAACTGCCCCAGCTTATTATATAGGCCTACATGTTGAACCGCCTGATGTCTACTTTACACCTTGATGAAAGTACATGGATCATGCAGAGAGGCGTGTAAGATGAAAGGAAATCAACAAAGCCTCAGTCCACCCATGTGGTATAAGGTTTTAGAGAGCAGAGACAGACGGGTGAGGAATGCAGGTCTACTAACTAAAGGGTGAGCAGACGCACCTGACGTGTCCCAGAGGCTGAGCTCCACGCGCTGTTCTTCAAGCTGCAGGCTGGCTGTGTAGTTTTCAAATACTGTAGGGACGTAGGTCTGAGGAAATGAGACAGATACAGCATTGTCTGGTTAGATTAGATTGGAAAGAATAACCTTTTAAAAAGGTGAGGACCATGGATTATTTTATACATGCATACATCGGCGCATATACAAACATACAAACATACATAGTACATACATACATACATACATACATACATACATACATACATACATACATACATACATACATGCATGCATGCATGCATGCATGCATACATACATACATACATACATACATACATACATACATACATACATACATACATACATACATACATACATACATACATACATACATACATACATACATACATACATACATACATATACACATACATACTTACATACAAACATACATACATACGTACACAACATAAAAAACATAAAACCTTGAAACTGTAATTGGTTATATACGTTAATGTAATGGCAATAGTACCTAGGTCACCAGTCTCTTTGTAAGATATATAAACAAGAATGCATCTTTCTATAGCTTGCATTACAGTTGCAGTTGGAGTTTTCCAATGACCAAAACACATACCTCTGGGTAGCAATCCTTTGCAAAGACTTGTAACATCGCTGTTTTGCCACACTGAACATCCCCGACAAGAACAAGTTTGCATCTCGCAACACAAGGCTGTGTTATAAGTATTTTTTCCTTCATCGTGTTGACAATATTGACTGCGCGAAAACAAATTGAGATATATTTTAAGTCCACAATCACTAACTTTGAAGACGCTCCTCGCATAAAGTAAGTTATAAGCAGCAGCGGAACAGCTCTGCGCGTCAGAGATGAACGTCCTCTGAGTGTCAGAGAGCGTCGCTGTAGAACTTTATACCGCAGCGTCAGCCAATGAGATGCGAGGAAAACACCCGATCGTCAGCGGAAGATAGGGAGGACATCGGGGGCATCCACATGAGTGCATCAGCCTTGGACCCTGTATAGCCAAGGCCTATAATAACGCTGTGTATAATTGTATACCATGCACGAATTCTGAAGTTTGTTCACATTTCGCTCAAAGACCAATTAATAAACAGAGTATGGTAATGACATGTATGTTTATGATATTAATCAATTTATAAGCTTGTACAGTGTAACATATGGTCTAGCAGCGGCAGAAAATTCTAATAACCAAAAACTCTCAACTCTAAAATTCTAAAGACTAATAACTAATCAGTGCGGTATGTGAGTCTAACGAAGACAGAGGTTGATATACGATTTGGTCTACCAAGGTTATCTCGGCTGGGAATAGGCTATGTGTAGGCCTTAAGGCCTCATCAAAAAATCAAGAGCAGAAAATGTATTACACTGTTTGTCCTGAAGCAAAATGATTTGCATAATTCAGTCAACATATGGTTGAAAGGTCTTACATTATGTAAATTATGGTGCGATAAGCATGGGCTCATACATAAAGGGTCATAATAATATGAACAACAACAATTTATAGGCCTACATTAATTGAATAGGACTATAATGATATCTATTAAGACTTTAAAAACTTTTTACCCTTTGATAAGACCATCTCCGGGAAATACCGTGTTTTATTTCTGGTATTGCTGTTCCGATAACATTTGGCGTGCGTTGTGTTTAAGGAAGCCAACCCAAGAACTGTAAATCATGAGGCCCTGAAGTTGTATTGTAATGTAGTAGAACTTCTGAATGACACCGCCATCTACTGGTGAAAAATAAACAGTATTGTACCAGAAAACTGTGACCTAGATGGTCATATCATATGGGTTATCTGCAATGGGCCATACAAGTTTGTTTTTGGTATGTTGTCAACGTAAAATAAAATACCAATTTATTTTACTTATCTGCCAACTCAGGAATTATCTATAGGTCAACTATCGGCCTAAATCTAGAATGTACTTCAGACGATTTAAAAAAGCCAACAAATCTATCGGTGGCTTATCAGTCAATTAGTTGAATGTTAAAGTGACAACATCACAGATTGTTATCTGAATAAATGACGGTTTAACAACCTTACAGACTGATCAAGATTGTATCTTATGTTATTACACCTTTTTATTTACTGCTGTAACACCTGAATTCCACTCACAGAATAATAGTGTGTCTTATCCCATACAAATTGACAAAGCTCCTGTGCGTTTTGTTAATTTTCATGAGTGTATTGAAAATATAGTTCAAAACAATTAGCATTGGAACGGTGTGAAACATTTAATATTAAACAAATAGAAACAGTTCCCCAACACACCCTAACCTTGAGAAGTGTTAGTAAACGGGAATATTATTCTCAGATCACCCGATATGTGAAAATGCACAATGAAAGCATATAATTTTTTTAAAGTATGTTTTATATAACAACTTGTGGTGTGGTGGAGGTGTGAAGTCGTCTACTGGAGAGTGAGAGATCTAATGGAGGTCCACAACTCACTCCTGACACTGAAAGGATAATAATGAAGAGAATAATTAGTTAAACGAGCCCATAAGAGATAGATGAGGTAGGCCTACCAAATACACCACATGTTAAACACTAACCTTGAGGACGTTTATGATTTTACCATTCATGGCACACTTAAGTAGCTAGTGTCAGACAATTATTATCTAGGCAAGTGCCTTGAAGCGTGCAGGAAAATTTTTACTGGCATTTCTTCGCTACTTTCTGTCGAAATTGATTAGGCTAGTAGGGAAATATCCTGGTTCGTCATCATGTTTCGGTCAAGAGTTGCCGTCTCTGAGAAACTCTCCCACTGCTTTCATAATCATTCCCTTCTGACTTATTACCACGAAGAAAAAGAAAGGGATTTAAGGATGCACGTTTAGGCCTATGTGATATAGTAATAATGTATTTGTGTTTTTGTGAATCCACTAGGCCTATATTACAACACATAATTCTAAATGTATTGAGCAAAAAGTAGTTTAAAAAAGAGTAAATATCTGTATTTCGACAAGGAAACATTAGGTGGAGCAACAAATCAGTGGCAGGAATCCCCGGTTGACGTTTTTCAACATGTGCCCATGAAGCAGTCAGGTCAGCTCAGCTGCACTTGTTCTACTGTGCAGAGGGAAGATGGAGCGGCATGACGGAGGTCAGCTACGTGCCCGCTGGGAAGGATCCGTCTGGTGGGGCCTACCAGCCGGGACGCGTGTAAATAGTGTACCTTAAAT
>NC_044048.1:18059731-18110847 GCF_902167405.1 Gadus morhua | reverse complement strand
CCCCGCCGCCCCTCAGCCCGCCAAGCCCTCTCCCAGAGGGGGCATGTCCTGAGCATCTGGTCGCCATCACAGCGATCAACGGCTGATTTCCATATCAATGACCAGGAGCGGGGAGCCGTCGGCGAGGGGAGAGACACCGGAGTGGGCGACACATCGCCATCAAACACAAACGAAAACACACATTTTTACAGGCACATTCTTTGATTTAGGTGCCTCACAAAGTGCATATGATGACGGCTGTACGCAGGATGGCAGAAAAGGCGGTATATGGCGTTTAATTGGATTATCTACTGAGCAAATAGACATAATTGGTTTGCTTCAGAGACTGAGAGAATAATTAATGATGGAAAGGTGGAGAAGGAGTGGGGAAGGAGTACAAAGGAGGGGAGCGAGGTTCACCTAAAGCATGATCACGAGATCATCTCAAACCTGTTGACAAATCGGGTTAATGTTAACAATCACAACAGACAAACTCTTCTTTTGTTCCACTTCTTCGTGCTTGCCCAATGGATGAGCTCCTTGATGGGAGACTGCTCCTATCCCCATGGGGACAGCCACTCTCATTATTCTGTTGTCATGGCAGTCTATTGTGCTGCTGCATCTGTACATGCGTCTCTCGTTCCCCTTTGATATAAAACAACGGCACACCTTGTGGTGGCGCTCTGCACAGAGATGCCGATAAGAGTTTGAAATCACAACAGTGAGTCGTGGACCTCTGGAAATGAATGAGTGCTGGAAAGATGTTGCAGACTCACCCGTTATCAACAACAGTGTCTGTTAATTGGAAAGCTTCTGGCTGTGTGTATTTCGGTTGAATACTGTAATAGAGACTGGTTTCATAATGCCACTGGGGATTCTACTTGAGGGTCCACCTCTAACCCTGATAAAACCGAGGGCGTCTGGGACTGTCTTAATATGGGACTGATTGCATTGCTGTAGGGGCCCTTGCCTAACCCTATCCAACCATGCTGTCCAAAGAGCTCACTGTTACATTCCCTCTTAATGTTACCTCTACATCTAGCTCTTTAGCCTTCATTAGGGATGGATAACTCATTGGCCGCCACGTAGGAAAAACGTTATCCAGTTAGTAGAATCCCTGGCCCCCCATCTCTGAAGAACCATGTATGTCGATGAGACAACCTTTGTTGTGCAGTGTGGTTTGTGTACGTGTATAATTGTGCGTGTTCATGTTTTGTTTTGTGAGCACAAGGAGTGGTTTTCCACTAAATTGCGGTTTATCCCCTCACAATTACATCATTGTTGGTTAATTGTCTAAATAAAGTGTATTTGAACTTTACCTGGAACATGCCTTGCTCTGGGAGCCTTTATGGATCTCCTTCGGCTTTGACCCAAGATGGCTTGGTCCAACATATTAAATAATTGAAAGGTAGGGCCACACTCTGTCACACTCCCAATACTACAATTATATTGTGTGCTGTAACTCCATTAGCCAAAACTGCATCACATCACAAAGTGTGTTCAATTTCTGATGTCCTTCAGGAACATCATACGACTCCCTGTTGACCAGTGCAGCAGGCCAATGCTGTTTGTAGCCAACAAGATGGAGGATGTTCATTTCCATATGGGATAGAGGGGAGGTGCCTGAGTAACAGGTGGACACGTGTTTGTGTGTGTGTGTGTGTGTGTGTGTGTGTGTGTGTGTGTGTTGTGTGTGTGTGTGTGTGTGTGTTGTGTGGTGTGTGTGTTTTCGGAGTCTCATTCTGTCCCACCAGGTCCAGAACAGACTGGCTGCAGGAGGGGGGGGGGGGACTGTGCTCCATTATGCCCTGGATTACCAACCGCTATCGCCCCTTTTGTGGATGTAAGCACAACTGTTTGGGATGAGGGGTGTGTGTGTGTGTGTGTGTGTGTGTGTGTGTGTGTGTGTGTGTGTGTGTGTGTGTGTGTGTGTGTGTGTGTTGTCAGTCGCGGAGTAACCCGCTGGCGTGGGGAGTTTTCAGTCACCCCCTCCCCACATCCTACTCTCAGAGTGCTGACAACGACACTATATCTCCCACACACACACACACACACACACACACACAATGTGCCAACTATAGGCATGGAGAAGCAAAGAGAAAGAAAAATAGAGCGAAAGGCGAGGAGCGGGGTAAGGGTGCTCAGAAGGGGGTCATCCCCATGTTCCCCGGGTGCAAAGGGTTAGGGTCAGGTTTAGGGTTAGGGTTAACCCTAAACCTGACCCTAACCATAACCAATTGGAGGAGAGCCATTCTAACCAATCAGAGGCGAAAAAGGCGGTACTTGTCCCTACGAAAAAAAGATTTGCTCACAGGGTCCAATGTTCCCCGGTCACATACAAAGCAGGGAACGTAGGACCCGGGGAACATAGGTACGCTCCCCTCAGAAGGACACACACCTTCTGTCGGGTCGATGTGTCCACGGCTCAGAAGTGTGAGCCTCCCCCAGTGTGTCTACACCCTAGTGGGGGGGCTTTTAGCTTGTGATGCTAGGGCCTTACCCTGCAATATGCAGCTTGGACACGACCTCCAACCTGCTGCAACATCCCACCACACCTAACCCTACTTATATGGATACATAATGAATTAATAAATGTTTCCATTATATAATGTTGACTGTAATGTACGTTTGGGGCTTTTTAAATAGGTGCTGCAAATATAACTTGGTACGTTTTTCAGCTAAAATAAAAATGTGCTACTATATACAGGATAAGTCTGGATTTAATTTGTAACAGGGTTAGCTCCTTGTCATGGATATTTTTGTCCTTATATTTTGCTATTAATTCACATACTGAATAAAGTGCAGCACACAACTCTTCAATGACTGAAGTAGGTCAATATGGTTTCTCTAAACTAATGGCTAAAAATGTCTTTGCAGCATCCCACACCCTCAATGAAAATGCAGACATTTGTAATAATCAAATTACAGTCTTCTTGACTTGTGTTCTGTAATTTGAATATTAGATAATTATTTGTTATTATAAATTCTTCTCATATTTAGCTCGCACATGCAACCCCGAATCAGATTCTAATCCCAGAAGATAATTAAGAACGTTAAAATTGTGTTCACATGCTTATAATAAAATCGAACTCCTATTTAAAATAATCAAACAATTATAGAAATAAGCAATATTTAGCAGTGGCGGTTCTGATTCATGGCCTGATTTGTGTTTCATGAAGAAGTTTTTTTACTCTCTACTAGTCGTGGTTTTTATTCAACTCACAGTACATTCTACAGATGCACACTCGTTACATCACCTTGATACAACATAGTCTTATAATACCTCCTCTTAAAAATGATAAATTGGTCCTAAAAATATAGAAAGGAACAAATTTAAAGTCACCAAAACTGTACATTATTAAAAATTCACTTAACACCACGTTTGGTTTTTATTTAATTTTTTTTCTGCGTATTTTTATGAAAAACAGGCGTCCTTTAAGTGTAATAAGGAACAACAAGTGTACTTCCTATTAACCTATTTGAGTTCAGTGTAAGAAACTAGCTTAAATATAACCCGGGTTGAGGAGACGTGTCCTGTCGCCTTCAGAACAAACACCATGCCGTGCAACATGTACATTGGCCCTTCGGAAGCGTCAAAGAAGACAAAAAGGTACAAACAAAACTATAGTGGATTAAAAACCAGAACTCGGAATGTAAATTAAAACAGCACAGGCTTTGAACTTGTGGGACTTCAGTGTGCTCAGCCCACGTTGCTATGTTATGGAAGGTGCACTCAAACACACCGTGCTCCTACCCTTCGGCCATGGTGAATTCGGTCCGGAGGAACGAACCTTGGTGAATTGGGAAGGAGGGAGGGCTGGAAATTTGTTTTCAGTGTTGGTCCGGTATGATCTGAGCAAAGCCTGGTTCGCTCTCGTGTCTCGACTGAAGATGCTTACGGCAAACTTGCGTCGAGGCCTATGGGCCCCCTCATTTCTATGTACATTCTACACATCGCATATGGAGACAGGTTCAACTCTTTGCAGTCCCATTCAGGTTGGCCTGTGAGGGCGAATCTATCCTGCTAACACCAAACTCACAGCAATTATGTGCTCCTCAGGAGGGACACATCCAAACACAAGATTAGACGCCTAACCAATATCGACACACACTAAATACTCCAGTTGTTAGAAACCAGTGTCCTACACACAGCAGCAGGGTGTGGTGTGTGTGTGTGTGTGGTGTGTGTGTGTGTGTGTGTGTGTGTGTGTGTGTGTGTGTGTGTGTGTGTCTCTCGAGCTGGAGGTTATTTGCCTAACTACGATGTGACGCTTTAGAAACAACGTTCCTTGTTTCCCCGTTTGTTTAACTGGCCTTCTGTCAACCATCTAGACATCTCTATAATGTAGTCAGTACACATCCACTACACACTATTGCTATTAAATAATCCCAGCTATTGATATTTTTATATATATATAGAATATATAATAAAAAATATATTGAGCAAACAAAAAGGTACTTCTAGGCATGAGACCACATTACATTACCATTAAGAAACAGGTATGGGGGGGGGGGGGGGGGTAACACCAGGTCAGAAAGGTCATTTTTTTTGTTTTCTTGATTTTGTCCAAGCTGTGTTCAGGTCGAGGGGTGCAGCACAGCAGGTCCGCTGCGCAGCGCACGAGGCTGCAGCAGTGTGGTCCACCCCTGACCGAGTCCTGAGAGCCGGGCCGGGGCCCACTGGCGGGGCCAGACCCCTGGCCGTGAGAGGAAGGGACGCGGGGCCGAGGTACAGGCGGCCGTCGCCGTCTGTGTGACCGGGAATGGGTTTCATAGGAGGGGGGGGGGGGGGGGGGGGCCTCGGAGAGACCGACAGTAGGAATCAATGTGACGAGGAACAAAACCTATACATAAAAGTTATATATATATATTTATATATATAATATACCTATGGACACGGGGATACAGGTGTGCGCTGGGCGGGCCTCCAGACAGTCTCTCTCAGGGCTCTCATTTGTCCTTGTTGTCGTAGAACTCGGCCCAGCGGTTCTCGAAGAAGATGCGCATGGCGTGCCCGGCCACGCCCACCTCCGACGTGTCCTCGTTGAACAGCTGGCAGTTGTTGAACACCAGCTGGGCGTCCGCCGCAAACTCCTCGCAGTTACAGTACCTGAGGATCATAGCATTGGGGGGATAGGGTCAGTGACGGAACGGAGAGCACGCAGAGAATTCAACCTTCACGCGGCTATAGTATGGCGGCGATGGAGGTCCCAATGAAGTATCCCAACGTGTGTTCGTGACGCATTGAGAATGCTCTCAGTATTTTCTCCTTATCCGTATTCAAAACAAGTTGTAAAAGTCGTCATGTCAGAGGTCTCCTGATTATCCTAGCGCTGTCTATCCCTACACAACGGGGGTCGACCTGGCTCAGCCGGTACAAAGGGTGGACTTGTAACCGGAAGGTTGCTGGTTCCCCGGCTCTCCTGGTTTAGCGTCGAGGTGTCCCCGAGCAAGACACCAAAACACCCGAGTCTAACGGTGCCCGTTGAACCGGCTGGCCCCTTGTATGGACGACCCTGCCGTCGACGTGTGAATGTGTATGAATGTAAGTCGCTTTAGATAAAAGCGTCTGCTGAGTGTAACGAACTCTGCCCAACCCCCTCCACTGTGTGGGGCCAGAAGGACCGGAGCACCCCCCCCCCCGCTGAGCTCACCCTCCCTGCAGCAGCCTCTCCCGCATGGTGAGGAAGTCCATGGGGGTCTTGACGATGCGGCGGTAGCCCGGCACCAGGCGGGGGTTGACGGGCTCCAGGAAGGGCCAGGCGCTGGCGTGGGCCTCCATCTCCATCAGGATGATCCTTCACGACACACACAGCGGTCAGAATGGTACTACCAGCACAGGAGATGGAGCAGGTACGACTTGCTCCGGGTCTTTTTTTAAATATGCATTGTTTTACAGTAGGGCTGCGCGATTAATGGCAGATTAATCAGATGTGTAATTTTGGCCTTTGCAATAAGGTGAATTAAGACAGATTTTGAACGCCTGTTAAATTAAAATCAAATTACCATCCGCAATTCAGTTATTGTTATAGCATTTTAAAAAAGCAACTAAAGCAAAGCCCCACAGAATGTTGGAATCAACAAGCTGACAATCACAATGATCGGTCTAAATGATCACAACTATAATCTTTGTCCTCGTCGTTGGGCCCCAGTAGGGGCCGTCCTCTGATTGGCTGCGGGGGACGGGGACGGGGGGGTCGGGGTAGCGACCACTCACTCGCAGTAAGTCAGGTCCGGCTGATTACGGGTGGTCATTCGGCGACGCTTGGCTGGCGAGATCCCAGCTGTGGCGGCGGCGGTGTCGCCGCAGTAACGGGAGGAGGAGGAGGGCGCAGACGGCGGCGTGTCCTTGTGCCTGGTCGCCATGCCGACGAGGCGGCGTGGCGCCGTCTCCTCGTCCGAGCTGTCGTCCTCGTACCGCCTCTTCTTCAGCCGGGTGCGCTTCTTGGCCGAGCGCTGGCTCCCCGGTGACTCACCGTCCTCCTGACGGACAAATGACACGTTAGAGACGGCCAGGCGCACCCATTGGACCAATCAGAGGCAATCTCAGCGGCCCGCGGTACCTTCAAGAAATTACGGAAGAATGACTCTTGATTTCCCTCCCCCGCCGCCCCCCACTTAGTGCATAACCAACCACCCATCTGTGTTCTATTCTGCCCTGGCTCGTCGTTGCCACGGCGACAGAAGTGAGCCTGACCTTGGCAGTGCAGGTGGGACAGAACCAGTCTCCTTCGGGCACCTGCGTGACCTTGGGCCGGAGGCAGTACATGTGGCAGCCGCGGTCACAGCCGTCGCACAGAAGCAGGTACTCATCGTTGTCCCCCTTCCTGCACACCTGGCAGTTCTGGTGATGGGGACCCACACAATGAACGCTCGTTAGGGGGGGGGAGGGGGGCGTCGTGGTCCACCATCCACGACACCAGAGGAGGAGAACAACTCACCAGTTTGACCACCGATCTCTCCCAGGCGATGGCCTTCTCCAGCTGCAGTATGCAGAGGCACAGCTGGGGGGCGCTGCGGCAGCGGTCCAGAGCCTGCCTCCAGGTCCGCAGGCGGGGGGTGATCTCACTCTCCAGGCTGGAGGGAGGGAGGGAGGGAGGGGGAGGACCAGAGGAAGAGGATGACGGAGAGGGTTTGTGGAAGCGGGTAAACAAGAACCAGTCCAGGGTGGGCCGTGTTGCGGTGGTTCTCGTGAGGGCCGAGGCCCCCTGCAGGGCGGGAGCAGGAGGTACGACGGAGCCGGGAGATAATTAATAACGGAATTAAGAGAGGGAGGCGCATGGAACCGCTGCCTGGGGGGGTCCGATCAACAAAGAGATAATTGTACCTGGGGGGTGGGGGAATTATTGGTGCGCCCCTTGGGGGATACACAAATAAAAGTGTGCGTTGCTAAACAACCGACAGCACGATCATAAATTAATAAAATGTGTAAACGACATAAAAACAAACCTTTCGTACGTTGTCTTCATCTGATACACTTTATATCATCATCAATCACCTTAAATGTGATGATATGAATGCTATTTAAGACAGGGCTGCTACAGAATAACTACAATTAAACAACCGTTTGTACGTGCATCATGTGTGTAGCGCGCGTGCGTGCGTGCGTGCGTGTGTGTGTGTGTGTGTGCGTAGCGCGTATAGCTCGGCCTCACCTCATGACGTCCATGGGCGGGGCCTCCCCGGGCGTGGTGGTGACGGGGGCAAGCCGCATCACCTCGGCCGTGTTCCACAGCGGCTCCTTGAGGTAGCGCCGCTCGATGTTGCGCTCCAGGTTGGCCAGCCGCAGCACGGCCAGGTCCAGGGCGTGCGTGGCCACGCGCGGCAGGTCCGACCACTCCTTCTTGGTGCGCACCGTCCAGTCGTCGCGCGGGTCCACCTCGTGCTCGTAGTACTGCAGGTCGTCCCGCGTCGAGTCCGGCTCGGGCGCCGTGTAGGCCTGTGGGGGAGAGGGGGAAGACAGAGTCAGGACATGAGAGATTAGAGAATGGATGACATGGATAGGGTAGGATTTGAATGATATATCATTGCCAAATCCTTTGCGATGTTTCATCTCAAAGGTTTATTTACGTTTCATGCAGTGTGTACATAGGAGTGCATAAGATCGGCTTTGGTTTAAATCGCTCTACCTGGAATTCTGCCACTGGTGCGTCCGGGTCCACGACCTCTGAAGACTCTGTTTTCAGGACGCTCTGAGGAGCCACCTTGAGGAGAAACAAAAAGGTTTCTCAATGGGGTTCTCATGCAGCGCTTTGACCTTTGGCTTCTAAACCTACAGACCGTCAAAGAGCCTCTGGCACCCCCACCTGGACATTGGCTGTCACTGCAGAACTAGCATCGTTACCATTTCTCAGATGATGTTTCTGTCATTGGAATTCTGCCTACAAATGTCCTTGATTCAAACTAAATCTAACAAGCAGTTTGCGTTGCTGGAAACGAAACATAAAACAAAAGTCACCTTGAGATGTAGGTCTGCGGTGATCACTCTCTGCTCCAGCTCCTCCACCCACTGGAGGGCGTTGACGTCCACCTCCAGCATCCTCTCCTGCACCTGCCACGGCTTCTGTAGAGCCTCCATCAGGGACCCGCCTTCCTCCGTCTTCACCTGGAATATGGGGTCTGGGCAGAGAAAAACACACACCTTCAACCACGTGCTTTCTCACCAAAAGTTAACGGTCCTCGTCCTTCCCCACCCCTCCCCACTCACCAGCGACAGCCTTGGTGCACATCAGGCTCAGGTTCTCCATGTGCTTGGCCAGGTGCTTGTGGAGCACCTTCTCCCGGATGCCCCTGGGGTTGAGAGCACGCAGGGTGGCCTGCAGCTCCTCTGCGTCCCGGATCACCCACCAGCCACGCACCATCACTGTCATGGGGAACCAGAGTCAAAGCGTGAGGGTCCAACCCAAACCATTCCCAACGTTGGCCGACACATTCCTCAAGGGTTATTTATTACAATGTTCAGTAATGTTCAGTCAGTTTGTGCGGTGTGGGAGAATGATGTCGGTGTGGCGAGAGTCTTTAAAATTAATGTTAATTTTCTTTAATTATTGTGTAAGTGTATGTTGAGGGAGGATGGGGCGAGTGAGGCTTACTCGTAGGGATGGGGAGAAAGGAATTAAAATGGATACATTTTTAGACTTGGGATTCTCCGCCTCTGCCTAATTATCCTAAAGTCACCAACGTCAGCATTATCTTACTGGAGGCAGAATACTGGTGCCGTCCTACAGACGTGACTCTAGGGTATTCACCAATAGTCGACTTACATAAACTGTGTTCTGTTCCGTCAACTTCATTAAAAAAAAATGACCTCAACTGCAGAACTCAACGTCAATCCCCATAAAATAAAAAAAGATATCGCACCAAAAAAATTATAATAATATGAACAGGATCGCAACGCATAATAGTATAAAAGCCCTGGTTGTATGGTATGGTGAGATCCCGCCCATAGGGTGCCTCCTTACCCTTGGGGATGGGCTTGACCACCATCTGGGTGAAGTACTGCTGCTCCAGCTCCTGGAACACCGTGTTGGGCGGGCGGCCGCGGCGCTTGGCGGCCGCGTTGCGCGCCCCTCTCCGGGCGGGGCTGCTCCCTCGGCTGCCCCTCCGGCGCCGGCGGACGGGCCGGGAGGGCGTGGTGGGGGTCGCGGGGGTGGGGTCTAGAGCGGGAGAGGAGAGAAGGGGAGGAGCAGGGGCGGGAGGAGTGGTAGCGGGATCGGCGGCAGAAGGGACGAGGGGATCGGTGAGGCCGCCCTGTGGGGTGGTCACCGCCTCGGTGGGACTTTGACCCGGGAGGGCCGATTCCGACTGCAAGGAAAACACTGATTATCACGGAGTCCACAGCCCCGTCAAATCATGAAGAACTAACTAATAGACACACGGCTTCCAGGGCCAGCCCTCCTCGCTCCTCTCACCTGCAGCAGGGATGCGGCGAGCTCGGCCGGCAGCGTGCAGACGGGGACCCGGGGCGTGCTGGGCGAGGCGGGCCCCTGGGGCTCCGTCAGAGAGCTGGCGTCGCACGGCTCTTTGGGCAGCAGGTTGAACCACTGGCCCCGCCTCTCGGCCGTCTCCTTCACGCTGTCCTCGGGCAGCTGGCCGCCAGGCGCGTCCCCCGTCGCCGTGCCGTTGGCGTACGGCTCCTGCGTGAGCGAGCTCTTGAAGGCCGTGTGCGCGAGGTCCCTGCCGGCGCTGGCCGGCGAGCCGGGCCCGTCCTCGCCGCCCGAGCGGGCGCTGCTCCGCCGGCGCCGGCGGATCTTGGCGGTGCGCAGGTGCAGCTCCACCTCCGGCTTGATCTTGCGGGGCCGGCCGCGGCCCCGGGGCTGGCTCATGAGGGACGCCGTGCCCGGGAGCCCGTCGTCGTCCAGGGTCTCGTCCGGCGAGGAGGTGGGCGGCTTGACGCTGGGAGGGGCCGTAGGGGAGGCGGCGGCGGGGGGAGAGGTAGGCGTGGGGGTCTCCTCCACCTTGGGCTCCCTCTTCAGCAGAGTGACGGGCACCTCGGCCACGAGGACCTCCTCGGATGCTGTCGAGACGAGAGAGGGGGAAAGAAACGTTTACAGATCCAGAAACACAAAGCGCACGAGATGAGGATCACGGGTGGTCTCCCACGAGACTCACACAGGAGCTCCTCGGGCCCCTCCACCAGGATGGCCCCGAGGTGCGGCAGCGCCAGGTACCGGCGGCGGAAGCGGTCCTGTCCCAGAGAGACGGCCCGCATGGAATGGGACGACTGCAACAGCTTCTTCCGGAAGAGCTGCTGGCGCTGTGAGGACATTGTGAGATGTACATTCATAATTAGTAGTAATAAACCAATAATGAGCACAAGCTTATCTTATTGAGAGGGCACCGTGTTCCTTTCTCTCCCCGGCTTTACCTTGGTGAGCTTATCGATCTGCCTTTCGAGCTCTGGAATGCTGGCGTTTGTCGGGCTCTCGCTCTGCCGGGGAGGAACAAAAAAAAAAAAAAGCTGTTAATAATCACCACCACCTCCCCCCAAATCAACGACCCAGCCAAGGAGCAGGGGGGACAGACACGCACGTCGCTCAGCTTGGGCTCCTCCTTGCGTGCGCGGCGGCTGGCCCGGTCCTGCAGCAGGCCGCCGTCCTCCGTGGCCTCGTCCTCCGCCACCCGGGTGCTGCGCCGCCTCTCCTCCTGGCCCAGGTCCTCCTCCGAGCGGCCCGTGCGCCGGGCCAGGGCCGACTTCAGCCTGGGAGGACGGGTCAGAACAGGAACCGTTAAGGCGGGGAACGCTTAGAGATTTTTCTGGTTAGGAGGGATCGGCGCGGGTCTTACTTTCGCAACTTCCCCTCGATGATCCACTTGTTCTTCCTGTAGGTGGCCATGTTCTCCAGGGTGTTGTCGATGTCACTGAAACGGATCGAGACACCGCCGGTCATACAACAGGCCTCTGAGGGTGACCGACACGACGTCAATATACATACACACACTAAGGCTGCAGAATGACATTGCTGTTGTTTCCCAGATATTGTCATTGCGATTAATTATATCAATATCCTGTAGCGCAAACATCATATAAATATAAGCGGATTAATATGTTTTTAACCATTGAAAAAAATAAAGTAATTGGAATAAGTAAATAAATAAATCGCAACGCCCACAAAGAGTTAATAGCAAAGGCCCCGCCAAGTCCCCCGCCCTAACCTGATAACGATGTTGCTGCCGTTCAGCTCCTCCACCAGGAAGCCCAGGATGGAGGCCTTGGTGTCGGGCGCCAGGGCGTGGAACGTCTTGGTCCTCAGCGTGTCACACACCTCCAGGTCGTAGCCGTGGGACTCCAGGAAGAGCCGCAGGGGCTCCGACACGGTGCTGCGGGTCAGCTCCAGGTCCGCCAGCTTGTCCCCGAGGATCTTCACCGACTGGCGGCCGGGAGGAAGAGGAGAGGGTCAGGAAACAATCGTGTCAATGAGGACTTCAAGATGACACACATCGACTGATGTGTGCTTAGCGCCGCGTTCACAATGCACACGTCCGTCGACGGATGTTTGCATGTCTGATGTATAGGGGAGTAGTCTTTGAAGACGCAGACTGCAAATCAAAATCACTTCCCACTAACAAAGCCGATGTGTTGATATAAATATAAACGATTAGGTGACTAAAAAAACAATCCTAATCGATTCCACATTTCTTTCAAAAGAAAAAATATTTTATATTAAAAATAATAATAATAATTGTATCTAACAAAGAAGGCTTTTAACCTGCTTGTTATTGCATAGCATTTTTTAATTTCCCGCTGCCGGCCGTCTTTTTGACATATCCATGTGTTTTCCCGGGTTGAATCACAAAGGCGATTTCCTTGGGAGTCCAAGTACGGACGGACCCACAATGCATAACGAAAGCGCCCCATGGAAACTCAATGAGATACGTCGACGGACGAATGCAGTGTGAACGCGGCGTAACTGACCGACTGACTGACTCACTGACTTCCTTTCAGTCCCACATACCTGGTAATAGGAGGACAGGCCGGGGTCGTGCAAGGCCGCCTCCAGCAGCTTCAGCACCAGATCCTGTACCTCGGCTTGCCCCTCGCCCAGCCCCAGCAGGCCTTCCTGGAGGGTGGCCAGGCTGGGAATGTCCTTGGGAATGTTGAGGCCTATCACCTTGCCGTAGCCATGCAGGAACTCCACCACCGTCAGGCAGTGAGCGAAGGCGGCGCCCGAGAGCACCACCCCGGGGATGCGAGAGAGCTCAGGGAGAGGCTGGGGAGAGGAGAGAGTTTGAAGATCACGGTCAAACAGGCTTTTTCCTTGCGGGTCAAGGCCGGAGACGGTAAATGTGCTAAATCTGTGTTTTTGAACTAAAAGACGAAGGTCACCTTGTGGTCGGTGAGGCACATGTCCTCTGTGGGCTTCTTCAGCTCGTCAGAGATGGTCTGCTGCCTCTTCCTCTCCTCCAGTCGTCTCTGGGCCGCCGCCCGCCTCTCTGCGGCCCGCTTGGCCGTCAGGGCGGCCTGGGCTGCGGCCTCCGCCTCCGCCTGGGCCTTGGCCAGGGCCTTGGCCTTGCTGCGGGCCCCCAGCACCCTCTTGCCCTGGGCGATCCTCTCCTCGTCCGTCTGCTGCACGGGAGCCGGGGCCACGGCCTTGGTCCTCTTCTTTCTGGTCTTCTTGGGCTCCTGCTGAGACTCGTTGGCTTTCGTCGAGTCGGCTGGCGGGGCGACGCCGTTGGTTGGTTCAGAGGTGGCTGCTTGGTCACTCACCACCTGCTCCTTCTCCAGCTACGACGAACAGGAAAGGGGGTCGGTGGGATTGGTTTTGCTGACGTGAAGGTCGAAGACATCATCGCTCTCGGTGTTTTAACAAATTATGATTCATACCTTTGCTTTCTTCTTCTCGTCTCGGATCTTCTTATTCTTGTTATCCTCCTTTCTTTTCATTCTCGCCTTGAAGGGTCAACAAAAGTATGGGTTGAGTGGCAGCAGCATCATTTAAAAAGACATGTTTTGAGACAAGTTTTGAGTTCCACAGACCTTTCTCTTCATTTTCTTCTTGATTTTTGCGATTTTCTCTTTATCCTCCTCCGTAATTGCTTCTGAAAATGGATATATTAAAAAATACGAGTGACGAATCAAATAAAAGCCTCATCGGGCCAAGAAAGCTGGTGAATTATAATAAAAGATACTGCAATGAAAACAAACTCCCTCCGTCCTCTCACCTTTGGCCTCCAGGCGTTTCAACAGCTTGGCGTCCACTTTGCTGAGCAGGTCCACCATCTTGGGTTTGGGGGGTCTGCCAGGGCGCCGCACTTGCCCCCCCTTCGGGGCTCGGACCCTGCGGGGCTTCTCCTTGTCCGGGTTGGGCGGTCGGCCGCGGCGGCCGGTGATCGCCATGATGATGGAAGGAACTTCCTCGTTCGCCAGCAGCACCCACGTCTTGCCCTGTGAGAACACACTGTGGAGGTCAATGCATGTGTGGGTGTAGCAAACAGCGCTGGAGCCCACACTGTTTAAGTAGAAACTGACACTAGGGCGACAGGCAAAGGTTGTGGGGATGCAGACCTCGGGTGTTTCCCTCTCTTCGTAGAAGTCTCCTATGGGCATGCGGGGGCTGAAGCTGAAGTGTTCCCTGGAGACCACGCTATCCTGGTGCCTTTTCAAGTACTGGCGGAAGGAAGGAAAGAAGGAAGGGGGAGGATCAGTGTTAATTTATGCCATTGCCGTTGGGAGGTCGTTCCTTGGTAATGTCATGCAACAAGCATACTTTGATGATTTCCGGGAACTGCTTCATCCTTCGGCCACAGGGAGTGTAGTACCAGGTTTCCCCTTTCATCCGGCTCTCCGTCTTCTTCACACGGATCTCCCTCCTCCATCTACAGGTCAGGAGTAACAGGGAGCAGGTTTAAAACATATTGCTAGGACCGCATCAGCCATCCCTTCACCTTCTACAACAGATCAATGATGATGAAGTATCGGGACAGATCATTTGACAAATTAAGAGTTTTTGGGGTAGGCCACAGGTAGACAAAGCGACATCACACATTATCAATAATAGTAATAAAAAAAGTAACAAAAATCATCAAAGCATTTTACCCGTGCAACAGAGGGAACTGCACCTGCTCCTCAGTTGCGACCCTCCGTCTATTGGACTCTCCTGTGTGAGGAAGGACATGACAGTGAATCTTAAAGTCACTATATTGACAGCCATATTACAACCATTTTACCTTATTGCTGCACTTTCAACCATCTACAATCACACTTGAATCACCTGCAGTGGAGCTGTCATCTGCATCGTTTTCCACTTCCTCCTCTGCGGCGTCGGCCTGGAGTTTGGGCACCTTGGCCGCACTTCCTTCCTGACCTTGTTTCTTCGCCTTCTTCGGCTTCTTCAGGGTCTCGTCGGCAGAGCTGGCTTCTGAAGCCCTAGCGAGCACGGCCTCGATGATGGCCGAAATGGGGTCCAACTCTCCTGTGGGAGGCCCCGCCGTTTGGGAGACGTCCGACGCGTCCTTCGCCTCCTCCTTGAGGGGCTTCTTCCTCTTCCGGCCCGCGCCCTTCACCTTGGCTCCCTCGTCTGCTTTGGCCTCTGCCGCCTTGGGTTTCTTGATCTTCTCCACCTTCGGCGTTCTGGCCCGGGGCTTACGCGGGGCCTTCTCCGCTGGGGCGGCCGCTGGAAATAAAACCGTTTTATATCATAAGACATTCCGACACAAAAGTAAAAGATGGTATCAATCTATATGCAGACTTTTGTGTGTCATAGCCTATTTTTGTATTCCTTATTTTGTTAACAAATTTGCTATAACATATACAAAGGATGTCCTCGAAAGACGAATACACAAAAGAGCAGCCAAACACACAGGTCTGAATGCAGACCGTGTCTAGCTGGTGGGCTACCTGGAGTGGAGGCCTTGGGAGTCCGGGGTTTCCGGGGTTTCCCTGGTGTTTTAACCGGCCTCCCGGAGGCAGGGGATGTTTTGATGGTGAGGGGCGGGACCCGAGGTGGGTCAGGGGCCTCCATCAGGGCCGTGATCTCCTCTTCCATTATCTTTGAAGCAGGGCCAGGCGTGGCCTCAGCAACAGCGGCTTTATCACCAATAGGTCCAGCAGAGTCAGGTAGGTCACATGCATTGGCCGCCTCATCTTCAGATTCTGCTTAAACAACCCAAGAAGATATATATAAAAAGAAAGAAAGAAAGAAAGAAAGAAAGAGAGAGAGATATATATATATATATATATATACATATATACATATATACATATATACACACACATACATACACACACACATTTACCGGCACTATACATCATATAAACAAGGAATGTTGTCTTGATTCATAGAAAGCACAAAAGCAATTTCAAGGGAGAATAATATGCCTTTTAAAGAAACATTGGCCTTATCCAATATTCAAAAGCATTTTTGAAATGATAACCACTAAGTTAAAGTATTGGCTAGTGTACCTTGAGTTGATGTGTGAAGTGGTCCGGTTGAGTCTGCGACAGAGGTATTGATCTGCGACGAGTCCACGTTGGACAGCTCCATCTGCAGCGAGTCAACGTTGGATTCCTCGAGCTGAGAGGTGCTGTTCAGGGAGGAGTCCACCGTAGCATCCCTGGTGCTCACACCGCTGGCCTTGGTCTCGTCTGCTTGAGAGCTCTCTTCTGCCCGGCTATCCCCAAACTCCTCCTCCTCCGAGAAGGAGGAAGCGTGGCTATCCAGGGTCGAGTCGGCCACCCCAGAGGGCTCCTCCTCCGAGTGAGAGGTGCGGTCGAACTGAGACGCTTCTTCCGCCACGAATGAGCTGTCGTCCATGCGAGTGGACTCGTTCACGTGTGAGCCGTCGCCGTCCATCTGAGACGTGTCCTCCATCTCTGAGCTGGAGAGGTCCACTCTGGAGGTGCTGTGGAGCATCGACTCGTCCTCAGATTGAGAGGCGTCGTCACAAGACCCTTCGTCGGCCGCGCTGCGGTCGTTGGCCGCAGCGGTGTCGCGCTGCGGGGGCCTTGCTCCGATCCCATCCCTACCGTCACCATCCTCTTCCTCCGTTTTTGGAGGCGGCGGTTTGGGAGCTTGTGGAGAAGGGATGTTGTTGGATGAGGCTTTCGTCACAGCACTGGCTTGGGCCAAGGGAGAGGCAGCGGCTCCTGAAGTAGTCGAAGACACCAAGGGGGGGGGAGCAGACACAAAGGTTCTGGAGGCTTGAGTGGTTGAAGGAGGTAGGGAATACAAGGGCTGGGATGCAGGACCTTGGACTGAGGGTGCCAGCCGTTCTGCGTCCACTTGTGCTGGAGATAATGTGGTTGCTGGAGCAGTAGTATGAGCAGATTCGGTCGTAGGAGACAGTGACGTCTGAAGCTGGAGTGTGGGCACCGACTTGTCGTCAGCAGAGGGAAAAGCGGGCACTAATCTTGGAGGTGTAGATACCAAAGAGCGATGTTTAGGTGGTGCAGGAGATGAGGCATTTTTTGTCAAAGGTCCTGACACTTCCGGTGGCGCTTTTGATGGATCTGGGAAGCGCGATGTCACTGGATGGGACCTTGACCCATCGACCATCTGCTGGAGCGCAGAAATGGGCGCCGAACCCGAGTAGGAAGGGGCAAGTGCTGTTGTGGTTGCGTGACTTGTGGTGTACGGGGAAGAGGTCATGCGGGGAAACAACATCTTCCTCCCCTCAGAATTAGACACCAAGGCCGGAGCAGGGACTAACGGAGCTGAGGGAACTACTGGCAACCTGGGGGCAGTATCCAGCAATGGTGGCAGTGCAGGTAAATTGGAAGGTAGAGCAGGCACGCGGGAAGGAGATCCCAATGTCCTGTGGGGAGATCCAGCCGAATCAATCAGGGAACCACAACCAGAGGGAGGCCTTGGGCCCTGCACCATTAGAGGAGGGGAAGAAAGTTTCGGAGACCCGGCTACAGAGTGTAGAGATGCCAAACTCGGGGGCGTTGCGACTCGAGGCGGAGTCGACACCACAGCGTGGGATGGCTCGGTGGTTGGTCCCGGGGCTGACACGGAAGAGACCACAGGAACCATAGAGAGCCGAGGAGGTGTTGACGCTTTTCCCAAAGGAGACGTCGAAACGGCCGCCGGGGATCCAGAGGGATGAGACGACATGGAGCGAGGGGAGGCATTCACTGCTGGGTCCCTCTTTAAAATGTCCGGGCACTGGGCTGCAGACTGCTCAGCATGCCGATTGTACTCGTGAGGTAAGGGCGGTTTGGGTTGGAAACCATCACTTCTAGGCAACCTTTGGCCACCTCTGGCCTCGTCCATCAATTTGTACCCTTCATCCGCCTCCTGATAGGTTTCACTCATATTACCTGAAGAATAACAGACAAGAGAATCTGAATAATAAACCACTTAATATTTCACAATAGCATCAACAAGATAAGTAAATGTGATGAAAATTTTTAAAAAAAAATAAAAATTGATTGACAACGGCCAAAATCTCAACGAGTAAGTAAAAAGAAAGTCAGTTTAGGCAGAATTGTATGCAATTGATGTGCATTACATCAATACCTGAGCTGACCATGTTTCTTTAACTGCTGATTACTGTAGTAGAGTTAGCAGGATCCACTTTTAAAAAGAAATGTCTATGTCATATCCATTAGGGACATTTTGAAACATGAGAAGTATCCAGTTTAATTGCCTTTTAGTTAGGCTATGGTTGAGGTTATCATTAAGGGCAGGGTACTTTGTAATTCACCTGTTATTATCGCCTGAAATATTGACTGAATGATTGCTCTATAAAGAGGAATGCTGCTGACCAATTACTTGCTTGGAAGCCCCCCGTCTTCTAGAAACATACCTCGCTTGTCTAATATGGGGTCTGCTAGATACGATGACTTTACAGAGGAGCACCCTATGGGAACACCGTTGAAAAGAATGTGTCACAGGTTTCCTTTGCACCGATTGGTTATAGGTCTTTGTGTCCAAAGGCAAATTGGTCTTCACCGGTTCCCCTTGCAAATCGAAAAAGAACCAAGAGGTCCTGACTACATTTAGATTAACAAACAGACTAATACGCCTTTGAAAATTGGTCTTGCGATGTCAGTCAAATGACAACCTATTATCAGTCAGGCAGTTTGTTTCAACCAAGAATAAATAAATGCAAGGTTAACCAAAGTAAAATAAATACATGTATTACCTTGCATGACAGCAGGCCTTCCTGCATTGGCTGGATGAGGGCTTCTCTCCCTGCTTGGACCCTGGGGGGAACTACCATCCTGTGCGCTTGAGGGTGACAGCATAGACACAGAGGATACCGGCAGGGGGCTACTGGTCCCCCCTCTGCCTATATTATGGTGCTGCGGGCTGCCACGGGGTGGAGTGAAGTTCTGTGGCGCTGGAGGAATCATTGGAGACTGGCTTTGGGGCTGAGACGGTGTGGTCGGCTGTGGCTGGGGAGCGGGTAGGGCAGGGTGATGGGGCTGGTAATAGGGCATCCCGTTGGGCATCATGCCGTAATGCTGAGACTGCTGCTGCTGGTGGTGATGCTGTGGGTGATGCTGAGAGTGGAGATGTTGTTGAGATGGCTGATGCGCGGGTGACTGTAAAGACTGCTGCTGCTGCTGCTGCTGGTGATGCAGTGGCGAGGAAAGCCCAGGGTGCACATGGCTCTGGTAGCTCCCATACACACTGGGGGAGTTGAAGCCCATCTGCTGTGGGCCTGGGTTACCCCTATTCCAGTACTGACCGCCAGGTGAGGACATGTTCGGTGAGCCTGCCACTGGAGGCTGGTGGGAGCTTCCCATGCCCCCATTGAGCTGGTACTGTCCATGTCCCTGGTAGTGGTGCTGTGACTGAGGCTGCATTATGCCGGAGGGTGGCTGCTTCTGGTGCATCCCATGGCCAGGGGATGGACCCATGGCTGAGCTGTATTGAGCCTGGCCACCCCATAGGTAGTCGTAGCCCACGCTGCTCTGGTGGTTGCTCATGTGGGGGTACGGTGTTGTTGGTGGATGGGAGCCAGGCACACTGGACCCGAGTACAGTAGTCACGCCGTTCACATTCATTTCGCCATTCATATCTGTCAAATAGAAAACATATGTTGTGGACTATAATGATAGGAAACACGGATAACCTGGTAAATATCAGTAAATGAATATGACTGCTCTAGAGATGAGATGACTCTAGAGCAAGCACATCAGACTTTCAACACAAGTTGACTATTGTACTATGCATAAGTCCTGCTTGAGACACCAAGGCTTGTCCTTATCTTACTGTATGTGAGCAAGTTTTCCTCACTGGGCTGGTGGCATGTAATAGCGCAAGAATAACATGAGAATAACTCATTTTATACAAAAACGTGAGTTTTCGTATAAGATGAGTTTTTTTGAGTCAACGTTTTTGTGTCGTGCGTTTATTTCTTTACCTCGTTCGATGAGTGTTTCATTTTATGCGGTGGTCTTTTTGTATTAAAATTGACAAGTCTATAGTAATATCTCAAGTCTATAGTAATATCTCAAGTCTTTGTAATATCTCAAGTCTCTGAACCTATTTCACGGGAGCCCATAATCTTGGCGTTTCTCTGCAATATCAATTTGAATTGCATGGGGTTGACGCAAAATGTTATGTGAAATTGGAGAATACTCACTCTTTCCCTGCTGGGGGAAGCTCATGGAGGACCCGTTAGTATAGAGAGAGTCCCCTGAGGATCGTTTCAATCCTGAGTTGGTTGATGCTGCGGGTTGTGTTCCATAGTTGAAATGGTTATTTGCCTCCATCTAGATTCAAACAACAAAAGAGGAAACTAGTTAGTAGAGAAAACTTGTGAATTCAACATGCTTCCTACACCTATGTTTTCTCTGACAATAACTGTATGCAATATAGCAGGGCTAAAAGATAGTGGTGGTTAGTCGTAATTTCTGGGAGTCATATCTGAGTCACATGGCTATGCAACAAAATGCTGTGCACAGCATAAATCCCATGATTCAATACTTTAGCAGCAACAGCTTGTATAGCTACGACATTGTCCGTGAACAGAGTGAAACGAGCTGGAACATATGCCAGACAGACATTGCACAAAAGTTATCAATTGGTGAACACATTTTATTGTGACCTTTGGAATGAGCAGCCATATTTTGGCAAGTGCCATTTAAAAAACGGTTGCAAGACACCCACTTAAATATTGTAGCACTTCCAAAAGGAAATGATCAAAGAATACCACATGATAATTAAAGCCCATAATATTTGATTTCCTGTATGTAAAGAGCTAAAGTTCAAAAGGTTTTGCCCAGAACTAAATCTGATGTGGCGAGCTCTGTAATAAACCGTGTATTAATCCGGGGCTAATATGCCTTTTTGGGTAGACCAAGGGTAGACTTAACGACGGTAGACCTGATCTAATGTGCCTTTGGTTATATTGTGGCCGTTTTGTTCTCGGAACACATGGGACACCGCATTTCATGGGTCACACTTTTCGGAGAAAAACAAAACTCCGGCAAACATTAATCTCTAAGGCGGCTGGTGTGGTACAGGTTGGTCACCATTTCTGACGAGGCGCAGCAAACAAGAACAGTCGCTCGCTTCCATCTTTCATGATAAATGGACGGGCTATACAAATACCCAAAGCCTCCTAACTTGACATGGATGTTACTAAATCACTCATAGGAACTTGAACGGGCGATGGAGGAATACAAACGTGCTACGTAAAGTCTATTTATCCATTTGCTAGTCACAATGTGCCTCTACATTAAGAACGTGTCCCTTGGCGTGCACGTATAATCGTTTTTCATCATTCAATAAGGCCTCATAAGTGGCGCAGGCACATCGTAGCGCCGCGATAGTTAGCCCTGTAGCTTAACGTTAGCTCTCCCACGACCAATTCATTTCTAGCCGTGCTGGTAAGCCACGATAGGAGTCCAAATGTGTTCCTACATCTAGCTTGTTGAAAGGTCGATTGTAGTAGACATTTCTTCCTCAAACAACTGGGTCCACCAATTTTAGGTTTGGGCTCCAAGGTTATTAGGCGACAATTAACACAGTTACACTTAGTTAGCATACAGCTAGCAAACTGATTGGCATCGAGATCCCGGAGCACAGCGCTTCTGCTATCCGGGAAGTTAGCTAAGTAGCAGATACTATGAGCACCACGCTCATACCCATTGATAGATCGCGCAGTAGAGAACATGTATAGCCGAAAACAAACCCGTTGTTGGTGAGTGTTATGCACTCATCCCCACTGGTTTCCATCCGTATGATCCTTTTGTTCGCCAGCTAGCAGCCAGATGAAGTTGCATTGTTTACGCTGCAACGCATAGAGAAATTCAACCTCCACCTCCCACTAGTGCTACACTCAAAAGTTTCACTCGTATTTCAATAAAGCAGTCCTAACCTTTACTTCCTCGGATGTGTACAGGCTCTGATGCCTCGCGGCTTCACACAGCAGGATGAATGTGGGAAGATGGCACAACGATAAATAATAAACAACTATTATCTAACCTTTGGGTTTTAAATTAGCAAACATGGCTGGTGTGGTCGGCTGCAGCCATGATCACAGAACACAAGCCAGTGGGAAAGTCTCAGCAATAACGAAATATACATCCGGTCAGAGGCATTTGCCTCACAACACTGACTAAATAATTACATTAAAATCATATTAATAAATGCGATCGTATCATTTTAATTCATGTTTCAAGTTAATGTGACCCAGTAAATACGTTTAACCCAAAGTCATGAGATTTTAAGGATATAAAAGCAAGGTCTTACAGCAAGGATTTAACTAAATGTGTACATTTAGTTAAATGCACATTATTCCCCAACACTACAGGGACATTAACAAGAGGACATATCCCCAACTTCAGAAGTCTGATGCCTGACTGCTTGGCTGATACATTAATTCGCTTTTTACAAACTTCCTTGAGATGAGTAAGGATTTGAAAATATACCAATTTGATATCGTTTTTTGCGGATTAAACAAATAAGTAATAGCAATAAAAAAACGAATGTAGGGGTGGAAGAGAACATGTACTGTGCTTTAGTAAACGTTTGCGCTCTTAATATTTTACTGTAAAATATATATTAATAAATATAAAAATGCAATATAAGGAGATATGTTGCATTTATTCCATAACGTCCCAGGGCTTTTCATTTGCTATCCAGTATCACCTGGACGTATCGTTTCTTAGAAAATATATATATTTTAAAAAAAACGATCACCTGATGTTTAGCCTTTGTGAATAAATAACGAGTATCCATGGAAGATAAGGTTATTATCACCTGTATCATTTAACCTATGATCGCCCTTTATATATTATTTTGATAGCTACTATTCCCCAAAATGCAAAATATCAGGATTACTTAAAAGTAAAAATACAACCAACCAATTAAAACAATGTACAAATAAAACATTGACAGCCTTTTTCGCACAGTAGTGGTTAGATTCGAGCCAGGCTTTTACTTTGATACGCCCCTATAGATAAACAGGAACTTGAAGACACAAATGACAGCGGATGATCAGGCCTAAGTATGAAGTATGCTAATACGCACATCAAGCAGTTCGGAGGGATGATCCTCCAGTCATTTGGTTTACTAAATAAACGATAAAATACGATTATTTACTTTCCCAAAAGTATTTAATAGGTGATGACACCATCAGGGTATTATTATTTATTTTTTTAAAGTTGACTGGAAATTGAATATGCCACACTGAAAGAAAATATAAGAGCACACCTTTAACATAATGATTTAGACAGTTTATTAGAAAGATGTAGACAAATAAAAAAACGGTTCCACTGTAATTTAACAATAACCGAAGTTGGTGATTAACCAGCCTGTGATAACTAGGTTGAAATACCCAACCACCAGTTGAAATACACAACTACCGGCATGTCTCCCCCATCATTTTGACAGTGCAAATATAATTTGGTCATTACACAGAGCCATTTCATTTCAACACAAACATGACCACCAAGGGAGGATCTATTCTAGTTTAACTTGGAAAATAAACTTGAGGGTAGAAGAAAACTGGATGTCTTCCATGCCTGCCTCGGTCTGAAAACAGCATGTTACCTTTCTTATGAAGACTTAAGTGAGAATGTTAGGCGGAGGTGGAGTCTGCTGCTAAAGATAACAAAATGTACGGGATGGTTAAAAGTATATTCCAGTAACTGTTACGTTATGATTAAGAATATGCAGTTTTTCGTTTGTTTAAGTGGAGTTACAGACAGAATGTTCCAATTTTACAAAAGACCACAAGCAGATAAGACACGGGAGAAAATATGTAGGCTGGAGCACTAAGCTACAGACACTTGATAGGTCCCTTGATATTGAATACATGCCACATGAAGAACTTTAAATAACCGAATCAGAAATTACATTTATTCCAACTAAGGTCTGGGGTTGTGCCTTCCAAAGTAATTTGAGAAGATTTACTAGACTGAAACTCAAAACCTTGTATTGTTAGTAAGCCTTTTTCCACATCACAAACCAATTTGTAAATATCCTGACATGTATTGCTCAGTTGAGGACAACTATGGTCTTTTTTTTTTTTTACGAAAACATGTGCTTAGCTGTAATTAACGGCAAAACAGGATACCCCAAAAACGCAGTACTATAAATGGAAGTGGAGATATCTGCTCTGTACAATACAATGCATAACAACCTTCAGTGGACTGATGGTAATGTATTGGAGTTGAGGCTATGGATTTAAATATGGCTACCAACTCATGTGTACAGCTTTGTCACTGCCTTCATATTTCAAGATATACAGTTTAATGAATCCCCCTGCTTTCTCTCCTTGCCTCTCCATTCAGGGTTTCAAGTCTTCTATTCCAAGTCTGGCATTTCTAGAAGAAGAAATAAAGTAATTAGCACATTAGAACAGTTCGATATAAAAAATAACCATCCATGTGAATCCAAGGGATTCTGCACTGGTTTAATAGAAATGGAACTCACTTTCATCATCACTATCCGCAGAGTCCTCCTGTTATAGAACAAAAGTGAGGCGTTAAACAATGTTAAGGCAGCTTGTGTACCATACTATTTAAAACGATAGCTTATATCCACTGTCCACTATCCAATCTTTTACAGTCTATACTTTAACAGATAAGGTCCATATAAAAGAGGAAAACATCTTACATCTTCTGCTGCTCCATCTAGATCAGGTAGGTCATCCTCACCTCCCATGTTGTTCATCATCTGAAAGAAAGAAAATAAAGTAACAAATCGACGGTTCTGGATAATGTAGACGACTTGAGCAGTTGTGTAGTTAGTTTAACAGTTGTTTTTTGAAAAAAATGGTTTTATTTGAAAAGTAGCCAACCAACTAATTTCATGCTTTTTAAACAAAAAATGACATTCATTTGTTGCTCTTCTCAGAACAGAGGTTGGCTTCAGTAAACTCAGAAGAACGAAAGTCACTGTGTCAATCATCACAGAAGAGTCAACAATTTTATATATATATATATATTCAGAAATTTGAAGGACATGGCTAGGATTCGGCATGCGTTGAATATGAATAGAAAGTGTAATTGACTGGGTTTAATGTTTTTTTTTGGCAGAAAAAGAATTGTTTAAGAAAAGCTGGTGCACAAGATGTTAACAGCCGCAAATAAAACCAAAATATTAATGAATGACTGGCCAATGGGGAAACATTGCCGTGGCCCCCTCCAGCAACCAAGGTTTTAGAATCATTACTGAATCCATTAGGGCTCTGCTGCAGACTTATTTAATTACACGGCATCATACAATGGCATAACATAACGAATAGCATGCAAGCATACCCATTTTCTTTCCTGCAATAATGTTAAGGCAAAAAGTTTTGTCTGTAATTTGTAGCCATCTCCCTATCTGGGTTTCCTAGTTCTAAAAGACTGTCCCCTAGAACCTTAAGGAAGTACGCTTTCATTGGATATCATATTAGATATCATATACTTGTACTACATGATATCTTTGAAATTAGATTTCTTAGCTTACATCTGAGAATTGGTCAAAGTTGCCCATCTCCTCATCGGAGTCATCCTCCCAGTCTTTCCAGTTGTTGAAATCAACGCTGAGCCAAGTGAGCTGTTGAAAAAAACATTGAGGTTTATTTTAGCATGTTACCAGTAGAATTGGGAGGGGAAGTCAAGTACGAATGATGTAGTGCTGACCTTAGCTTTCTCTTTTGTTAGCCTGGGCCATGCCTTCCCTGGCTCCGCTTTCCGTAAACAGCACAACACTGAGCGGTCTGTGCGTTTCTGTTTGGATTCCTGTTACAGGCAGAAGAAATATATAATAATATTTGAAATGTACAATGATCTACTTTTACAAAATGACACCAAATGACGGCAACAGCCCGAGCCCACCAGCTCATTTCATGCAAAGAAAAAAAATAAAAAAAATTATATGTTGCTCTTCTCAGAACAGAGGTTGGCTTCAGTAAACTCAGAAGAACGAAAGTCACTGTGTCAATCATCACAGAAGAGTCAACCACAATTATGAATGGCAGATTTTTTTTATACATGTTCGGAAATTGGATAGGGATAGGTTTCTGTATGTGTTCAATATGAATAGAAAGTGTAATGGACTGGGTTAAATGGTTTGTTAAGCAGAAAAAAATATTATTGGACAGTATTCATTCTCCTAGTCTCAAGAGTGAACCGAACGTAATAACTTACACTTTGATCAATGGCTTCGAAGAGGTCAACTTCATTTTCATGTTTGACATTGTCAGTTCCTCCGATACAACTGAAAATAAGAAAAGAAAAAAGGCATACATTATGTCCGTTCAAACAAATAAAATGTAGAAAGCTCAATTTTTCATTGTATTAGAACTCACGTAAATCCAAACTTTGTTTTATCAAAGTTGACCTTGACATCCTTGCTGTCTGCCACGCAGAACTCTATGTAAACAGCATCCCGTCTGTCGTACCACTTTGCGGATGCTGGAATCCTTTAAAAAGAGAATCACTCAAATCAGCCTTCAAAAGAGGTAACTTGGATATACAATGCTGTATACATAATATCTATACATTTATACCAGTTACAAGCTTTGATGAGGGAATAATACTGGAATAATCAGCATATAGGAAAAGGTCAAATTTAGAAGTAACTAAAAGATGAATGATACAAACCCAACTGCAACAGGCATTAGGGCTAGTCTCCATATAACTGATTAGCATCAAAAGGCATATGTATCAGGTTGCCATTGAGCATCTAGTTACCTGAGTGATCGAATGTCATGACTCGATGTAAAAGAGTCAAAATATAACCAAATTAATTACCCTTACAAATTAGTTAATATTTTCTAATATTTCATGAGATAAATTGAATTGCAAGACCTCACATCATTGTGCCAATTGTTCAGCCTTGTGGCATGATCACAGACCGCACACAGGCCTAGTGCACATAGAATAGCTTAAGATCTAGTCACGAAACACACTTGTCAAATAATGACCACCAAAAAGAGCAATTACATGACGTTCAAATCTAAGGAAGGAACAGTAAAGCAGTACAGCGAAACGTAGACCAATACTGACCAACTAATCTAATTTATACTGAATCATTACATCGTGGACCGTGTAAGCCAATGAATCCACTTGATCGTATTATCTGCAAACGCAAATTATTTGAGCACACAAATAGCAGTGAGCATTTTAAAAAAAAAAGGAATCTTAAAATATTGCAATATCATTTCGAATGAAAGAAGCTTAACCCAAAGCTATCCAAGGCTAACGACGCTAGCAGCACTACGTTAGCGCCACTTAGCTAGCGTTAAGCCATGCGGTGCACATGACTCGTGCCATTTGGACAAGACGTCTCGAATAGCACATAAAGCCATACATTATTTCTATAAAAGTTAGCGATGAAGCCCTTGTGTGCACTGTAGCGACGGCTAAAGCCAAAACTCGAGTCTAGCGCTTGTTACAACTCGGAGTAAGGCCAAACATCCCGCCTTCGACAGAGCATGTTGTTGAATGGATGTTAGCTGCATCCTACTTCTACTACATGGCCGCCGCAAACGGCCAGTCTGTGGGCATATACTGGTTACATGTGCAAAACTTACATGTTGTCCTAGCGTCGATAGTCTTCACGGAGTAGCTGGTATTATTTTGACAGCAATGCTATAAAAGCAAAATTAACAATGTGTTCACACGGCAACGGCTCCAATGACTGGACTCCGAAATCTGTTGCCTATCGCCTGACGAGAATGACGATACTGACGCAGCTTCCGGGTACCAGAGGTTTCTAGAATAACCTATCCTCAAGTACGACTCTCGACTAGAGCCTTCACAGACAGCTGCTGGTCAAATGTAGGAAGCACATGGTTTTATTTCCAAGCTGCCTTTTAAGCGTAGTTACCACTTCAGGCGTGAAACCGGTATATTTATATCTAAGTAAATTGATTTGCCTGTATGTTTATCCTAGTGAACTACCAGACTCAATATCAGCTTTGAGATTTCTGTCTAATCTTAATACACATGGCTACATTTTATATCTGGTTTCAAATACTGTATTCATATTTGTTATTTAGAAATTGGATCTCATCCCAAATATCCCTCTGTATGCCATTAGTTAGTTATTCAATTCATTTATTGTGTAAATAATGTAATATCAGCAAAATTATTAAGATCCTTCTTAATCACAAGCATTTCAAATGTTCCCCGTTTTTTTTTTATCAAGACCAGAGACAGCAGTTTCATTTTATCAAGCCACAACTTTATTTCCATCTTGGGTATAAATTGTACAAACAAGTGTAGAGTAAATCAGCAACCTTTATTGACCACTTTGCCCCGAGCGTTCCGATTACATTGTCAACTCCTGCAAAGACAAAAAGATGTTAGGATAAGTGCAAAAATATTTAATAGCCAAGCAAAGAGAATTGTTCCATTTTTCAGAACAGAATATGGCTTCAGTAAACTCAGAAGAACGAAAGTCACTGTATCAATCATCATACAAAGGGAACTCTGAATACAACATTTGAAGTGTTTGGATATCATACCATAATAGCATTGACAATGTCGTTGTTGTTGTTTTTCAGGGCCCGTACAGCCTTAGCCCGAGAGACGTTGGCTTGCGACATGACAAGTTCAATGTCCTTGACCTCCACGCCAGTCTCGTCAACCTTAACAAAATACATAGTTTAGTAAACAGGTAATATGCCATACTCTAGCATCCAAATCATTGTCGTTTGACAATATTTTTACCTCTTCCTCTTCACTCTCCTCCTGTACTGTTGGCGTCTGTGTGTTCTCCTGGATGTTTGAAACAGCTTCTCCCTGTACCTTGAACTTTTCAGCAGCGGCCAGCTGAGCTTGTTGAGAGAGATCCTCAATCTATTGAAGAGGAACACGAATATCAATATCTCATCCTTCGGCAATAAAATATTGGCTTCACGTTTATCCACACTGATTCATAGGGCACTATAATATTGTTTACAAAAGGAATGGTTACACAAGAATAGAGAATGATGGTTAAATACCTTAGCTTCACCGAAGACGATGTAGGTGTCTGATGCAGGACTCTTGTAAACGTCTGGTTTGGTAATGACAAACAAGATGTTCTTGGACTTGCGAATGGTCACTCTGGTGACACCAGTTACCTGCCTCAGACCAAGCTTTGACATTGCCTGCAGAAACAACATTTGTTATAAATTCACTCAAACATACAGGATAGATAAGTGTCATAGAAACAGTCTTAAAATAATAACTGAGGAGCCACACAAAAGTTAGCCTACCTTTCGTGCTTTCTTTTCACTGCGGCTCTGTTTGGCTTTGCTGACTGGTTCTTCGTCAATTTCGGCAGCAGCTGCAAGCTGTTGGAAGACATTCAATCAGTCTATGAAGGACCTTTTTTCAATTGAATGAACAAATTACATTAATATACGCTTCTCTTCTAAGAACAGAGGTTGGCTTCAGTAAACTCAGAAGAACGAAAGTCACTGTGTCATTCATCACAGAAGAGTCAATCACAAACTCATTTATTCGGTAATTGTGATGAATTGAACACGGCTTTTACCTGGGCCTGCTGCGTCTGTGTCTGTGCAGAGTCCTGTTCCTCCAAGTCAGGTACCGACTCATCACTGTCGGACTCTGTGCCAGATCCTATAACACCACATATACATCAATTAATAAACTTGCTTTAATAAAGAAAAAGGATTCACATTATCCCAATTGCATGATTGTCCTAACAATTACAATCCTGGAAAAGTAATTAACATAGTTAAAATGGGATTAAGAGATGTGATATGTAATCACATTTTCCTATTTTTTGTTTAAATGTAGGCACTTTTACATGAGTGGTCATGTTATATCCCAACCACCCTGACATCACCTTTTTCTGGCACGAAATAGGACAAACAAGGACCCTTAAAACAGAACCATACCTGCCCATACAGGAGCGACCTTCACTGCGGAACAGTGAATGTTCCTTTTATATATAATTATAAAATTGCAAAAGGTGTTTAGTCCTAACAAGGTTATCTTTGAAACAGGCCAGTGGTAAATGCAAGAGCAAATATTTTAGTTTTTAAGATACATTTGTATATATCCACCACTAATCAAGATTGTACCATTACAAAAGGCAACCACAAATAAATTGGACGACAGGATGAAGCAGAAATACCCTTGTCGTTCTTCATCACAGGCACCGCCTTGGCTGAGGTTTTAGCAGTTGAAGGGGCAGATTTTGGGGTTGATTCAGATTCACAAGGGGGTTGACTGATAATCTCAACTTCAGGTTTAACAACAGGTTTTGCAACAGCCTCAGCAAACGTAAGTTTACGGGGCATGGGACTCTTCTCCTTGGGTGCCTCCACCTTGGGAGCCTCTACCTTGGGCGCTGGCTTGTTATCCTCCACCTTGGGAGCCTCTACCTTGGGCGCTGGCTTGGCATCCTCCACCTTGGGAGCCTCTACCTTGGGCGCTGGCTTGGCATCCTCCACCTTGGGAGCCTCTACCTTGGGCGCTGGCTTGGCATCCTCCACCTTGGCAGCCTCTACCTTGGGCGCTGGCTTGGCATCCTCCACCTTGGCAGCCTCTACCTTTGGAACTGGCTTGGCATCCTCCACCTTGGGTGCCTCTACCTTTGGAGCTGGCTTGACATCCGCCACCTTGGCAGCCACTACCTCAGGTACCTCCACCTTTCTAGCCTCTACCTTGGGGGACGGAATGGCAGCCTCTACCTTGGGGGCCGGAATGGCAGCCTCTACCTTGTGTGCCTCCACCTTGGCAGCCTCCACCTTGGCAGCCTCCACCTTGGCAGCCTCTACCTTGTGTGCCTCCACCTTGGCAGCCTCCACCTTGGCAGCCTCTACCTTGGCAGCCTCTACCTTGGCAGCCTCTACCTTGGCAGCCTCTACCTTGGCAGCCTCCACCTTGGCAGCCTCCACCTTGGCAGCCTCCACCTTGGCAGCCTCCACCTTGGCAGCCTCCACCTTGGCAGCCTCCACCTTGGCAGCCTCCACCTTGGCAGCCTCTACCTTGGCAGCCTCCACCTTGGCTGCCTCTACCTTGGCAGCCTCTACCTTGGCAGCCTCTACCTTGGCAGCCTCCGCCTTGGCAGCCTCCACCTTGGCAGCCTCTACCTTGAGTGCCGGAATGGCAGCCTCTACCTTGAGTGCCGGAATGGCAGCCTCTACCTTGAGTGCCGGAATGGCAGCCTCTACCTTGAGTGCCGGAATGGCAGCCTCTACCTTGGGGGCCTCCACCATGGTAGCCTCCACCTTGGCTGCCTCCAACTTGGGTGCTGGCTTGGCAGCTTCTGCCTTGGGTAAAGGAGTCACAGCCTCCGCCTTGGGTGTTGGTTTCACGGCTTCTAGAGGAGCAGCTGGCATACTGACTGGCTTTTCTGGTGGGATGAGGGGTGGGAGATCCTCATCAGTTACTGGAGTAACCGGGGCTGCTTGAGGTAGGGCGGTTTTATTTTCAACTAGTGCTTTGGAGGTGCCGGACTCAAGAGTATCTGAAAATGAAACTGGGGCTGATGCTGCAGGCTTTGAGGTCACCTTAAAGGCAACAGGGGCGGAAGCAGGCTTGGTGAGGCTTGGTGAGGCCGTTTGAGGATGAGCAAAAGTAGGTTTAGCCTTCACTTCAACCAAGTCTGGCTTAGGGTCTACTGGCTTAATCTCTGCAGGAGCTGCCTTAGATTCCACAGGTGCAGGGACTGAAGGCGACCCAAAGGCTTCCCCTTTTTTAGGTTTTCCTTGTTTACCAGCCTTAACAACCTTTGGGGTTTTAGATGAATCAATAGAAGAGGCTAGAGGAGATGCTACAGGGGAGCGTGGGGTTGAGGAAGGAGTATTCTTTGGGGAAGTAGGAGATGCAGAAGAGGCAGACATTGAGGATCGTTTTCTTCTGCCAGGGACAGCCTTTGGGGCAGTGGCACTCGACCCACTCTTGGCATCTTTGCCTTTGGCCTTAACATTGCCACCAGCAGCCTTGGGTTTCTGGGTGGCAGCTTGGGCAGGAGGTGTTGCTAGATAGAACAAATTGATTCTTGAAAAGTGATTTGGGTGGTAAATGCTATCATGCGGGTTATATAATCAAAGGGCAAGGCATAATCCCTTCACACGGTCACACTCAATCAAAATGCACACCCTGTTCACGCAATGCTCCAGTACACACTCAAGATGAAGATGCACTGATCAACCAACAAACCAAGCCCTACTGTGTGTATACACTTTAATGTCACTGCATAGCAAACTACAGGACATGGCTAAACGGACATGCAATTAGAGTTTCTTAAAATCATATTTCTTTTAGAACTTTAGTTCAGAGCAACTGCTGATGTCATTTATTTTAGTCTAAGTGGCTTCATTCAAGTTCAATTTTTTATTATTTTGTTGGACTGGCCTGCTTCAATTAATATTTCACCAAGAGGCTTTTATCTGCAACCAAATGACAACCAACCTTTTACAACCCTTTTAAAATCTCAACCAGATTTGAACCCAAGCATATTGCCTTTTCCATAGGATTTTAAGGGTTAAGGTGTGTGGATAAGAATATTATGCATGTTAACCCACCTGACAGTTGTCGGGTGGAATGGGATGCGCCTGCATTATTAGACTGCTTCGACTGGATGCCCTTATTGTTGACTGCAAAGGGTTCTCTCTCAACTGGGTTCTCCTTTTGAGAGGCTAGATCTACATTCTTAGCACCGAACACTACTCCGGGGTCCTGTGTAGCAGTTTTCCGGCTGTCAACTTCCACATCGGTAGATTTGATAGCAACACTAGACTTCCCAGCTTCACTGTCTACAACTGGGTCTTTGGAAGGTGACAGTTTAGCATCCACTGGAACCACTTCAGCTGCACACTTCACTTCAGCCAGAATTTCATCAGTAAACTCTAGAGCTTCACTCTCAGTTGTGACAGCTACAGCTGTCTCCTGACTTGCTACAGCTGTCTCCTCACTGTCTACCACTGTAGCGGTCGCCTCACTGCCTACCACTGTAGCGGTCTCCTCACTGCCTACCACTGTAGCGGTCTCCTCACTGCCTACCACTGTAGCGGTCTCCTCACTGCCTACCACTGTAGCGGTCTCCTGAGTGTCAACTATCTCATCAGTAATGGCTCCTTTTTCTTCTTCTCCTGAAGCAGAAGGGGAAGCTTCAGCCAGGGGGACAGGGTCATCAGTCGGTGGCAGTTCAGCAGCAGCCTCTGAAGGGTTGGCAGGCGTCTCTTGCTGTACAACAGGGGCTACCTCAACAGCAGGCACTACAACCTGATCTTTGGCCACTTCGACTGCAGCAGCACCGTTAAACTGATCAAAGGCCTCAGAAACATCCTCAGACATCTTTTTAGGAACAACAGAAGCTTCTAAAGGCACAGAACTCTGCAGCTGGGGTGCCTCGTTTCCTACAGGAACGGCCTTCTCAGGGAGAGCAGAGGTATTGAACTCCACTGCCGCTGATATAGAGGAGGGAGGAACAGGAGGATGCCCGGGACAGGGCGGTCACAGTAGTGTGAGGAGCCATTTTGCTTGCACATTCAAACATGTTATTTACAAACACATTGGGATTGTGCTCAACTTATCGTGGATGTGAGGATGCTGAAGAATGCATAACCAGTTTCTCACCGTGTATTAAAAGTGGGGTGTAGACGCAAGTGTGGTCCCAAAACCCATGCAGTGTACAAATGAAGTGGATTCAAGATGTCTTTGTGGCCCGGTTTCAAGTTGTTAACACACGCATTGGAACTAATCAAAAAGCAAAAAAGAATTCCCCTAGAAATGTCAAAACATTGACATCCGTTGAAAAAGGCAATGTATTGAATTAGGAGGTATAATTATAGCAATGAATTTAAACTTTAAACTGTTTTACTGACAATTTATCATTAGAAAAAAGTTTGAGAACTATTTTTAATGCTAGAACCATTTGATTATGACTTATAAAAATAACATAATTTCTGCCATTACCAGCTAAATATATCCCACCCATAATTAAAATTCTTCATTGACTGGACATGTAGCAACCTCCAATTACCATTCAGTGCCTCAATGACTTAAATTCTTTTTTTTATTTTAATTGAAAGTTATGTTGACAAGCTCACATAAAACACTGTTAATATAAGAGTATTAATATCGTGACAAATACAATAGTTAAACGCCCATAATATAGGTTATAAACCAGTTAAATACAAACCATGCCATATTAGTCCCTAAAATCCAAAAACGTGCATGCATTATGTAGCAAACCTAGCTGTCAGAACAAAACCACCACACATCACCAAGTGTGTAAACAAAGATGGGATCCTGGTTAACTCTTGTGTTTATGATTTCCAAGTGATATGCATGTAACCATAGGTAGTTAGATGTACAAAATTAACATCCAAAAACTTTAAATCTTAAACAAATAGTTGTAGAATGGTCTAGTCCAGACCTGACCTGGGTGGTCTTTGAGTTAAGAATATCCATCCAAGCAACATATGATGGTAGATACAGCCATGCGTTACTGAGGGAGGTCTAGTGACATTCTAAAGACTGATCACCTGTTAAACCAGCCCCCCCGCCTGCTTGGCCAAGTCACTTAAATCTTTACACTATTCCGATTGTGAACATGATTAAACAAATGTAGAGCGTAAGGCCAATTTAATCGAAGTATACCAGGATCCCAGTGAAAACTGTTGTAATTGAATCATGCGTATTGTAAAATTGTATACGAACCAGTCTCAACTTGAGGCTGCTGCATCTCCTGCTCGGTGACTGGGACCGTTTCTGTTGCTTCGCCTGGCATGGTAGCTGATAGGGCAGAGTTACACTCAATGAAATACACGATGTCACTTGCTTGAAAATAGGCAGAACAATTCACTAGTAGGATTGATATTTAGTTTTGCGTAAAAGGTTGGCCAGGCCAAAAATGTAAGTTAATGCACATGCTTCAGCTCATTGTAGTTCCCTACCGAACGCTAGCTTCTCCGGAGATGTTATCTAGAGGCGAGATTCGCTTGCATTGAGATCCTCCTTTACCCTCTGATTTTAAAGCGAGAATACATAATTATACATACTGACTTCTAAACACTACAGTCGTGTATTAAACGTAAGTAGTGGTCAAGCTTAACGCTTGTCATGAACAAGGCTCCATGCCTAGGAAACTCAAGTCATGTTCCCCCATTTTGGGCCAATGGTCGGCGATACAACAAGCCTATCTGACTATGGGTGACTTGGAAAACAGAAATAACTACATGGGAAGGTAGCCTTTATTTATTAGAGAGATGTTACGCATATCAGAAAACATAAACATGTATTAAACAACCAGATTAGATTAGATTGTTGTCAGAGACACTTACCGACTCAGATGGTATATCCAAGATGGCTGTGAGAGAGAACTGTTGACCCCTCGCTCGCCGTAATATCCGGTTTAGCAGTTCAATCTTTTTCCGGGTGAATTTCTTGTGCACATTGAAAGCTTGTATTTAAAGGTACGCCATTTGTTGTGATTATGTTTAGAAGATAACCTCGAATTAACTTTGATTTCAATTCAATTTCATTACATTTAGAAATATGTTTTTGTGATTACTTCCAGAGTTATTTTCAATTTATTCGGTATTCTACTTAAATCTATCATCGCCAAGCGATACCCTTCAAGGGCGGCAATGTCCTGTCTTTAATGTGACTTTTTTTGGTTAACCTATTTTTTTTTTAAATAATTTTAAGTTAATACGACTCAGCTACACATACTGAATCCAACAAATACACATGACAAGGACATTAGAGAAATGTATAATAAAGTTGTTTGATAACTAAAATACAAATAAACATAATCTTGAAACGAAATAAAATCCAACTACATCCATACAGGCCCCCAGCTTCCTGATGGAAAATATAAATGTTTTATTTTGAATGTTGCAAAGAGCGATAGCTTAATTATTTCAGAATGAGTTCATAATGCACCAGATGTTTGTTGGATGGTTGGATGATAGTAGTTAGAGTTGTGTACTTAAAATTTATTTTAGGACACTTGACAGCTAAATAATTGGATTTTACAGCATGATCAAGGGAAAATACAGGCAGCAATTGACCAAGCATTTATTCAATGAGACAATGGATGTGCATGATTCATTGTGGGCAGTAACAAATCATCGTGGGCAGTAACAAAACAAAGGTGAGGGGGAGAGAGTGACCATCGTGAAGAGTTTAGGATTGGTGATGGCTGAATTCAGCCGTGGCAGGCGAGATTAAAAGTTAATTTGTAATACACTATGGGGGAAGTGGACAGTCATGTCAGCAAGACAGTTAAAAGAATCTTAACAAAATAAGTCAGTAGATTGGCATGCCCCAGTATTAGACGTTGTGGCTACAGTGGCAATGCTAATGCAAACCACCTGAATACCTTTCAATTAGAGGAAGGGAGGTATCTCTAGGTTCAGGGAGAATGCATACAAATGCCTTATCAATTGACTAGTAATTATAAAAACAAGGTTTCTGTAATTTATATATCATTTGATATTATAGCTACGATTAATATTTCCAAGACAGACCATTAACATGCTTTGAGGATACTAGGTTGAGTTGTTGTAGTCGTCCAATACCGCACGATAAAGAGCTGTTTAAACAAGGTTTCAACTAAGAGATCTTGTCAATACAATGATATTTTTTTGGTTTACTGTATGTAGGATTTCATTTAAGTGTTCCAGTACCACATTTAAAAAAAATGCAATGTTAGAATGCTGTGTATAAACACATGTCCGTAAAACCATCCACAAGTAAAACAAGAACAACAATGATACAGGACGTGTATTCAGTATTTATGTGGTAGAAAAAAGCAACAAAACAATTTATAACAAATATGATCTATACAACAAGATGCATGGAATTGTATTGGTGACGCGAATGGGTGAGGGTCAATCAGAAATCCTTTTGAAGATCTGCAGAATAAAAAACAACAATGAAAAACAAGAAAATCGCCATCATGCAAAATAACTCTTGCTTCAGGTGCCGACACCATCTTGGTCTCAAACCCACCACTCTTCTTCAGCAGTTCTCCTCTGTTGGACAGGGCCACTCCGTCCAGGAACTGATCCAAAACCTTCACGTATTTTGCTAGGCTCGTCCGTTTGTAATCTGTTTAGAATTATTCAGTGATAATAGCAAATCAATTTGTGTGTTCATGAATCATTCCAAAGAAAATGTAGAACATGCTGTATTGTACCTCTAATCCTTCGTCTCTCCGCTGCATCTATATCACTGTCCTTCTCCTTAGGCACCTGCTCTTCCTCCTCCCCCACCCTGGGTCGATCCAGTTCCGCGCAAATAAGACTAGCGTGACGTTTAAAAATAAAGACGTAGTATCAATAGATCAGCTTTCAGCAATGTCAGAAATACATTTGAGGAATGTGAATCTGTGTTAATGAGTTAAAATTAAAACAATGAAAATGCCAATGTTTAAATGCATTTGTGCTGCAATGATAAGTGGATTCCGCAGTTAATGTAGTTGGTATTCAAGTAATTGTTTAATTAGTGTATTAAGTACCAATACCAAAAAATTGCTTCTTAATGGCTCAGAAATGTAATATTTGGTTCATACATGAATCGTAATAAAATGAAGACGGATTAAGTAAACAAAAAAAGACAAATTGCCTTGGTTTGGTTGAATAATCCGAAAGAAATGTCTACAGTCTGCAGATATTAATACTGTACATATGTAAACTCTACCAAGAAAAGTCGGAAGAATTGTCATTTTGAAGACAAAGGTGAAGAATGCCTACCTGATTGTGGGTACATCAAACGGATCAAACTTATCCAATTGCCTAAGGTCAATGGGAACGGAGATGCGCCCTAGTCACAGTAGAGAGACCACACGTTATTATTGGTCAAAGCAACTTCATTGCACAACTCTATCGTGTCGGGCCACTCTACAACATCTTTCCTTACCCGTTTTGGGATGAACACTGAAGGGGCTCTTCAACAAATGGTTAACCCCTTTGCTGACATTCACATCGAGCCGAGGGTAGCAGTACTGCAGCATGATCTCTTTCTCAAAGTGCTGGCCCTTCTTCAGGGTGCCCTGGGAAAGCAAATAGGACAATGGCATATTAAACTGCGACTGTTTGTGTACAGTTTTATAATGGAGATCTTTTGATGTGATCCTGACTACTGACCTGTTTGGTTGTTGCGCAGCCCCTCAGCAGGCCCCAGCGCTTCTCTGGGTTCTTCTCAGACTCAAAGTATGTGTGTAAATCCTTTCTAACATGTTAGCGCAGAGTTAAAGAAAGGTTTGGCTAGACTCTGATGCTTCAAGAGAACTTTCCTGGTATATGTGCAAACTAAAAAAAGAGGATGAGTGTTCATTCAACTCGTCAGCATTACCACCCAAAACAAAGCAAAAACCCAATACTGAAATAAACAATTGATAAAACTCCTGGTTTTACGCTATACAATAAGGGCTCCCTGCTATCTGTTCCACCATAAAGGATATCTTCAGGGACCAGGGCCAACACTTTGTCAACAGATTCCTTGAGTCCCAAGACCGCCTGGTCATGTAATGCATACTGTGGGAAGTAGCGCTCTACCACTTTCAGAGCATCTCTGTTGGCGAAAATAGAAAATACGAAAAAGAAAATAGAGCATACTTTATAATATATTGCCTACACATGAAAACAACGGCCTAAAATATCTATTAGAATGAATCTAGCAGAGGTGCATTACATTTAAATAAAATGGTAACTACATTATAGAATTTGTGAGGGCTTAGAAGAGAAAGTTATATCTCACCGGATGGAGGGGTGAATTGGATCTGACAAGACTACTTTCCGAACAGTTTCATCTCCTCCCTGTACAGACAAGACAAATGCCCCAAATGATCAATGCATGGTTAGTACCACTACCTACAGTATGTAAGGTATGTGCATCAGTATTTTTCACAAATACTTTAACAATTTGTTGAAACAATTAGCCCTAAGAAATTTAAAAAAATGGATAGGCTCATAGATTATCTGCTCCTGTAAGGTTAGTGACAGGTCATCCACATAATGTTATGCCTGAAATGAAGTGCTTTCCACTTGTTCTCCGGTATCTCCTGACGTACTAAAAACAGACTCAATGCTCATGAATGGAATTATCAACTTAAATCAATTTAAAAACATGGACCCAGTGGTCAGAATAAAAGATTTGGATTAGGATTTGTTCAAGATTAAAAGTTTGGTAAATTGTTATAGTACCTTCACCAGGCTGAGGTATTCGGCAATAGCCGAGCGGGCCGCTACAGACAGCTTCCTTGCTGCCTCGTCACACACCCAACAATGCACTCCTCTCCTTCCAGAGTACACCCACAGAAGGTGTCGGAATCCAAAGTCCTCTTAAAGGTTAATGAAGAGAAACACAAATTTCCCATCTTGCCCCATAAGTGCAAAGAATTGTTTTGATAAAGTGAATAAGTGAAGCTCCTTTAAAAACTCACCCCGAAGAGCTCGGTCCAAGATACGGATGGCAATTGTCATCAGGGTCCAGCACTTGGGGCAAATGTCAGCCGCACTAGAACCACAACATTGTCATTGTGTTTTGTTCAACTTAAATTCTACCTATTGTTCCAAGACCCTACGTTATTGTGCAAACTCAAAGTCCTGCTTTTGTTTTGAACCATATCAGCTCTAGATTTCACTGAACTGGTAGTAAGAGGCACTGGTGTGCTGCATCAATATTCACATTTAGATCAATTCGACCTCTATAAATTCATTTAGATTAATTCTATAAATTCTACCTGCCTCATAGCAGTTGAACTTGTCAATGCAGAATAGTTTACCTGCAGCAACTCCGCACGTCATCATAGTCAGTCATATCAATATCAAACACCAACTCCTTCTCCAGAGCTTGGAAGGTCCCAGACTTCACCGTGTTGTGTTGATTGGGCTTGATACGGGTGAGAAAGTAAACACAACACAGCATGGAGTGAATGTGGTGAAATAATGAATCTAGTGAAAGGACAGGTACACTGTGGTTGAGGAACATGTCACTCAATTATTAAGCATCCTACCCTGTGACTGTATACTGCGCCTATGTCAATCTTGTAGGGGTTCATCTTCTGCATCTCTTTCTCCAGCTCATTCTGCGTATTGAAGGATTGGTAGCGGACGTAGATGTCATCTTTCAAAGTGAACGAGAACTCTCGATGCTGAAAGTAGTTCTTCTGAACTAAAATATAAAATGGCTGGATTAGGTATAGACTGATAAATCACCATCATTGTAAAAAAAAAAGTGGTCGGAAGCCGAATACTTCAGAGTGGTGGTTACGGACACTTACCTCCGCCATAATTCAGCCAACGATAATACTGAGAGAAAGGAAACAGTCGTCGGTAGTAGAGTGGCAACAAATCGGGTAAAGAAGCCGGTTCATAGTCTGCAGATGTCATTTTAAGATGAGAGGTTCTGGTCATCCACCGAAGCGTTCAGCAATATCAAATATCAACAAAATATCGTTAGTCTGACAGACAAGCAGGTTTGGAGAACGCGCGCGAAACTCCCAAAGACCCAGTTCCACTTCTATGACGTATTTCCGGGAAGTATTTTAGCATGTTTTTTTTAATACTTTGTATATAAAACCGCCTCCTAAATATATTGAGTAATTAGTAAAATAAGGTTTTTAATTTTTCATTTTGATATAGGGATCGCTACTGTCGAAACAAATAACTAACTAACATTTTCGGTTTCGCTTCATCTCCTTTATTTTGAATCTGATCTGTAGACCTACCTGTTGACCATGGTGCGAGAGAGGTCGGCACATTGGCCCCACGTTGAATGTTGACACTGTTGTGTGCCATGTTGAGGATCTCCTGTGTGTTGAGTTGCCCATAAAGTTTACACTGCAACAAAGTCACTGTTATGCCTACTTATAGAGTCAGCCTAATGGCCTAGTCTCTGATTTTAGGCTTTAGAAATCCAATCACTGTAAGACCAATGCATTCTCAAATAATATTTATATTAGGGATGTATCTGATATTATTTTTGTTGCTGACATTTATTCAGAAAACGGACGTATATAATATATATATACGTCAGTTTTTTTGTTTCATATTTAATCCATCATGGTAATGCATGCAGTGCAAGGAGCGAATGTCCTGATACCCTGTAGTGTTTTTGTATTGTTTTATATATTTATTGTTCTCTGCCTTGGTTTCCGGTGAGCTGGTTTATGCCAGGGACATGCAAATTGGCAAGCATAAATGTATCAGTAAAGGCTGCTCAAGATGTTGCCATGAAAACATTAATTGCTATAGGCCTACTTTTATTACCGCTAATACTAATACAGTATTGCTAATTACTTTTATTGTACTATGACTTGTTCGGCTTAAACATATTTTTTACCAAACATGATTATGAAAGCATAACACGCAGACACACACACACACACACACACACACACACACACACACACACACACACACACACACACACACACACACACACACACACACACACACACACACACACACACACACACACACACACACACACGCACACACAAATTAAATACTGGACTGTCAACCAGTGGGTTCAGATCTTCACATGGTGTTAGTCAGTTTTCAACAATTAGGAGTTCTAATAGAATGAAAACAAAACTAAAGTCACTAAGAAAATAAAGCTGAGCTACACCTACTTTAGGTGATCTAAACCTAAAGTAGACCTTATTTTTAATGATTCACAATGATTTTATTTCTCACCCCTCTGCTAGGACCCCTGACCCAGTGACAGCAGAGACATTTCCAGAACCAAGGGGTCACAGACCAGCTGCCTGTGCCACAACACCTCTCCGACCATCAAAGAAGTACCAGGTGCCTGACGGACAGCTGGCTGAGCTCATTGAGGTAAGTCTGCTCCTACAACAGTGGAGCTTCCACAACACTTATAATAGGTTGGCCAAATAGGGCTGTAAAAAATCAACGTTTAGCACTCCAAAAGTATTGTTTAATTGTTTGCTTGTTATAATCTTCAATGGTACTGTCCTCCAATTAAGTTCAATTCAATGCTGTAACTTCAAATCTGTTTTTATACTTTCTCATCAAACGTTTCTCACTGTTGCATTATGGGTTTTGCCAGCAGTGACGCAGTGACTGAGAGATCCTTGTTTTGGGTTCAGGTAACTTTTTCCAGCTGCTCAACCATGGTTCTTTTAGCTGGGACCGGTTCCATCACAGGTAACTTGGGCGGTTCTCTAGAGAGAACCGCCTAAGTATTTGACAGAACAGAGGGGCGGGAACGTGAATGTCGCACTGTGCTCACTAAGGCATACTAGGGTAACTTGGTCTCATTAGTGAGCTTTGCTTTTGAGCACTAGTTGTGCTATTGATATTTTCTGAGTTAGGATTGGCTCTCTGCCTGTATTTTCCAGATGGTTGATTTTTTCTTGATTCTATTATTTCCTGTATCGCTTTCTGAAGAAGAGCTGAAGGAAGTGGAGATTGTGACGGTTACAACGGACATGGCTGGAGGAGAACGTTACAGCCTCAGTGCATCACTTCTTCACAGAGTCTTTATTTCACCAATTATCACAGTAGGTCCATCATTAAACAGATCGTATCCTAGAAGAAATCCACATACATTTAGTTTGAATGCACCAAAGGGGTAGCCTTTGGAGACCGTTCTGATCTTGCGAGGTCACATTTCAGTTTCTTGATGAAGATCAGTGTGGCCTATCCTTTCGCTGAAACAAACCCAGAAATGGAGACTAGGGGTTGGGAATTTTAGATCATAACAAGTCAGGGCAGTGATTGATTTCCCAATATGAGCGCGTCCTTACATTGTTAAAAAGAAACAGCCAATCAGATTAATTATCTAATTGACGCTCTTGCTCTCTTGGCTCTTGCCAAAAGAGAAGCATGAAAATAATGAACTTATAATTAATTTATAATTTATATTAATCCGGTATTACTGTCTACTGACTGTAAGTGTCAGGCGGGCTAAGGGGAGACAGGAGGCGGGCTGAGGGGAGACAGGAGGCGGGCTAAGGGGAGACAGGAGGCGAGCTGAGGGGGAGACAGGAGGCGGGCTGAGGGGGAGACAGGAGGCGGGCTGAGGGGGAGACAGGAGGCGGGCTAAGGGGAGACAGGAGGCGGGCTAAGGGGAGACAGGAGGCGGGTTGAGGGGAGACAGAAGGTGGGCTGAGGGGAGACAGGAGGCGGGCTGAGGGGGAGACAGGAGGCGGGCTAAGGGGAGACAGGAGGCGGGCTGAGGGGAGACAGGAGGCGGGCTAAGGGGAGACAGGAGGCGGGCTGAGGGGGAGACAGGAGGCGGGCTGAGGGGAGAGAGGAGGCGGGCTGAGGGGGAGACAGGAGGCGGGCTAAGGGGAGACAGGAGGCGGGCTGAGGGGAGAGAGGAGGCGGGCTAAGGGGAGAGAGGAGGCGGGCTAAGGGGAGAGAGGAGGCGGGCTGAGGGGGAGACAGGAGGCGGGCTGAGGGGAGAGAGGAGGCGGATTGAGGGGGAGACAGGAGGCGGGCTGAGGGGAGAGAGGAGGCGGGCTGAGGGGAGAGAGGAGGCGGGCTGAGGGGAGAGAGGAGGCGGGCTGAGGGGAGAGAGGAGGCGGGCTGAGGGGAGAGAGGAGGCGGGCTAAGGGGAGAGAGGAGGCGGGCTGAGGGGAGACAAGCCTCCTGACTAGTAAGGCATGCTAGTCGTAACAACACTACTGTGAGAGGTGGAAAATAGAGCACTCATGACTCATGACTCAGACTGCCATCGCAACGCTGACTGTTTGTTTGTTTTGTTTGTCTGCCCATGTGGTAGCTGTGCAGACCTCTGCCTGAGGTGCACTTTGCTATACCTCCCATTAAGTGCCCACAGCTCACATTGAACGACACTGGCCCGTTAAGTGATGCTGGCCCATCCATCTCTGCAAGCCTGCTAAACTGTTTCCATGACCCAGTGTTTAAGAAATGTTCAGGTTGGACCCAAAAGCAGAGAACCAGAATGCCGAGCAGGTGGTCGGGACTGGGTCCCCGTTCCTAGGAGCAGCTTCAGAGGGCGCAAGACGACTGGGGCTGCTTGGACACCTCGATGAAGTTATTCCAGCTTTCAAGCTGCCAGCCAGGTCATTTCTGGGCTTGAATAGGCCGGTGGCTTGCGGTGTAGCAGGCAGACTGTAAGCTTGCTTTCAGCAGGGAAGTGGGAGTTCAAGGTGCGCTTGCATCTGACACTCAAAGGGTGACTTGTCATTAAAGGAGGACTAGAGGCTGTTTTCCACATTGTCAGGCCATGTTAACTGAACAGACAAAACAGGGTGACAAAAGTCTTGCGGTAACCCATGGAGACGGTACACGTGTTGCACAATAAGACAGGCCTCCTCCTGAGAAGAGGCCGCCTTAGAGAACCAGAGACTAAAATACATGGTGTTACCCTCTGATGAGGGTAAACTGGTGGATTCACTGAGATCTGGGACCATGGTCATGTAAGCGTAGGAAGCGGACAGCGCAGGGGGGAACGAGTGGACATCTGAGGACGTTGCTGTCGACCAGAATCTCCTTCTGATGGACTTGAGGGTTTGTCTGATGCCTGGCTGGTTAATCAGGCCAGACGAGTTCCCCCCCTCTAGCACTCTTGGTTGAAGCGCTACTAGGACATAAAGCCTTGGAAACCTCCAGACATGCCTTAACGTGCTCTGGGAAGAACGGTTGATGATCACATTGAACAACTGACACTTTGGGTAACAGCGCCTTGTTTTTCTCGAATGAAACCCAGCTATAAACACTCTTTACTCTATATTTGCTCAAAATGTTTGAGTTCTATAGTAGCAATGTACGAGCGTGCCTGAGAGATTCCCAGAAAATGTTCAGGGAAATTTTTTAATTATTCTATTAAAACATTTTCTTTACCCTTGATGGCCCTTCTATTGATAAGAAGTAGCTGGTGGGATATGAATGTTGTAATCAGGTGTGTTGTGACATGTGAAACCGGTCCTAAAGGTAAGTGTTTACATGTGCTGAATATTTCAACTCATCTCTCTTGTGGGCTGGTTAATTTTCTAGAATTCATGAGACGTCCCACGCTCCAAGAGACCCATTTCCACCAGCACCATAATACAAATTAATATATGAAATACAGTATTTACAAAATTAGCATTTTACAAATATTTTTCTCTTACAGTGAAACCTTCAAACCGATTTAGTTGAGGAACTGTTTCTATTATAACATGATGTACAAGCTGCACCATTCAATTTGCCTTCTGTAAAATGTATATAATGTAACATTACCTAGCAAGAGAAGGACCCCACTAATAACGTCCATTCTAGTGACGAATGACGAAGTTCGAGGCGGGTATCATGGCATTCATGATGAGATCAAAGAGCTTCAACATTGTATCCAGAAATAACTCAAATACATTGACGGGCCCATTTTTAGCTCTCTGTAGGCGACGCCAAGAATGGCCATGACATATCCCTCTATAGATTAGGGAGGACTGAGCGACAGATTGACCCCTGGACATGCTGAAGACGCGGCTCCATTAGGAGTGTAAAGATGGCATGGAGAATTCTAGAGCACAGCTGGGAATGTCAGCCAGACAAGCAAAAGGGGTCCACAACCCCTTTTACCAAGTTATTTTGGAACTCTAGATTTTATAAAATCAAGTGGAAGTCAGTTGCATATGATTAGTTGATCCATTAGTTGATCCGCAAACCCAGAAATCTACTAACCGATTGGTTCGAGTGTGCTGGCCTTGGCAAATCCCTTTTTAATCCCTTCAAAATGGAACCTGGTATCAGAAAGAACGCAAAAAAAAGAACATTGGTTCGTATTTTGAAGACAATTGATTCTTATGGTTTGCTTATTAGATGCATAAACGGCCTTAAATTGCATCATTCAAATAAAACAAGGATTTGCCTCGTCAGGGGATTTTAAACAGAAATAAAATCTTGTATCCTGCATTAACATACTTTATTCCACATGGTGGCGGTAGAAGCCCGAGACTGAAGGCCACGACACAATGTGGGTCACCTGTAGAGAACGCTTTAAATCGCATCGAGCGGACACATATAACAGGGATGAAGAATATTAAGAAGAGACACATTAGAGGGCGAGGCACGTCAATACCATTATCTACTTAGCAATATGTATTTATATAACGAATGCTTTAAGTCTACTGTCGGGTAATGGTTACTGCTAATGTGTTTGCTATGTGTGCATAGCAGCCAGGAGGCAGTATTGGGCTTTCGAAGGTTCGTACCTTTTGGTGTGGATACATTTCCTTTGTTTTCGTGTCAGAAAAAGGCAAAACGAAAGATAAAGGCTCTGGGCAGAGGCTGAACCCTAATAGACACATATCTCTAGTGTTATAGTAACTATTTACAATTGAGCAACGATAGCTGAATGGTGTATTACCAAATATAGGCTATTATAAATATATTAGCCTACTTGTCATACATGTAGCCTATATATGTTTGTAGTATACGGTCATTATATAGCACTTACCTATTTTAAATCATATAAAAAAGGCTGATATTATAATACATGAATATGGTTTCCTTCACATTGAGAGTCAGCAGTGTCATCAATACATTTCAAGTCGCTTAGCAGAAAGGAACCCAAGTTGTATCTACTACGTCCAAACTACACCTAGTTTTGGTTTAGTCCACGATGCCCATAGCCTCTGCTGTTGGACAAGTTTTGTCTGGGTTCAGGCTGAGGCACGGCCCAGTGCAGAAACAGCTTTTGATACCAGTGTGTTCACACAGACTTGATCACCAAGTGAGATTAAATGCCCTAAATGTCAATTCAACTCCCGTTCAAGCAAGGTAATCATCCATCATTTTTTAAGGTAAGAAAGGAACCCACAAATGGATCAGATATTTTGCATATCTCTTGTATTTATTAGCTGTATGGCTTGTGGAGCGACTGTACGGACGGACCCGAGTGCCATCGCTGCCTCCTCTGTGTTCACTCTGCAGCTGGTTAAGAACAATGGGATGACAGACACAATGAGAGAGAGAGTGGACAACTGGGTCCTGACACTGCAACCCACGGCGAGTGTCCTTCCGTCCCTCCTGTTCTTTCTTACACCCAGACCATACAGAGTTGATTGTGCTAATCTTCGCGCACAGTCACAAATACTAGGACGTTTGCTGTTTTTTTTTTTGCTGTTTTTTTACAAATGTGCATTTTAAGTAGCATTACAACACATGACTGTGCTGTTATACAAAGATTTACAGGTTTAAAAACAGTCTGAAAATGTGATGCGAGGAATGGATTTGGGTTTTAATTGTTCATTTTGCTCTCTCTCCAGTTAAGCAGTATAAAAGAGTTTGTTACAGTCAGTGTAGACTACCGTTCCCCTGGTCATCTCTGTATCGCCCTAATTGCATATTTAGTCAAACTCTGATTATCATCGTATAAGAACTTACCAGCAGTAGATAAAAACACCAACTAGCAACAGGACATTCAACAAAATGGAGTCTAAATATTATTGTTTTTGCTTTCTGCAGTAGTAAAAACGCTAAACACGAACAAAGAGGAGAGCACAACATTTTTAAGATGAGAGGTTTCCTAAGGCCAACAAATTGTGTTCCTGCAGAGGGGGGCTCTGGAAGTGGAACTGTTCTCAGGACGGCCCCGGGCCAGTGGCTCTGGAGGAACTGCCCTCACAACATGTCCACTGGATGCCTTTCTCATCCAACACATGAAGCACTTCAGCGAGAAAGTGGTGAAAAGAATGTCTCAAATGTCTCTCTTATGCAGATTATACATTTTCTTTACCTTCTCCCACCCCCACTTCGAAACAGCTCTTCTTTTGTGCGGATAGCTCTCCTCACCAAATAACACCAAAGTACACCAAAAAAGACCAAATATGTGCTGTCCGTAAGCCCTTTAACATGTCAACAAACTCCTCCCCTCCCGACGCTCCACCCTGATGATGTCACGGGCTCATAGTGCACCAGTGGCTCCACCATAACCCCATAACCCCCCCCTAGGCCACCAATCAGCCACTGATCACGTGCTGGAAGGTCACTGCATGCGGTCGGGCTGGAGGAGAGGGTAGTGGAGGTAGGAGGCGGGCGGCCCACCGACCAGCGGGGCCAGCTGAGGAGGAGGAGGAAGAGGAGGGTGCGCGTGGATGGGCGGGCTGATGGCGTGTCCCGGGGCTGAGGCGGCGGCGGCCGGGGAGAAGCTGTAGCCGAGGTACCCGGCGGTGGGCGAGGGGGCGTAGGGGTACTGCTCCAGGCCCCCCCCGGCCAGGCCGGCGTAGTGGCTGTACATGGAGCTGTAGTCCAGGTAGTGGGAGGCCAGCGCGGCCGGGGGGCTGCTGAGCTGCGGCTGCAGGACCAGGCCCGGCTGGAGCATGGCCTGGGGATACACGTACTGCTGGGCCAGCCTGCGAGGGGGGGAAGAGCAGAAGGTTACAGAGGTCATCACATAATGGAGGTGTCAGGGATCATGATTTACTGGTCAGCATGCGCTTTGATCCACAGTGACTTTCACTGAGATGAATGTCATAAAGGAGCCAGGAGTGACACATTGATCAAGGAGGAGAATCCGCAGACTGAGTAACCCCAGGATATTTACAGCACCCTCGCCACGACGCTTCACCCCCGTTATTTGTTATTACGTCCACAACGTCCACAGTCTCAACCCCTTTTGCCTATATGACCATTTTGTTATCGTATAACTACCATATGGCTATCATTAGGTGGATACCATTAACAGTGCAAATTTTCAGATCTGTACTTTAAGAAAGCCCTTAATTCTCTTGCAAAATGTGTGCTTGGAGTTTTCTTGATGCTGTGTACTTATCAATCGACATTTTCACTATGTGAATGAGGCTTTGTGCAGTATAGGAATGTCAGTGGCTCAACGGGTTAATGCTGTGTACTGGTGATCCTTAGGTTGAGAGTTTGAATCCTGATTAGAGCATTATGAACAAGCTGAACATGACACTGTCATTGCCACTCATTTAAGAAACACAACATTGAAAAGCACCTGAAATTCATCAGGCAATCAACATTCCGGCTCATTAGTTTCCAAGAATCTGACTGCCAAGACACAGTATGGCATTAAGGGGAACTTCTTTGTTAACCATTTTTGCTTCATAATGAACTCTGTCATATTTATATTTCTTCAGTTAGTGTTCTTGACAACAAATTTTATTTCCCTAGAATCTCAAAGATTTTTCAGGTATTTGCTTTTAAGAAAGCCCTTAATTCATTTGAGAAATGTTTGCTTGGAGTTTTCTGGATGTTGAGTGCCTATCAATAGACATTTTCACCATGTGAATGAGGCCACATTTCAGGTTTATCAGTGGCTCAATGGGATAATGCCTTGTACTGATGATCCTTATTTTGAGAGTTTGAATCCCGATTAGACCATAATGAACATGCTCAACATGACATTCGGTCATTGCTCTGCAGCCAAGTCACCTGAAAGCCGAGGCACAGTATGGCATTAAGGGGAACATCAACATCTTTCCTTCATAATTATATGTCATATTTATATATCTTGTGTTCTTGACTTTTCATTTTGCTCGGACCCCATTAATCACCGCTTGCAGTTATATTTATCATTACTATTGCGGTGCCTTGTCGAAACGCGCCTGTACGAAATGGGTCGATGGCCTGGCCTTCAGTATCGCTGTTTGCAGCTTTTGGAGAACCACTCATCCAAACAACTTCACCCTTCACTTCCGCGGGTCCTCGTCAATACAACCGCCAAGCGTGAAGTCGGTCAGATGACTGCGAGATAATCAAAGGACGGCCATACAAACATACAAAGACTCAGTTTTAGATTCCATTCATGTTCAATGCCAAGTAGGTGGTTTGGTTTTATCAAAATAATACACGTTGAAGTATTCTGTATGGGATGTGTGGGGACGGCCCAATGTTGTTGTCGATGATATTATTGGTTGGTTATTCCAGCCCACTTGGACAATCACGAGATATGTTATTAGAGGTTGATGTTCGCAATCTAGCATACACATGCACACACACATTCATATACACAAACACACGCACACAAACACTCACATGCACACACACAAACAGACACATACACACACAGGCATACGCACAAACACACACATATAGACACATACACACTCACACATAGACACATACACACACACACACACACAAACCCACGCACATACCTGTCACAATGAATGAAGCATGGTTATGCATTTTGTGGGTCTGCCAGCCATAACCGATATGGGATACCACCGTCATCCCCTATTGGCTCATAGCTAACGGCTGTCTACTTAACCTGCACTGACTCGGTTACATCTGGCTGCTGCAGCACAGATCACAGTGTGAATCTGGGATCCAGCAGTCCTATCATGTTAAAGCAGAACCTCTGGAGTTATGCCCTGTTTCCTGTTTTAATACATTGATATTGAGATATTATACAGAGGAAAAGCAATTTGCGCGAGTGGATAAAGCTTCCAAAAGGGGAATTTAATGTTTATTATATAGTGGCCAGTCTACACAGAGTTGATTTGAAAGCTTGACAGACACATTTTTACAATTTAATTTTGCTGGCCAAGTTTGTGTTTGCCAATAACATGCATAAAAATCACAGCCCCAAGCCATGTTTTTGGTCAAAACGAATACGCAGTGAAAGAAAGTGAAGTGCCGGTTCAGTCAGATTTGAGCTTCTCTGCCATCAGACTTGAGGACATCACTTCCATACGAGGCTACAGTACAGCACGGACTCCATAGCATGAGAGTACATGTAAACAGTGAGATGGCCAGCATGAGCGCCTACCACTTGTGTTTTACATTAATCCGACAGCAGTAACCTTGCCAGTGACAACACTGTGTTTGAGATCAGTGGTTAAAGTGATGCGAGGATAGAGGGGGGGGGGGCCTGCTGCTTGTCTCCAAACAGACGGTAAGCTCAGATCACCTGTAGTTACACAACAAACACTGGGCCTGGGCCTGTATTCACCCTCCTCTGCTGTATACACAACACACCAATCACACACACACACACACACACACACACACACACACACACACACACACACACACACACACACACACACACAATCACACACAAAAACACACCTACACAACACACACACACACACATAAACACACACACACACACAGTGTGTCCTGGCCCGACCAGCTCCTTTCTCTCTTAACTCTCCCTTCTTTTCTTCTTCTTGTTCTCTTCCTCTCCCACCAAATCAATCATTGTCACATCCGCTCAGAGCAGAGCAGAAGTGCAATGTCATTTCAGTGGCTGAGCCGTTACTGTGCTGTATCCGGCACACACTAGATGGCTGCCGGGGGCTGACTGATGCAATGTGACAGTGGCATCGGAGGAGAGGGAGCTGTGGCTCGCTACCCAGTAACATAGACCCCCACCA
>NC_044048.1:18034731-18049731 GCF_902167405.1 Gadus morhua | reverse complement strand
TCTTCTCTTAATTCCCCCTCAGGGGATAGTAGTCATTCTCCTTATCTGGTAGGGGCTGTGATTCCCACTCGTCTTGCATCATCTCTCTCTCTCTCTCTCTCTCACCTCTGGGATCCTGCTTCACACTCGCAGACGGCCTTCTCTTGTCATCATTAATACGAAGACGAGACCTCCCCTCTCTGACCTTTATACCTGCAGCAACACCTCCCCCCTCACACTCCCACACACACACACACACACACACACACACACACACACACACACACACACACACACACACACACACACACACACACACACACACACACACACCTACATCCCCCCCAGCTGTTGACACGTTACCACATTGCCTCCAGCACTGCATTTTATATGAGCTTTGTTTCAGCAGCACTTACAATAGATATGTAGAATATTTGTAGTTTTAGATGGATACAAAGACAAGGAACGAAATGGAGGATAAAGAAGCATGAATTTAAACGTGAGATAGAGATGGTAGATGGACAGATGGAGAGAGATGGATAGATAGATGCACACACAAAAGACCACCACTTTGTAATGTTTAAATATAAATTTGTATTTACATCAATATTAACATCAACAAACATGGTAAGAAAAATGTTAAAGTCATTTACAACCTGTAATAACCACAGTATATTCGCTCAATTTGTAATCTTCTAATCACTCATCTGCTCCAACAATGCATGAGAAGAGCTTATTTTTTTCATTCCTTTAAAGTGGAATTTTGAGAATTTGCAGGTTATTATTTTGTCATTATTTCGTTGCGACTTCGGAAAAAAAGAGTCTACAACAGGATAACAATGCAAGACATATTTGACATCAACCAGGAAACCCCCTTCCAAATAAGTCTGTAAAAACGAAACAGAAAACATTCTATAAAATACCCATTTTTCAGCACCTCTACTCAACTGGCCAGAAGGTATGAGAAGGACAAAGTAAAAGTAGACAAATCACTAGCTCAACTAAAACAAAACCTCAAGGGAGTTTCCTATCAGTTCTATGGTTGTGATTATAATATGTAAAATCAAAAGAATGAACGAACAGTGACTCCTAACCTACAGGAATTGCATGCTTGGAAAGCAATCCCTGCACACATCGGACCGCTCTCTAAGCACTGCAGACGGGAACAAAAGGAAGAAAAACAAAACCAAACAAATCTTTGGATCGAGTAGGTTTCAAAATGTCCATTTCGTCATATGAGTTTCTGAAAATAAAAATAAAAATACAACAGTAAAGGCAAACCCAACCATGACATGATCAATGAGAACCATCGCAGGACGTCACAGGACACAATAAGAACGTCCCCATCCAACTGTTGCGTTCCCGCAGTAAACCAATCAGAACAAGCCAACAGCAATGAGACGCTCTCCAGCGGGGCTGATAACCATGATCAGGTGTCCGATTCACCGAACCGCCCCTGGGGACCCAGAATGATGGTGGCGGGATGTGGTTCAGTGTGACAAGGTCACCGCTGGGGATGTTCAGGCAAAAAACACCAAACACAAACTTCAGGAATGAAACTCAAGTCCCCCGCTGAAGAACGAGGGGAAAAAGACCCCAAAAGGTGTGGAAAAGATCCATCCACGTACCGGTAAGACACCAGGGCCCCCCAGGGACCTAACACAATCGCGTGTCAACTGTTTACATATAGGCATCTTTTGTGGTTTCGTCTCGGTTTTTTCTTTTCTTTTTTGTCTGTTTTTCTTTTTTTGTCATAAAGAAATTGATTTATATATAAAAACAAAATGTACATAGTTACTCACTAGCACCTCTAAAGCTACGTATATGCCCTTGGAGAAATAAAATATATAGACGACTTGAAAATCACAAACAAAAAAGTGCTTCCTTGAAAAATGAAAGTGGCAGTATTAACTCGAAGGAAAGTAATTTAGGCGTGTAGGTAAAAAGAACTAGCTCCATTTTTGCTAAGGGGTTAAAACCTTCTCAAAATCAAAGCTGTATTGACCTAGGTAGGAATAAATAAGAAAATTCAACTTTAAATATTAAGCCATACAATCTGTGCAAACAGTATGTGACCTACAAAAGCATATATATACTTTTTTCTATATATATATTTATATATATAATACATTTGAAGCTTATTTACAATTGGTATTCACAGACAAATGAAGATTTATAACCAGGACACTGTATGTAATACTGCAGTACCATCACATTGGGTAATTGTCCAATACCCTTTTACCGACAGAGAATGGGTTATTGCTGGAAATCTGCATATACACATTAAATTCAAACTTTTAGGAGTTATATAAAGCATCCTTTTTCAAATTAGAAATCTCTTGTATTCTTTGTTATATATATTAGATATGTAATCAAATCATTACATCTTGAAGTCATTCAAATTTAACAGGAATTGAAGGTCTGTTGATTTGAATGCTATTTCTCAAGACGTCAAGAGTTATGCCGCGTTTCCACTGCAGGGTGCGGTACGGTTCGGTTCGCCTCAGTCCGGTAGGGAGGGGGCGGTATAGCCCAGCTCAGTTCCGAGGTCACGTTTCCACCGCCGACAGTACCCTTTATGGTAGGCCGGATGTCGATCGCCGCGGCAGCTACGTAAACAATCGTAAACAACTTTTTCCTCCCCAAGAATGCAGAGGAACGTCTCCAACTCCTTGTTTGCCCAAGCAATCGTTTTAAGCCACATGTTAATTGTAAAGAATAATACCTCGAGGCTACTGTTTGCTTGTTTTTATCCCCACGTCGCCCGGAAGTGACGATTCTGTCGACCAATCAACGGAGGGGGTGTGTAGCTCGAATTTTCCGGCACCCTTTCAGGCGTCTCAGTACCCCAACGGAGGAGTACTGAAGACGAGGGCAAAACGAGTACGGCTCAGTCCGGGCCACGCCCACTTTTAGCGGTGGAAACGCAATCCGTACCGCACCTTTGCGAACCGAACCGTACCGCACCCTGCAGTGGAAACGCGCCATTAGGACTCTGTTTCTGTGTCTATAATAAACCAGTACATCGCGAGAGCGTATGTTGGCGTCTGTGCTTACTACTTCCCTTCTGAATCTAAAATATACCATTGGTTAGACCCTATTCTCCAAGGAGAAAACCAATCATATTTAAATTTGCTGTTGTATTAAATAATAATCTTTTTTTATTTATCAATCAAGGCCTCGTGGCCATACAATAATGCCACAATCGATTCAGAGAATGGCCTTTCCTTAAAGTGCAATCCCAGCCCACTGGTTACTCTGTTATACCTCATAGCCAATCGACTTCTGGAGGATTAAAGGTGTGCTACAGTATAATGACATTCCTCTGGGGTCACAACATGACTAAAAGTCACGCATGAACCATACTTTATCTACATATATATGCATACATACATATACATAGATACATACATATATATGTATATATATATATTATACATACATATAATATATGTTTATATATATATTATAAACATATATATACACGTAATGTATACATATACATATATATGTACATATATATGGATACACAATATGTATATATATGTACACAACAAGACATATTTACATGGAGATGGTCTAGCACCAGCACTGAGGAACTGGCTTCCAAACATTCTGAAACAGAAAGAGAGAAGTTCAAAAGGTTTGCAGTTGACCACGTAGAGTGGTAGAGTCGTGCTGGCGTCAGGCCCAAAGAGAGAGGAGGTCTTCCTGGCTGTCCGTGTTCCAGTCTGTCATCCGATGTCCGCCCCTCTAACCCCCCAAACCCCCACCCCTAAAAGTTGGTTGACTTTATCCGTTTGGTCCCAAAAAATGTCCTGTGTGTCTACATGAAACACAAACCACTCATGACGAGAATAGAAAGGGAACTACAGTCATAGGGAACTACCGACTTTTTGGAGAAAAGTTATATAAATAAGCAATCAATATCTGGCAATCACGATAAGAGCTTGGGTGTGTGTGTGTGTTTGTCAGTGTGTAGGTATGTGTGTGTGTCACAGTGTCTCAGATTTACAAGAAGGCATTGTATTCTCGGTATGGGATCGTGTCTGTGGTTGTCGTAGTCCCCTAGGCTGTGAGTCTGCGTTCACTGTGTGTCCTACTCCAAAAGAGCACGAGCACTCCCCCTAGTGGTGGGTGTGCAGCACAGCAGACGGAAAAACACCCGCCGACCTGGTACTCCACGCCTGGGCGCTGCGGCCGCTACAGCTCTCTGGATGAGGGTCACAGGGAGCCCTGACGAGCCCAGAGTCACCGAACTCAGCAGTATTTCTGTGGGAGGAAAGAGCGCAACAGAATGTGAGTAACTGTTTGGGGTTGCTAAATGAACAGAGCTGGAACGTACTGAAATGTCATCTGAAATTTCAGAGCAGGGTTGCTTTGATGTCAAGGTACTCAATTAGAAGTGCTGGTACAAAAAAAATGACTCAAGCAAAGGTAAAAAGTAGGTCATTCAACAACAATTGTTGATGGACCGACTGTACCATCAGGTTAAATCAGAGTAGCAGCTTAAGGATATCATGTGATTGGCCTGTTGAGTGTTGGTGGGCATAAATTGCGTAACAAAGTACAGTAATTCACTCAAACCCTTAAAGCAAATAATAAATCAGTAGCTAGAGTGGTCGTCGTTGTGGTCGACTATTGTTGTTGAATGACTTTAGGGCCCTGCTCATGAATGAGCGTGAGGCCAGACCGAGCACATTGATGCTGCCACCAGGGGTGCTGCTGGTGTGTACCTGCTCAGGGCCCATGGGGCCCATGCGACCCATCACCATGGGGTTCATGCCCATCTGACCCATGTGGGCCCCGGCCCCGCCGGCCGGCATGCCCCCCCCGTTCATCATCATGCCCCCGTACTGGGCCGGGCTCCCCTGCTGGGCAAACTGCTGCTGAGCATAGGAGCTATAGGGAGAGAGGGAGAAAGAGAGGGAGGGAGAAAGAGAGGGAGGGAGAGAGAGAGAGGGAGAAAGAGAGGGATGGAGAGGGAGAGGGAGAGGGAGGGAGAGGGAGAGGGAGAGGGAGAGGGAGGAGGGAGAGAGAGAGAGAGAGAGAGAGAGAGAGAGAGAGAGAGAGAGAGAGAGAGAGAGAGAGAGAGAAAGAGAGAGAGAGAGAGAGAGAGAGAGAGAGAGAGCGAGAGAGGGAGGGAGAGAGAGAGAGAGAGAGAGAGCGAGAGAGGGAGAGGGAGAGAGAGAAAGGGAGGGAGACTAATGACTCATCACGAGTGACCTTCCAAATTGCAAGGATTTACCGTCAAATGCACAGTCTGTAGGATATAGTAGAATAGGAATAAAGAGACACTTAAAAGCATTTCACAGAAAGAAAGTACCCGCTTTGGTTATTTTCTAGAGCACATATGTGACAGAACTGAATATGTAGGGCAAAGCCGTAAATAATGCAGCATTATTGTTTAAACAGCATTGAATATTCATTGCGGCCATTAAACATGGAACATGTATTACAGACCCATGCACAAACACCCCCCCACCCCAACCCACACACACACACACACACACACACACCGGGCACACAACACAGTGGCCTTACTACATTGACTCCACAAGCATTAGCAAGGAAGAAGGCAGCGCCATGCTGCCTTCTTCCTTGCTAATGCTTGTGGAGTCAATGTAGTAAGGCCACATGGTATATATAAGACGAGGCGTTGACGATGGGCGTGTGGGGCGTGACACCATGGCTCAGTGTGTGGCCGCCCCCCCCCCCCCCCCCCCCCCGGTCTGTGTACAAGAGCCTACCTGCTGCGTGCCATGCCCCCCTGGGCCCAGGCCTTCATGTCGGCCCCCTGGTACATGGGTCCGCCCTGCGGGTGCTGTTGCATCATGGGATTCTGCGGCCCCAGGCGGCCTGACATCATGGCGTTGGGGGGGCTGCTCCCCGGGGGGCCGAACGAGGGCTCCCCCTGCTGGCCCATCCCTGCAATGAGGAGCATGAGGTCACACACACGGCACACTGAGGTCACACACGGCACACTGAGGTCACACACACGGCACACTGAGGTCACACACGGCACACTGAGGTCACACACGGCACACTGAGGTCACACACGGCACACTGAGGTCACACACGGCACACTGAGGTCACACACTGCTCTCTAAGAGACGGATGACACCTTCTTGTATACAGGATCAATATTCATGAACAACATGACAGAAAGCCTCCACCCAGCGGACTACCCTGTTCAGATCGCACTCTCTTTCCATCCTGCAGTGCACAGATTCACCAGCAGAGGGCAGCCGCCTCCTTTGAGGAGGATGGTGCACACACCAGGCGGCAGCACCCACCGTAGCTCCCCCCGTAGCCAAACTGCTGGGGGCCCGGCTGGCCCATGCCTGGCCCTCCCATGCCGGGGCCCCCCATGCCGCCGTCCATGCCCCCGGGGGCTGTGACGTTGGGCGGGGGACTGAAGCCCCCGGCGGCGGCGGCGGCCTGCTGCTGCTGCTGCTGCATGAGCATCATCATCCTCTGCCTCTTCATCTGCATGGTGACCATCTCCCGGCTGCGTTGGGCCATCATCTGGGCGTTCAGGAAGCCAGGCTGAGAGAGAGGGGAGGGAGAGAGGGAGGGAGGGAGGGAGGGAGGGAGGGAGGGAGGGAGGGAGAGAGAGAGAGAGAGAGAGAGAGAGAGAGGAAGGGAGGGGGAAGACAGTGAGTGAGTGAGGAGAAGGAAGTGGAAGAGGGAGAGAGAGATAGATGGATGGAGGAGGACAGGATGTCAGAGGGGCCCCCTTTTAAACCGTTTAAAGGAAATAGCTGTTTTTTTTCACTTGTGGCCCTTCACTAGGAGGTGGGAGTGCAGGGTGAGCGAGAGGTGAAAGGGATAGTTGATGCCTCAAGGACACGCACGCCGTCACAGAGGTGAACATAATCTTGTTCTCTGTCTCAAGGAAGTGGACCCGTGCGAAGGAGGGGGGGGGGGCTTGAAGGCATCAACAGACCGCTGGGCCGTGGAAATGACCGACCCCCACATATAGACGCCCCCGTGACCCTGTCGTCATGCCCACACATCCGCAGAAACGCTGTCTTTGCAACTCCTCATAATAACACAGTACGACGTGACGTGATGTATATGCAAACCCTAGTGATAATGAACAGCACATACAAGGGACCACATTCCATGGAAAAAGCGGAATGTCTGGGCTGAAGAGTATTCCCAGCAAACACAAACCAGACTCTGCAGCCATTACCTAGGGCTAATGGGTGTGTTAGGAATCGTAAGGGAAACTTCACAGGATGAGGAGATAGTGGGCTTGTGTGCAAGACGTGTGCTGAACCCCATGTTCCCCCTCAGAATGATAGGCTACCGCATTAGCCAAATATCCAGATGACGTGTAATAGACACTCAGTAAGAAGGCCTTCTGCAGAGGAGCTGCAGCACACAGAGATCCTTTAGGGCTGATCAGGGGGAGGCAACAGACGGGTCAGCAAAGGTGAGTAAAATTAACCTCCAGGCCAAAGAGCTGGATGCCCTAAAACTAGCATGGCGCTGGGAATCTGTTTGATTTAATGCACATGGCAAAGTTGATGTCTTTGTACAAGAATTCCATGACAAATTACATTGTTAAGATCCACTCACGGCGCAGTTTTATTTTTACTCCATTGATGAGCTGGACTACTGCAGGCCTCTGAACTGCATAATGCACTGTTTGGAACTTTAATAGACTAGGCCGACGCATTATTCAGATCCAGGCGAGGATATTTTGGCAGATAGTGTCATTCATCGGGGCTATCCCATGGAGCAAAGGCAGTCATTTCACGCTGTAAGCAAAGCAAAGACAAGCAGGAGATAAATTACACCCGTCAAGGATTTGGCAAGACACTCCGGCAGAAGAGGGATCAGACAAGGGGGCGTCATCAGCAATTGATCCACGTACAGTCGTGGTGCCAGAAATAAATAAACAACCCCAGAACCAAAACTCAAGGTTAACAGGTCGGGTCTTCTGCAGAGCTAATTGCAGTGGCACTTAGTTCCCTACTGTACTGGAGGTAAACAAACTACCAAGCCAGCTAATGGGCCCACAACGATCAACAAGAATCTCTTACCCAGTCAGCGAATCAGAGATTGTTTAGAAATTATAAGAAAAATAGTTGGAAAAATAAACTAAACTCAAATATCTCCTAATTGAGTGCCTGTTGAGTCAGTGGCTGTGGACGATTTTTTGTATTTCTATGATCAATGCTGTGCTGAATGTGAATCAACTTCCACTAAGGCTCAGTCAAGCAAAGGTAAACCAGCATTCCAGCAACACACTGCATTATTAATAGAGTTTGCACCCGTTTCTTGAAGATACAATTTTGCTCTTTTAACCCTCGTAGGAATGTGACCACGATGGTCATGTGGAAATACTCCAGATACAGTTGAGCAGATCTGCTGCAGACAAATGAGCAACAGACCGGCTATCAAACACTTATCCACCCCGTGTTTGCTTTAGACCAACAATGCCCCAGATACCAGCCCAACCATGCAGAGCACGTCCTCTTAAGTAAACCATCACCCAACACGCACGCTCAACCCCTACGCTACATTCAGTGTGAACTCCTATTTCACGAGGAATTTATAATCCAGCGACGGTTCAACAACCTCACCAGAAAGGTTTTTGCGTTTGAAGCTGCAGGGGTGCAACACTAATACTACGACTAATTAAAGTAATAATAAGAACATCAGGGTGAGGCGTTGTTGAGGTTTGGGTGTACCTGTCCTCCCATGCCCGGCTGCATCGCGGGTCTCATGCCCAGGCTGGGGCCCCCAGGGTTCTCCATCTTCATGGCCATTCCCTGGCGCGTCTGGCTCAAGAACTGGGGAGAGAGGAGGACCGACCCAACACATGTTAGAATAGCCTCACCGCGCATGGAGCTGTACCCACGCATCGACCCGGCGGGCCCCCAGTGAGGCCCCACAGGGAGGTCCCCACCTGCTGGCCCTGGAGCCGCTGCTGCAGCTGGAGCCTCATGGGCTTGTTGGCGCTCATCATCCTGGGTCGCATCATGCCGGCGCGGGGGTGGCCCATGCCCCCCATGCCCCCCATGCCCGGGAAGCTGCCCCCCTGGCCCATCTGGGACAGCATGGGGCCGAAGCCCCCCTGCTGGGGCTGCCCCTGCATGGGGTTCCCCCCGTAGGCCTGCTGCATGGCCATGCTGGGGGGGCCCGGGTAGCCCTGGCCGTAGAGGGACTTGTGCTCCATGCCCATGGAGGGGTCCTGTCCCGGGAAGGGCTCCAGGTGCTCGGCTCCCTGGCCCTGGGGGGGTTCACAGTGCGGAGGACAGGGTGAGGTGCGGTTCGTCTAAGTGGGGCTCTTTTGATTGATTTCCTATTCATTAGCGTCGCGGTGCACTTCGTCACAACAGAGGGACTCCTTCTGCCGGGGCTATCCATCAGCTTTAACACCAGCCAGGGTTGCACACAGCGCTTCATTATTGAAAAACTAAATGCCCAGATGCATCTATGTCAAGGTTATGACTCATCGACCCAATACGATATTGCAAACTATAAATGGATGACTTGAGGAACTCGCGTCCCCTGGGTAAATGTATATGTAGCACAGGGCTAACGGAGTAGATTGCTCCGGTAAAGTGGTCTGGATCTTTTTCCTCCTCCATCACCTAATAATCATCCTGAGCGAGGACAAACCCACACTCTTCGTGCTGTAGAACTGAGTCTATTGCTTTCAATGCTTTGAATTCCTTCACTTCCACGTCTTTCACAGCATCGTTTTTCCTTCCCTCCTTTTTCAGCAACTAAATTGCATCCCTGAGATTCAGATATAAACTTTTCACTTCAACCAATGTATTTTTGAAACTAAACGACTAGAAACGCTATTTCCCGGTTTTTATTCTCATGTTCTATATTGTCACTATCCACAGGCCTACAGAACTCCCAGTGTGTCTTTGCTGCGCTAATCCTCCACACACAGGGCCCCATAGAAAAACACTCCTGAGACAAGCTCCTCTGTTTAAATAAAGCACATCCCTTGTGAATAGCTTTTTCAATCACCGTTGTGACTGGAAAGCGCTCTTTATAAATCAAGTTTGATTTGATGCTCTGATGGTATGGCATGAGGTCGGTGCCCACCTGGCTGACCAGGTCGGGGATGCCCAGCGCCCGGTCTATCTCCTCCAGGGCGATGCCGTCCGTGTTGTTGAGCAGGGAGTCCAGCTGGTCCAGCAGGGCCCTCTCGTCGCTCTGGCCCTCGCTGGTGGTGGGCGGGACCAGCAGGTCATCCAGCGTGTTGCCAAAGGGACGCCTGGAACCACCACACACCGGGTCAGACAGGAACAGGGGTGGGGGCATGCTGCATTTTGGCTAATCGCCCTTGGAATTGTGAAGGCTTCTGTGTTTGACTGTGTCTGAAAAGCGGCTCTGGATTTCTCCTTTCATTGGAGACATTGGAGACTGGTCTGTCATGCAGCATTGAAAATATTAGATATCTCCCAACCTTTGATACACACACACACACACACACACACACACACACACACACACACACACACACACACACACACACACACACACACACACACACACACACACACACACACACAAACACACTATGACCCTTATTTAAAAAAACGTGGTATTGAATGTTGGGTATTCAAACAAACTAATGAATGTGGGGCGAGTGCACGGTGGTGACGTTGCACTGACCTGCTGCCCCCCTCCATGCCCATCACTGGGTCCGGCCAGGACGGGGACTGGTTGGGCTGTCCCTGCTGCTGGTGGAAGGGGCTCATGCCCATGTCCCCAGAGCCCCCTAAACACACAGAGGTACACTTACATGTTAGATACACACTTGAAGAGGTGGTGTAGAACTGCACTCAAGCTATTAGTCCAGTTGAAGTGTGTGTTGTGACAAAGGAGGGAAATGAACCCAAACAAAGATCTGGCTATCAGGTATGTAGTGTTGGTGCTTGGTGTGCTTAGTGTTCAGTGTGGTTGTGGTTCTCAGTGTGTAGTGTTCAGTGTGATTAGTGTGTCGTGCTTAGAGTGCATGGTGTCTAGTATTTAGCATGCTTGGTGTGTATAGTGTGTTTAGTGTGCAGTGCTAAGCGTGTAGTATTTAGTGTGCTTAGTGTGTAGTATTTAGTATAATTAGAACCTAGTGTTAAATACTTAGTGTACTCGCTGTGTATAGTGTTAAGTGTACTTAGAGTTCAGTGCTTTGTGTCTAGTATTTAGAACTAGGCGTTCAGTGTGAAGTCTGCATCGAATACGTGTGCAGTGTAAAGTACTAGTTCTATTTCATCCTTACTGACCGCCAGAGGCGGTGCATTAAGCACCGCCTCTGGCGGTCATCCAGGATTCATAGAACCGGAGTTACATACGTAACTCTGCGTTTTATAGTGCTAATAAAGGGCAGTGTCCTTAGCGTTGTGTGTAGTTTGGATCCCACTTGTTGTGTGTGGTGTCTATCCGTCCCGCTGAGTGTGATCAACGCTGTGAAGTGCACCGTCAGCGCCACGCGTACCCATATCCATGAGCTGCTGCTGCAGCATGGAGCGGGTGCCCGGCACGCTGTTGGAGCGGCCCACCATGGCCCCCCCCATCATGGGCTTGCCGTTGTTGTAGTCCATGGGCGGGCGGATCATGGAGGGGTGTCCCGCGGAGCCCACGGGGCTGGCGCTGGAGCGGGGCATCCCCCACTCGCCGGACCCCCCCATCGGGGACCTCTGGGGGACCATGCCCCGGTTCACGGGTCCTGCGCAGACAACGACGTCGATTGGTTCAATGTAAGATGGCACCCAGCAGGGCGACGTCATAGCAGAGCTGCTGAGGAGGGGCGGGACGGAGCCTGGGCCGGAAACAACTAACTGCAAGGGGAGGACTAACGCCTTGTTTTCTGGTTTGTTACATTATATTCTACAGAGGAAAGGTATATTCCTCCAGCGGCCGCCCTACACGGTGCCGAAACCCTCACAGAAACGTATTCAAAGACAGCTGCTCTGTGCCAAGTTTAACGCTGACAGATCCCCACCTCAAGCAACATGATTGGTCGAAAATTATATAAAGTGAAAGATTGTGACACCCCCCCGTTCACCCAGATTCAAGCTGCCTTCAGACTTAAGATAATTATCTAAAGTCTGATTCGGGACACTAGTTCAACTGCAATTCAATTTAACCTTAGCTAAGGGAACGCATGCCCTATAAAAGGGGAGAAGGGGAGGATAGGAGGGGGGGGATAAGGAAAGGAAGGAAGGGAGGGAGGAAGGAAGGTGGCGAGGGCAGCGTGCTAGATATGAAAAGTTGGTTACTTGTTCCAACGCCTCTGGGGCACACACCCATGTTGCCAGGGTAGCCGTCCGGGCTGCCCATCATGTTCTCCTGCTTGATGAGCATGGGGCGCCGGGCCCCCCCGCCGGGCCCCACCGAGGGCTTCCCGTCCATGGACACGGCTCTGTGGAACGGGCCCCGGACCCCTGGGGCCAGACCCGGGCTCCCTGCAGCCAAGGGAAACAAACACACATCATTGACCACATGTACATAATTAAATACACAGAGAGAGAGAGAGAGAGAGAGAGAGAGAGAGAGAGAGAGAGAGAGAGAGAGAGAGAGAGAGAGAGAGATGGATCGATAAATGGAGGGGCGAATAGACAGACAGAAAGATGGATAGATAGATAGACAGACATCAGCTCCTTATCGGAATGCATTTTAAGTCCCGTTCTGTGGTCTGCAGGCTCTTACCCTGCAGGCTGTCGTCCAGGCATCCCTGGGCTTTGCTCCCTGCGTCCGGGGGCCCTCCCCCGCCTCCCCCCGGCTGGTCAGGGTAGAAGTCCGAGCCCGCGCCCCTCAAGCCCCCAAGGATAGACTCCAGGTTCTCCAGCTGACGAGACAGAGCGTCGCATTACCAAACACTGCACCAATACACCAAGTGGTCCATCACTGCTGAATCCATGACAGCGTTATCAATGGAGCGCCCCCTATCCACAAGCCCCGCACCGATCTCACCTCATCGGGTGGCTCCGACTTAATCTTGCCCTCAGGGTGTTCTGCCGCAGGGCCGGGGCCCGACCCGGGCCCCCCCCGTGCGGGCCCCCCGGCGGCCCCCGGCGGGCCCTTCATCTCCAGCTCCTCCGTCTTGGGCTTCACGTCCACGGGCTCTTTGGAGTCGTCCTTGTTGAGGAGGTAGTGCAGCAGGGCGTGGGTCTTCTCCTTCTTGGGGCTGTGCTGCTCCTGCTTGGGCTCAGCCAGGGGCCCCTGGCCGGCCCCGGCCTCCACGGCCTCTTGGCCCCCCAGGGTGACCTTCCCCGTGGCCTCGGCGGTGATCTTGGCCACGTCGTCGGGGGTGTTGCCGTTCTGCAGCAGCTTGTGGAGGATCTTGTGCTTCTCCTGCAGCGAGGCCGTGTAGTGGGCCGCCGACAGCGCCGCCGCCACGCCCCCCGGGCCCGGCGCCGGCCCCGGATTGGCCGAGGACGAGGAGGAGACGCCGGCGGACGAGGGGCTGGTCATGCCTCCGACAGGGTCGGGGCCGGCCGTTGCCCCTCCAGGGCCGGAGTTGGGGGCGGCGTTGGGCGGCGGCGGCGGTAGGCTGGGCCCCGTGGGGCCGGGGCCCCCCGTCCCCAGCTCCTCGGTGGGCGAGGTCAGCAGCTGGAGCAGCTTCTTGTGGCCCTTGCTGTCCGGGATCCTGCGCTGGACCTGGTCGGGGCCGGAGAGGGCCTGGTCGCCGCCTCCCTCCCCGGGGTCCTTCCCGCCTGGCGCCGCCGCCGCCGGCCCATCGGGCCGCTCGGCCGCCGGGCCCTCGGCCGCCGCGTGCTGGGGGTGCGGCAGGTGGTGGTGCAGCGGGGGCTGCGGGTGGCGGTGCTGCTGCGGGTGGTGCAGAGGCGCGTGGTGGTCGGTGGGGCCCGACCCGGGCAGGCCCCCCGCCGCGGGGCTCTTGGAGCCGTCGGGGCCCGGCTTCAGGGGCTGGCCGGGCAGCGAGGACGAGGACGAGGAGTGCACGCTGGGGGAGCTGTCGGGCTTGTGGGCGGGCGAGGGGGAGGTGAGCGTGGAGGGCAGGGAGCTCCCCACCCCCTCGCTGATGGCTTGCAGGGCGTTGAGGGAGCTGCTGGAGAAGGTGGTGCCGCCTCCTCCTCCTCCTCCTCCTCCCCCACCTCCACCCCCACCTCCAAGGCCGCTCATAGGGGAGTGCATGCCTGGGAGATAACATTGAGACCACAATGAGACACACCCTCCGGCACACCCTCTTAAATCACATGACACGACAGAGTTAACGATGGACGGCCAATCACAGCCTCTGGGCGACCCTTGACCTACCTCCGGGGGAGAACTGGCTGGCGCCCATCTTGGGGCTCCCTCTGTTGCGGGGGGACATCAGGAGCCCCGGCTGGGGCCCGGCCATGCGCGGGCTCCCCGTCGGGCTGGTCATGCCGGCCAGGCCGTACCCCCCGCTGCTCTGGAAGGGGGGCTGCTGGGGGTGGAGCTGCTGCTGCTGCTGCATGCCCTGGCCCGGGTGCCCCTGGTGTCCCGGGTGGCCCGGGTGCCCCGGGTGGCCCGGGTGGCCCATGGGGCCCATGGCGTTCATCTGGTTCATGTGGCCCATCTGGTTCATCTGGCCCATCTGGTTCATCTGCATCATGCGGCCGCCCATGCCGCCGCTCCCCCCCCCTCCGCCGCTGTTGCCTCCGTACATGGGACCCCCGCCCATCTGCCCCCCGCCCATCTGCCCCCCGCCCATTTGCCCCCCGGCCATGGGCCCCCCGGCCATGGGACCCCCAGCCATGGCCCCCCCGCCCATGGGCCCCATGTGGCCCATGTGGCCCTGCTCGCTCATGGGGTAGCCCCTGTTCATGCCGCCCATGCCCATCCCGCCGCCCCCGGGGTTCATGCTCATGGGGGTGTTGGGGTTGGGCCCCCCCATGGCCTGCTGCCGCATGGCCCCCGGCATCATGCCCCCGGCCTGGGCCGCGCGGTAGCCGTTGGGCTCCCTGTGTGGAGGCAGAGGAGACACAAGGTAAGACTTGATTCTCTTCAACGATTAAGATATATTTATTTCTTTTTCAGTAGCCTAGATACTGTGTG
>NC_044048.1:18019731-18029731 GCF_902167405.1 Gadus morhua | reverse complement strand
GTGTATAAGCATGTGTGTGTATGTGTGTGTATATGCATCTGTATGTATGTGTGCGTGTGTGTGTGTGTGTATAAGCATGTGTGTATGTGTTTGTATATGCATGTATGTGTATATGTGTGTGTGTGTGTGTGTGTGTGTGTGTGTGTGTGTGTGTGTGTGTATGTGTGTGTGGCGTGCGCGGTCGCTGCCTCACCGTTGCTCTTGGGCAGGTTCTTGTGGAAGTCCTGGCGGTCGTCCTCGTGCAGGATGTTGTAGACGCTGGTGTTGATGAGCTCCTCCTGCTTGTACTGCAGGTACTGCGTCACGTTGTCCGACACGAACACGATGGTGCCCTCGCGGTTCACCACGAACAGGAAGCCGTCCAGAGCCTGGGGGCGGGGGGGTCAGCCACCAGAGTTCAGAACCACACCTGGTTCTGTCCCCAGGATGTCGAAGGGGGGGGGGGGCTTGGGAGTGAGGTGGAGTGGGGCCAGGGCGGGGGGGTGCACTTACCTGCAGCAGGAGGGGTCCCAGGTGGTCCTTATCGATGACCCCCTGACCCGTGGAGGACACGTCCGACTTCTGGACGTCGTCGTCGGCGGACAAGGCTTTCCCTGCAGGGAGAGAGAGGGGTCGCAAACAGAAGGTCACAATGGAGAAGATGACATGTGGATGACATAAAACAACAACAACAACAACAACAACAAACAAACAACAACCACAAACAAATCCAGATCCCATCCAGCACCCCGTCAGACGGTACAAAGACAGAAAGAAGCACAAAGGCAGAGTGACAGGAGAGATACCTCAAACCCCCGCTAGCAGGTGAAAAACAAAAACAAAAAGCGACGTGTTGTTCACTGATCTCGCGGCACCAGCAGGGGGCAGCGTTTCTCAAAGTTCTGCCTCTGTCTCCTTTCAGACGAGCGACTACAGGTAAGGCGGCGAGCCCGGGAGAAAGGAAAAGGACGGCGCAGAGGTTTTCTTGTGAGGAGCCTGTCGGGGAAGGGTGGAGGACTGGGCGCATGTGGAGCAGGTAGCAGCCGTCCACATGCTTTATATTCAGTGTCAGACTCTGAGGGACTGTCTGGTGGGCTGGGGCTGAGCAAGAGGAAGAGAGACTTTGCGGAAGAGAGAGCAACCGAGAGAGCGAGAGAGAGAAAGGAACGGGAGAGAGTGGGAGAGAGAGAGAGACAGAGACAACAAGACAAAGGCGGATAGAGACAGGAACAGAGAGAGATGGAGGAAAACCGTAATGGTGCCAGCGCCGGAGCGCGAGAGGGCAACGTACATTATAATGGAGAGCAAAGGAGGAGAGAGAGATAGAGAGAGATGGAGATCAAGAGAGGGAAAGAAGGGAAAAGAGAGGGAGAGGGAGGGGAACAGTGGACCCGGGCTGTGAAATGCACTGGCTAGGATAGAGCACTGCTGCTGTGCAGCGCAGGGTGAGAGAGAGAGGAAGAGAGAGAGAGAGAGAGAGAGAGAGAGAGAGAGAGAGAGAGAGAGAGAGAGAGAGAGAGAGAGAGAGAGAGAGAGAGTGAGAGAGAGAGAGAGAGAGAGAGAGAGAGAGAGAGAGAGATGGAGAGAGAGAGGGAGAGAGAGAGAGAGAGAGAGAGAGAGAGAGAGAGAGAGAGAGAGAGAGAGAGAGAGAGAGAGAGAGAGAGAGAGAGAGAAAGAGAGAGAGAGAGAGAGGGTGAGACATATAGGGAGAGGGAGAAGGAGGAAAGAGATAATGAGAGGGAGGGAGAAAGAGGAGAGAGAATGAGAAGGAGGGAGAAGGAGGAGACAGAGAGGGAGAGGGAGGGAGAAAGAGGAGAGGGAGAGAGAGAGGGACTTGGGGGCTGCTAGGCTACAAGAATCATTCCATGTGATTAGGTCCCGGGGGGGCACAGATACCCACACAAAGGAAAGAATAAATGTACAGCCACTTGGTCCAGACTTCAGGAAAGCAGCAAGGAAGGAATGAGAGATCGAGAAAGAGAGAGCATGAGAGAGAGAGAAATCTGAGGAAGGCGGGAGAACAAATAATTATAAGAGTGTGAAACGGAGACGAGTGTCTTAAACAAAAAGAGCAGGAGGTAAAGAAAAAAACAAGAGAGCGAGGAGGAAATGGAGAGAAAAGGCGAGAGAGAGAGGTAGAGACAGAGGACACACTTCATTGGTTCACTCAATATCTCAGGGTGCAGGGGGCTACCTACCGAGGCCGCAGCTCACTGTACTGTGATGCATACGACACACAAGACACCACAAGAGGCAAGGAAGGGGTTGGTCAAGATGTATGCTCAGCCTCCAAAACACTGCACACAGGAAGCAAACGTGAAACAACAACATCTAGAAACACAAAACAAAAAGAACCAAATGAACAACGCATCAGAGACCAGCCCCAAAAAAACCTGTGCCACTTCTTGTCTACACTTCCTGTAACTATGGCAACCTGTAAGCAGCCAGTCAGCGCCAGCTGTAGCCTCTTCCCCTTCCTGTCGAGGTGGCAGACACAGGCTGAGTGGCAGGAGAGGGCGTTCAGCTAACCAGCTAAGCAGCAGCACAGAGAGGGCTTTCAGCTTACCAACTAACCAGCAGCACAGAGAGGGCGTTTAGCTAACCAGCAGCACAGAGAGGGCTCAGCTAACCAGCTAACCAGCCCCACAGAGCGGGCGTTCAGCTAACCAGCCCCACAGAGCGGGCGTTCAGCTAACCAGCCCCACAGAGAGGGCTTTCAGCTAACCAGCTAACCAGCAGCACAGAGAGGGCGTTTAGCTAACCAGCCCCACAGAGAGGGCGTTCAGCTAACCAGCCCCACAGAGAGGGCGTTCAGCTAACCAGCCCCACAGAGAGGGCGTTCAGCTAACCAGCCCCACAGCAAACGCATTGACACCTCTTTGGGCTAATGTCAGCCCAACAGCGTGAAATCATACATTATTGAAGAGCTGAGACTCTCAGGTTTTGTGTTGGGAATATATTATTTTCACCGCTGTAGGATTAACGTCCATAAAAAATATTGAACGGGAGAAAAAACTATTTTTGAGCCGAAGACGGGAGTGATTATTCTCGGGAGCCACCCCTTTAAATGTAATCAAGTGCATCTCTTTAAACAAGATGGAGATCCACGTCACTGCTCACACTCGAGGAGCGATGTCGTGTTGCTCTGACCAAAAAATAATAATAATGACGCGTATAAAGTTTCACGACCACTGCATACGTCATCTGCATAGCGAGGTGCACTGGGTCCGTGCTGCAGGGACGTGCTAACCCCCGGCTCTCAGGACAGCCGCGTGGGCCAGGGGGGGGAACTCAGGGTCCGCTGAGGAGAGGCGGGAGGGGGGGTTTGAAGAGAGCATCGTGACAGCAGCAGCAGCAGCTGTATTGGGACTAATAGTTTGGCAACTCAGCGGCTCGGAGATCGGCTGCTGGAAACTTCAATTAAGCGACCCTTGGCCGCGGCCGGTGCACAGCTGGGCACGCACACACACACACACACACACACACACACACACACGCACACGCACACACACATACACGGACCGACAAACATACAAATACACATAATGACAGGTTCACAAAACAGTGCCAATGTTTCCTCCCAAACAGCACGGTTGATGCTCTGAAATTGGGAGGGAGATGAATGATTTGTCCTTGCACCTGGTCTCCGAGAGGAGACAAATGTGTGCGACAGGGTTGACTTTGTGGGGGTGGGGTGGTGTTGGGGGGGGGGGGCAGGATAACATCCAGATGTGATCGTGCACATCACACATACACACAAACATATACACACTGCTGCTCCTCTCTTTATCTCGCCTCCACTCCAGCAGCACATCTGCAGAGCTCCGCATGACCAACCCCCCACACAACAGCCTCGGATACAGACTCCCGCAAGGTGTGTGTGCGTTAGTGTGTCTTTAGCGAGGGGTGAGTGAGCGAGTGAGCTAGAGAGAGACAGTGTGCGTGCGTGACTGAGCGCGTGCGTGACTCACCCTGCTCCTTGATGTGGCGGATCTGTCGCACCGTCTCCTTGAGGATGGCGCATTTGTCCGGCTTCACGTTGAAGCTGTCGATGTCCCCGAGGTTGGCCGAGATCAGCTCCGCCAGCTCCTCGATGTACTTGCTCTCCTGCTCCCGGCGCCTCCTCTCGCACCTGTGGCCGCGGACGAGAGGGAGAGAGTGGGTGAGTGGGGAAGTTAGGGGGTTTCTGGCTCTGTCAACACTGGGATGGCCGGGGCGGGACAGGGCGGCGGCGGTGGCCCGGTGTGGCCGGTACTCACCCCAGGCCGGGCGTGTCGCAGGTGGACAACTTGCGCTTTCGGTTTTCCGAGCTCATGGGCTCCATGGAGTTGTCTCCCACAGGTCCGCTCATCGTGTGTACATATCAGCACCTGGCGAGGACCAGACAAAAGAAAGGGTTATATAAATAAACAATAACACTGAAGCCCGCATTATCTACCCAGCGGGGTAAATAGGGTATTAACACAAGGGGGGGAGGGAGGAGGGGACGCGGGGGGAGGGAGGGAGGGAGGGAGGGGGGATGTGCAGCCAATTATCGCACACTGAATCTGGAGAGCAATCTGGGTAAGGAACCCTTATGAACTATTGAGGAAATTGTAATAAGGAAAAAAGGGCTGATGGACTGTGCTCTGAACAGTAAACACCAGCGTAATGAAGGCTCACATCATGCAAATCATATTCTCTTGGCAGAGATTGAAAACTAAACATGTCTCGTCCGCCTCCACCCCCTCCGAGACCACCGTAAGCAGGCCTGGTGTGTGTGTGTGTGTGTGTTGTTGTTTATTGGTTGCCTTTCTTGTCTTCTTTTGTGTGTGTGTCTATCCAGTGTGTGCTTGTGTTTGTGTGCGTGTGTGTTGGTGGGTGTCATCAACACAAATGCACATGCATGAACCGAAAGCGCCACGGATAAGCAGTGCCTCTCTTCATTAGGAACACTGTAAAACAAACCCAGATAGACAGCCGTTGGCTTCTCCCCACGCGAGGAACGGAGAGGAGAGGAGGAGAGGTGAGGAGGAGAGGAGGCGAGGAGGCGGGAGAATCAGATGGCGAGGGTTGCAGCGGACAGTGGGAGACAAGGAAAATGTAGAGGAGGGGTGGAGGGGAAGAGGAAGATGGATGAAGTGGAGGGGAGAAGAGAAGAAAGGAGGAGGAGGAGGTGGTGAGGATGAGGACGGGGGAGGGAAGCTAGTGCTGTGAAGCATGTGCTGATTGGTCACTTTCTTAGCCACAGTGACAGCAGCTGACACTGGGGAAAGGTAGGAGGGAGGGAGGGAGAGAGAGAGAGAGAGAGAGAGAGAGAGAGAGAGAGAGAGAGAGAGAGAGAGAGAGAGAGAGAGAGAGAGAGAGAGAGAGAGAGAGAGAGAGAGAGAGAGAGAGAGAGAGAGAAGGAGGAGGGAAGACAGGATCAGATCAAGGAGAGAAATAGAGAGAGGGCAGCAGGGAAGGAAAGAGAGAAGATAATGAACTGGGGGAAAGAGGGAGTGAGTCAAATAAATGCAGGAATAGCAAGCTTACAGTGAAGTGTAGAAGATGAAGAGATAGAGGGAGGCTGATAGAGAGCACGAGAGAGAGAGAGAGAGAGAGAGAGAGAGAGAGAGAGAGAGAGAGAGAGAGAGAGAGAGAGAGAGAGATGGAGAGAGAGAGAGAGATGGAGAGAGAGAGAGATGGAGAAGAGAGAGAGAGAGAGAGAGAGAGATGGAGAAAGAGAGAGAGAGAGATTGAGAGAGAGAGAGAGATGGAGAGAGAGAGAGATGGAGAAAGAGAGATCGGCCATATGACGTAAAAACACTGGGCAACGAAAAAGGTGTGAAAATCTGAGCCAATAGATATGGATGGGGAAGGCTTGAGAGAACAGGGCGGGGGAAGGGAACAGGTAAAGGAAGAGATAGAGCGAGAGAGAGAGGGAGGAGGAGGAGGAGAAGGAGGGGATAACACATAGGAGATAGAGAAGAGACGCGGGAGGGGGGGGGTATCAAGGGAATGGTGTTGTGACGTGCGTCTGTGTGGCGCGACCCAACAGGCCACACCACTCCAGTCCCCCTCTTAACCTTCACAGCCAGAGCAGCATTTCCAATCCATTGATTACACGGTTATCCTGCAACCGGAGCGCAAACCTCTGCTGCAAAGACAATCACAGCGACAGTGGGGGTGGGAGGGCTGTTTGTGTGTGTGTGTGTGCATGTGTCTGTGTGTGTGTGTGCGTCGCCGGCCCGTTATTTAATCATCACGCATCATTATCTCCCCTACCTCCTTCCTGATCCTCCTCGAAGGGTCCGAGCCAGCCCCGAGACGATCTGATTTCATTTTTATTATCCTGTTCTATTACCTATTTGCCTATCGGGGGTGCTGCGTGTCACCAATAATATGTTTTAAACGGCGCAAGCCCGGCTGATGTGCAATTAAAGGGAGCGTGTGATCAGGGGGACGCGCCAGCGCCGCTCAGCCCAGCCAGAATCAATGGGGAACGCAGCGTTCATAGGCGGCTTAAGGAGCAGGGCCGGCCCGCAGTGGACCGGCCCCGGACGCCGGGCGGCGGGGCCGACGGTCTATAAACCTGATGAGAGGAGTTACCGAGGGAGACATGACGTTCCTGCGCAGCTCAAGCCCGTCGTCCCCCGGCTCCGCTTTAAATGAGTCTTTTAATCTGCCGCCTTAGCCCCCTCTGCCCGGGCTCCGTCTCTATCCACCTGCCTCCCCCTCCGTCTGTCAGCGGCCCTGTCGGTCGCGCTGCAACCCGTGTGGCTGCCTTGGGTGCTGGTGTTTATCCGTCCGTCAGTCAGTCAGGAGGTGCCAGGAGGTGAAACAGAGAAACTTCCAGCAGGGAGGAGGAGAAAGAGGAGGTGGGGGGGGGAGAGGAGGAGGAGGATGAAGAGAAGGATGATGAAGAGGAGGAGGATGATGAAGAGGAGGAGGAGGATCATGAAGAGGAGGAGGAGGATGATGAAGAGGAGGAGGAGGATGATGAAGAGGAGGAGGATGAAGTGAAGGAAGAGGATGAAGAGGAGGAGGATGATGAAGAGGAGGAGGATGAAGAGAAGGAGGAGGATGAAGAGGAGGAGGAGGATGAGGAAGAGGAGGAGGATGAAGGCGAGGAAGAGGAGGAGGAAGATGAAGAGAAGGAGGAGGATGAAGAGGAGGAGGAGCATGAAGAGGAAGAGGAAGAAGAGGATATAGAGTCGGCGGTGACAAGCGCGAGGAGGGGGGGGGCAAAGGAGGGTAAGGAGGGAGGAGGCGCAGTAGATATAGGGGGCGGAGTGGCGCAGACCTTGAAGAGTCAAGCATTAGGGGGTTTGACTTGAATCTATTCGCCGATACTCTTCCACTAAGGGAGCCTGTCTCCCGCCCGCCCGCCCGCCCACCCAGCCTCCCACCAGCCTACCAGTCTGCCTGCCTATTGACGGGGACCTCAAAGGCGGTGGGGGTGGTGTGCTCTAATTGCGGGGTGAATGAGGCGGCCCCAGAGGATGGTTGATTAGGAGGCTGCTGAATGCCCCAGGGAAATGGGTCACCTCCAGTCTGGCGCGGGCGCCTCACTCTTTTCTCCCCCAGTGAGTGAGGGAGCCGGGGGTAGGGGAGGGGGGGGGAGAGAAGGGGGAACGGTGGGTCAATTACACGCCGCGGGCACGGAATCTGGTGGCAGAGAGGCAGAGCACAGCATGGAGGCTGCCGGAGGGTGGGTGACACTAAGGAAACAGGGGACGGGGGGGGGGGGGGGGGGGGAGGGGGGGGAGGGGGGGCGGAGGTGGAGAGGGTGGATTAGGGGCATCAATGGAGGCTGGGAGTAGCTATTAGTGGGGAAGGGCGGCCCGATGGGTTTGGGAGGACATGGTGACGACGACACGGAGAAGAGTTGTGTCGTGGGGGTCTTCATTAAGAGCAGGACCAAAGTGCCCGAGATTGATTCCCCTTTGGGTGTGTGGTCCGTGCACGCCTCTCATTATGCGGTAATTATTTAGCCACGCACTTGCCGCTTTTGTTCCGCCGCGCGTCCATTTGAGACAATAGAGCGGGTCCTGTGCCGGAGGAAGGCTGCGAGGCATTCATCAGCGCCGGAGGCTGCAGAAGGAAGCACTTCATCACCGTCGCTCACTAAGACCAGGCTGCTCTCGTCCTCAACCTGCAAAGCACACGTCGACCAGGAACCAGGGAGCCTACCACTAACAATATGCGAGCTGTTCAGCGTGCACTTGGACTGAACCTTCTTTCTTTACACACCCAATTCACGAGGTCATAGTCGAATTACATTCCACTTTCTTTCTGTCAGAGTCCGTCAAAACAGGCTCTTATTGAAACCAGTCATTCATGGCAGACTTTCACCCTGTCACCGAGACCCACAGCAGACTAAAGATACAATCAAAACTACGTGCAAAAGGGTGATGTTCTATGAGGTTCTGGCCAGAAGACCTCACTTCACCGTCCATCCCAAGAGGGATCCATTGCAGATGAGAACATGCATCAGCCACCCTTAAAACCCTGTTGTTGGCTGTAAGGAAGTTAAAAATGTATACAAGTAAATATTTATATAAAAAATATTTCCTCGAGATGAAATTATTTTGACATAAAAAAGTAACTTGACGTAGTTTCCTTTACACTTCTAGTCCTCCATTATTTGCATTGATTGCTCCGTAACAGTTCAACCCTGGCGTGTGACGGACAACTTCGAGCTTTTTACGTTGCTCAGTAATGAGGCCAAGTCAGGTCTTATACACTGCCAGGCAGTTCCCCAGTAATCAGTCAGGTGTGACTCTGGAGCTACAGAGTTTATTACAGATTTCAGTCAGTAATACCAGAGCCGGTGGACCCTGCTAGCGCAGCCACCCCTGGTCTCTTTAATCCCCACACTGTGGACCAGAGGAAGGATCACTCACTCAGATCCACACAGAGCTCCTGACTGGACACTTACTGTCCAGCCATAGACCACATAAACCACCCTGGACCTCAGCACACAAAATACTCACACAGAGTTTTTGTTTTGAGTGTGATGGGTTCCGTTTCCAAATTCTCTCAACTAACAATTTTCCCTGAAGGGGACCCATGACGGCTGTGCTGGATTTGACAGCTCCAATGCTTGACGAAGACTATTTGGAGAAGTTCAGAGGGAATAATTGCCACATTAAATTACTGTAGAAAAAAAGGACGGGAGTGGATAATTGCAGGAGTGTGGTCACGGTCATGGTTACGAAACAAACTTTCGTTTGTCTTCGACAGTTTTACTATTTTTCAATAGCCAAAAAGTGGTCCACACTAGCGCATGTTGTTGCTTTGAATCAGGGGAACGGAGGGTGAGTTTCTGTTGTGGCAGAGGCCAATCAGAACTCGAGGAGGTGTCATATAGTCACTGAGAAGATGAGCATTTGGTAGCGCTATGGGAGAGGAGCCCATGGCAGTGAGGGAGGGGAGAGGGAACCGTTACCTCACTGGGTGCTCTTGGTTATTCATGGGAGAGGATTTAGGCTAGGATTCAAAATGGAGGACGGGTGGAGGGGCTGGATGGCGTGGGGAGCAACAGAGTCGGGGAGTGATGACGGGCAGGGGGGTGGGAGGGTGGAGGGGGGAGGTTATGGGTGAGGTGGTGTAAGGGTAAAAGATCAAGGGTGGAGAGGGTACAGGTGGAAGGGAAGGCAGGGTAAGAGAGGGTAGAGGAAAAAGTGGAACGGAAAATATATAGGGACGAGAGCGAGAGAGTAAGAGCGAGAGTGAGCGAGAGTAAGAGTGAGAGTGAGAGTGAGAGTGAGAGTGAGCGAGAGCGAGAGCGAGAGAGAGAGAGAGAGAGAGAGAGAGAGAGAGAGGGGAGAGAGAGAGAGAGAGAGAGAGAGAGGGGGAGAGAGAGAGAGAGAGAGAGAGAGAGAGAGAGAGAGAGAGAGAGAGAGAGAGAGAGAGAGAGAAAGAAACAAGATGCTTGGATTGAGGACAAGCAAGGGCAATTTGATGAAAGGAATCTATTGGGCAGTGGGGGAGTATAATATATATATAGCATAAATAAATAGTTTAGTATAATATAGTTTAGTATGAAGTAAATGTA
>NC_044048.1:17894731-18014731 GCF_902167405.1 Gadus morhua | reverse complement strand
GCCTTCAGAGTCTACAGCAAGCGGTACTCTATCACCCTGCTCGCGCGAGAGAGAGAGGGACAATGATTGTGAGCGGGAGATAAACATTGCATTTGTTGGGCGTTTCCCATCGGGGACGTCAACGATAACAAAAACATAGAATTACTCCGGCCTTGTCCTCTAAGCAGGCCGAAAAAAACAAAAAGGGGGTGTGGTGGAATCCGGTGGTGGTGGTGGGAAAAAAAGAGAAGCAGAGAGGTGCTGCGTGCACTGTGCGAGCCGGAGCCGGTAGACTTCAGCGGGATCATTACAGCTCTTTGTGCTCACTGTGACACAGCAGCCATGGAGTGCAGGGCTCAATAAATGCTAGTTAGCAGCATGTGGCGCTGCACATAGCACAGACGAGCAGGGAAGAAGAGAGGAAACAGGGACTATGGATGCAACAAAAAGGAGGAAGAAGAAGAAGAAGATGAAGAAGAAGAAGATGGAGGAGTAGAAGAAAAGAAGAAGAGGAAGAGGAAGAGGAAGAAGGAGAAGAAGAAGGAGAAGGAGAAGAAGAAGAAGAAGAAGAAGAAGAAGAAGAAGAAGAAGAAGAAGAAGAAGAAGAAGAAGAAGAAGGATGGTTGAGTAAATGGAGGAATGTTTTTGCGTGCCGACACACACTCACAGGGTCTCCTATCCACCCCAACCCTACAGTACTTTGACACGAGCACCCTCTCTGTTTATCTGCCGACTCTCTCAATTAAACCCACCGCAGAGAAACAGCCTTCGGTTTTACTGTCCAACCCCCCCCCTTCAAATGAAAGCATATGGGTGTGTGTGTGTGTGTGTGTGTGTGTGTGTGTGTGTGTGTGTGTGTGTGTGTGTGTGTGTGTGTGTGTGTGTGTGTGTGTGTGTGTGTGTGTGTGCATGTGTAGTGTGTTGGTGCTTTCAGGGGTAATGTTTTAACATACTCAAATCATTCCAATGAGACTATAGCTTAGACTTGCCAAAAACAAAATTAAGCTTCAATTAGATTGCGAAGATGAAAAAAACTGTAGTTTCTCAGGATTTTGATTGAAGAGACCAATTACTGTGTGTCTGTGTGTGTTTGTGTGTATGAGAGTTAGAGACGGGGGAGATAGAGAGAGAGAAACTGAGAAAAAAGAAAGAAAGAAAAAGAGAGAGAGAGAGAGAGAGAGAGAGAGAGAGAGAGAGAGAGAGAGAGAGAGAGAGAGAGAGAGAGAGAGAGACAGACAGACAGACAGACAGACAGACAGACAGACAGACAGACAGACAGACAGACAGACAGACAGACAGAGAGAGAGAGAGAGACAGAGAGAGAGAGAGACAGAGAGAATGCTACAGAGCTACATGCAAGGCTGCTGTTGAGATAGCGACCCTCTTTATGGCAGCTTTATTCTGCAGTCTCTTGTCCAATAGGGGCAGGGAATGACAAAGCAAACATTTCTCTCAGGTCACTGTACGGAGGAAACATGTGGTGGCCGTGTCACAGAGATTATCAAATGCCATTCATGCAAATGCATGTCGTCGGTGAAAGTAATGTCTAGGTTTCTCTCTCACTAGAGCCTTCCTGTCGGGAGGGTGAATAAAGTCACCAACCGAAACCAGGCAAATAAAAACGTTTTTGTATGAGTATGTATGTGTGGTACGTCCTTTGAGTGAATCTTAGTGACTCTAGAATAGCAGCTAGACCCCAGGTTGTATCCTATCCTTCCCCATAAACAAATCAACCCGGCGCCACAAGTGTGGGGCGACTGAAGAGAGAGGAAGGCCTACTTTGCCACGCCACTCCTTCTTTTTGTACGGCAAACTCGTCTCCTAAACACAAAATACCCGAACCCGAATATGGTATGATTCTTTAAATTCCCCAGTCAAATAGTGCTTTGATCTGATGCTAGCTTAAACTAGCAATGCTGAAGATTCAGGCACAGCGCCTCAGCTAAACTTCACCTCTTTAGAGCAATTACCACTATTTACAGGATGACGCACACAGCTCTAAACTCAGCGGCAGGACAGGAGGAAGGGGGTGGGGTGGATGGACGGGGAGTGAAGGAAAGTGACAGATCCTAGCTTAGCACAGAAAGACTCCAGGAGGGTGTACACTACAGAGAGTCTAAACTCACCCGGCCAAAGAGAATGTGCGCGCGTGTGCGTGTATGTGTGTTTGAATTTTGGAGTTGGTGTGCGTACTGTAGTGTGCCATCCAACAGACATTTGCATCCATTTCACCATACGGAAATGGACGTTTTTGCATGACTCATCTATTGCCCAGAAGGTACAGCTAACCAAAGGCATACCCACGCTACACTGTGTGTACTAACAACCATTACCTTATTGATGTGAACACTGTGCTACTTCAGAGGCGCCTATCCCGGGATCCATCGGTAGAGAGCGGAAGTGAAGAGAGACATGGCATGCGTGAGCCAGGATGATAATGATAGCCTAAAGCTGCTGCAGAATACAGAGCAACTTTGCAAAGCAACTTGAGTTTTAAAAGGCAAGCCGACGCTCACCGTAGCAAAACACATAACCTTTATTACTCTGTATGTTGTACGCCACGGCGCGGTTAGCTGTGGATGCAGGTAGTGGATCACACAGAACACAGTGGCATAGTGAGTGGATGATAGTAACGCAGCAGTGTGGGTATTGGTAACGCAGCACGCCGCATGCAGGCCGAGCCTGGCCTAGTTTTAACAGTGGGGCAACCTGATGGGCTGGAGCGGGAAGGCCAGGTCCTGCTGTCAGATTGGTGGATCAATCAAGTTGGCAGTCAAAACACCATACTCCTTTCTGCAGGCGGAGAGATGAATTATTATGATATTAATTCATAATAGGGCTTAAGATTTAAGAGCTATTATTTGGGTGTAATTTGTTAGAGATGGCATAACCATCCGTCAGCTATTAGTGAGTGAAAGGCACTGTGATATTATCCGATTTTGAGTTTTGATTTGACTGCGTCAACCTCTATGTAACACAATTTCAATTTTAGACCACTCCTGGCTATTTTCTGAGTAATCAGGGCATCTTTCCTGTGATATGTTCAGGGAGTCCTTCTTGCCTGTCAATCACAGGTGCGTGAAATGTAAACCTTCTAAATGGCAGAAAAACATATGGAGGGAGGGACAATGGAGGGTTGGTATGTTTTTCGGTTGTTAGGTTTACAAATCTTGCTATCTTCCGTTCTTTTCTGCTCTCAATTTATAACCTTCAAGTCTTGCCTACAACACCTTTAAAGACTTTTAAGACTCAATTCAGACACACCAAAGCACAGATGACCTCAATTATCTGCTGGTGGTTTGTCTGAGCTACCCTTCCAGAACCCCCAGAGTTTATTTCAGGAAACCTAATAGTTAAATGCTTAAGGGGTTACTCGATTTATCTTAAGGGTCAGCTGTTTGCTTCTTGTTGCTGACAGCCACCAGGGCTCTGAGAAGGGGTTAGTGTCGAACTAGTAATAGCCTACAACTCAGAGATTTACTCTGCAGTCCTGCTCTCATGGAAAATTCAAGAACATGAAACAGCATGAAAGCAGAAGGTGGTTGGATCTGACCCAGGAATGTTGGGGAGAGTACCTGGACATCAAAAACCAAGGACTCAACCCAAGGTTAACAATGAGCCGTACCCACCACCTCTGCTGGTATCAGTAGAGATGTCCTGTATCCTAAACTCAGTACTGCAGCCTTATTAAACACCAGCGATAGCCAGGAATATTTAGAAAGTTAAAAAAAGGTCTTGAATTATTATTATAGCCTAGCTTAAGCTGAGAATCTCAAACAGTAGCAGGGGTAGCCTAATAGCTTAGCTCCGTAGTCTCACATTTCACACTGGCCTGAGAGTCATACAGTGTAAAACGACGTTGTCTGTGTTTGCTTAGACCTAGCTAATCAATTACCAACTCGGCCACAGGCTGACACGTGTGTCCGTGTGCATGCGAGTGTGCGGGTAAAGTGAACAAAAAGCTCTCAACAGAGTGATAGAGGGAGAGAACAAGAGAGGGAGCTAGAAAGAGGGGGATTGAAATGAAGGGACACATTCCTGTGCTCTCGAATGCCATTTGTGAAGTGGAGCAGAGGCAAGCAACAGAGTCCTGATAAGATAAAGAGGGCCAACTTCTCAATCCATCACCTTCAACTGAACCAGAAAAGAGGAACTGATCGCCACGGCGACTGACGGCTGCGACTGAGCTGCGAGTGTATGCCCAAAATAATATTAATTATAAATCTAAAAAAAATGGAAAACATACACCTATAAACAGACTGGGAGCCGCACCAGTCCCCCTTCAACCCCAGATAGACTTACAGCAAGGCAGTAATCATCCTTGGGTCTAGTGCTGCCTGTGTCATCAAACTAAAGAAGATGGTTGTTTTAAACACTCTATGGGGACCTATCATTTATGCAGGGGAGTATGCATTATCACACCACAAAATCCCCCACACACACACACACACACACACACACACACACACACACACACACACACACACACACACACACACACACACAGACACACACAGACACACACACACACACACACACACACACACACACACACACACACACACATACAATGACATCCATGAGACTGATCTATTAAACATGTAGCAAGGCCAACACATGGATCTATTTAAAGGAAAACCAATGGGGAGCAGAGGGAGACACAGACACTGTTCAGTCACAGACACACACAGGCACACACACACACACACACACACACACACACACACACACACACACACACACACACACACACACACACACACACACACACAAACACCGACCAGCGTCTGGTGTTGTTGTGTGTGTACCAAGGTGAGAGCAATGAGTGAGGTAAAGTGGACCTTTTTCTCTTTCTGAATAGGTTTTTTAGTCGATATGTTTTACAAATAAACTTGTGTTTTTCATCCCTCAAGTTACTAGCCTTGATATGACTCAACAAGAAAAGGACCATTTGTTAAAACATTTTTTAACATGGCATTCTTGGCTTTTTATAGCAGCTTTTTCAAACTAGGGTTGTTGGAAAAAGAAAGTCAAGGAGGAAGTGAGATAGTGGCAGGAATTGACCGGTTTGTAACTGATTGTGAAAAAAATGCATTCCGTTTGCGTTTCACTATAACACACTTAAGCCTGCAATCAATGTCGGCAGCACACAATATGGCCTCAACTTTATTGCCCCCAACAATTAATACAATGTATTGATGTCATAAAGACGAAGTACATAGGCGGAGAATAGCATGTTATACCTTTCTCTTACTATTGTATACGGGGATAATATATCTTGGTTGTAAAGGTGTAGCATCTGATGAAGATTCTCTCTTTCCGTTTCAATGTAAAAAACAAGCTGCATTAATGGACACTATGGGCACTCGGCCAGGGACAGACACTATTCAGGCTTCATTTGTGTAATAGGTCAATCAATATGCCCCTCCCATTCTCGCCCCCTAGCCCCGCCCTGATGGTCAGCAGGCTGCTGCCACGGCAACGGACCAACAGAACAACCAAGTCATACACTAAGCAGGTCACCGATTCCGTTCCCCCCACAGTGTTCGAACGCCCATCTACCTGGGCATGGATCTCTTGGCACTCTGGGAAGATATCATGAAGCCTATATGTAGGACAATGAAACTGTACTTCAACGAGTAGACACCATAAAAAAGTAGACTGCTGTCAAGTCCAACCAATGGATCAGCTTGATGGAGAGTGACCCGTTTCGTTGGGTCTTTGCGTGAGCTGTGAAGCTAACGTGGATACCGGTCTGTGGACGGTTTGGTGAGTGGGTTCACAGTGGGGTTGGTTCATGATGAACCTGTATACGCTCATGGGATGCACCTTGCAGGCTTTAACCACCTGCCAAGCTGAATATCCCAAGATGATCATCAATACATCTGCCGCCCAACCAGAGCCACAGTGCTCCATTGAGAGATCACTTCTCCTCTGCAGAGAGTCTAAGATGGAGAGCATGACGGGGAAGGACCTCAATGACACTTGACAGAGCTGAAATCTAAAAGGGCCAGTATGCGAGCGTGACACACATATTAAGCGTGTTACAGCAACGTAGCTATTTCCCAAATTACCACACATTAAGCCAAAGCCCTCTTTGTTACCCTTTGCCGCTCACACACGTGTGTTCATGTCACACACACGTGTCGCACACTCAACAGATGTGCACACAGAGGCACATGACTCTCACACGCAAGTGAGACTTTCTCAGTGGGAATGCTACATAATTGGCTCACAATAAGCCCACAATCAGTGCGGTCTAGGAGACGGTCCGCATGCAGTACGCCAGCCACCTCTACCCCTCCCCCACTCAGCTCCACCTTCCCTCCTCTCTACTTCTCTCTTCCACCTCCCCAGCCCTCCTCGTCTCCCTCTCCTCTGCCCCCCCCCCCCCCCCCTCTCCCAGCCACCCCCTCCACACCTTTACCTTCTCTGTGCTGACAGTGTGAGGGCAGAATTACCATGCCACCCTACCCCCACTTCACACACACGCACACGCACACGCACACACACACACACACACACACACACACACACACACACACACACACACACACACACACCACATTTATTTGCTTAGAGTCCAAAAACTGCACAGCACGGGGAAAGTAATGAGAGGAGAGAGAGTGGGAGACAGGAAGGGAAGGAGGGACAGAAAGAGAGAGAGAGAGAACGAGGTTGACACACAAACAGAGCAGTCGGAAGCACACATGCAATCAAACACACACACACACACTGCTCTCACTCTTCTGCTCCCCGTCTCTCTCCTGGTGGAGCATCTAAATCACATTAGCTGCCTGCCTGCCATCCATCACTCCCACGGACCAAAGCAAACGCTGTGTACGGAGGGAAACTGCATGGCAACATGCAACCCCCCCCCCCCTCCACACACACACACACACACACACACACACACACACACACACACACACACAGACACACACGCAGAAGAGTCGATTCTGCACACAATATAATCAAGCCAATCAGCTATCGATTTGCAATTGACCCATTGCACGTGCATCACATGTCCCAGCACATCGACCCCATATGTGCACGGTGCGACCCGTTTGCATTTGGGCCATGCTCCCCCCCCATCAGCAAAATTACATTAGCATCAGTGGGAGAAATATAATCAACAATTCCATGACTGCACAATAGGCAACAAAAACACACCAGGGTTGCTCTAAATATTTAAAGAGAGGGAGCTAAGCAGAAAGAGGGAGCGACATCTTGAGAAATCGGTTTTATTCTTGTCGGTATCAATCTTCTTTCCTATTAGAGGGGGATGGAGTCCTTATCTAACGACTTGTGTGTGTGTGTGTTTGTGTGTTTGTGTGCATAAGTGTGTGTTTTGCTCAATAGTCTGTGTGCATTGCAGTGTGATGCTCCCTGCCTATCAGGATGCATGGTGAATTTGTGTTGAGTATTTGTGTGTTGAGTATTTGTTTGGGTGTGTGTCTGTGTGTGTGTGTGTGTGTGTGTGTCTGTGTGTGCGTGTGTGTGTGTGTGTGTTCTACATCTAATGTGTTGTCCCTCGAGACAGGCGCAGGGGGAGGAGGAGGGGGGCGGGGCAGAGAGGAGCGCATAAAGAAGAAGGGGGAGAGAGGATGAGGAGCAGAGAGGATGAAGAGGGAGGGGAGGAGTTAACGCCGGCTCCATACATTAGGAGACAATATGGAGCCTGGCGGTGCGGCGGGGAACAGGCTGTGTGGGGGGGGGGGGGGAGGGGGGGAACAGAACAAACAGCAGCATCAGGCGAGCGGTGCGGCTCCGTTTAACCCGCTCGGTACCACCAGCTCCCACGCTCGGCAGTCTCCGTTGGACCCGCCCGCCCGTCACCGTTGGCTGGGTCTAGACGCCTGCCTCTCTCCCTCTCCCTCTCCCTCTCCCTCTCCCTCTCTCTCTCTCTCTCTCTCTCTCTCTCTCTCTCTCTCTCTCTCTCTCTCTCTCTCTCTCTCTCTCCCTCTCCCTCTCCCTCTCCCTCTCTCTCTCTCTCTCTCTCTCTCTCTCTCTCTCTCTCTCTCTCTCTCTCTCTCTCTCTCTCTCTCTCTCTCTCTCTCCCTCTCTCTCTCTCTCTCTCTCTCTCTCTCTCTCTCTCTCTCTCTCTCTCTCTCTCTCTCTCTCTCTCTCTCTCTCTCTCCACACGTAGCCACCGATGACGCAGACGTCTGCTGCTAGTCGTTTGGGGGCGCGTTTGGAAAAGCAGAAAAAAAAGAGGGATTCGCTCTCGTGATCTCCTAGGATATGCAGATGATATGCTAAAGCATACTGTGGAATGCCGGCGTGTGTGTGCGGCTGTGTGTGTGTGTGTGTGTGTGTGTGTGTGTGTGTGTGTGTGTGTGTGTGTGTGTGGTTGTGTGCGTGCGCAGGGCTCGTCAACCAGGTGCACGAGGCAGAGCTGTTGACGGCATGGCGGCGCTGCTAACAGCCGGCGGCGTGGCGTGACGACTTGTAGGGACGGCCGTCAGCCACATGTCTACAGACCGCACTGGAGATTGCAAGTGACCGAATGCAGGTGGGAGGGGGGCGGCCGTGGGGGTGGGGGCCGGCGTGCACGTGGGCGTGCATGGTCACGTGGGAATCAAACAGAGCTGGCGGGGCTGGGCGGGGAGGGGGGCTGTGCTTTCAGTTAGCTCATGAAATCATGTTCAATCGGCCCACTCCAGACCCCCTCCAGCCGTTTGATGTGTAATGAGAGAAAACATTTGTGCGAAAGATTCACACCCAAACCCCCCCTGCCCCCACCCCCAACCCCCCCCCGTGGGCCCCAGCCCACCCCATCCCACATCATGCCCTTACACTGCCCCCCCTCCCCCCGCTCGCTGCCGTGCCAACCAACCCCCGGTCGGAGCAACAGTCCCCCAGTTATGAGACTATTGAGTCATTTTCCTCCACTTTCCACAGATCTGCATCTTATTCGTCCTCGCTGCTATATAACAGGGAACAGTTTGTGCTATCGTGGCACACAGTCAAGAAGGCTGCATTCCTCCCTTCTCCCCCTCTCTCTCTCCCTCTCTCTCTCTCTCTGTCTCTCTCCTGTATTTTTATATTGCTTGTCTCTCACTCTATCCCCACCTCCCCACCGGCTGTCTCTCCCTCCCTCTCTGCCCCTCCCCCCAGCCGCTTTTCCTGCCTTCCCCCCCCCCCCCTCCCTCCCTCCCATCAGGCTATATGCAGCAAGGCATGCATGCACTAAGGACAGAGACAGAGAGTGAGAGAGAGACGGAGAGGGGAGGGCGGGTACAGGGAGAATGAGAGCAAGAGAGAGAGACAGAGAGAGGAGGGGACCAAGAAATAGTGTGAGGGAATGAGAGATGGATAGAACAGAGAGAAAGAAAGTGAGAGAGAGAGGGGGAACAGCGAGAGTGAAAGATAAAGTGACAGGGAATAAAGGGGGAGGGGAGATGGTGAGTGACACAGAAGCAGAGTGAGCTGGTGAGTTAGAGACAGACGCAGAGAGACAGAGAGAGAACGAACGAAAGCGAGAGAGAGAGGCTGAGAGAACGAGAGAGAGAAACAGAGGGAGAGAGAGAGGCGGACTCTCACCAGCGATGGGCGTTCCCAGCCAGCTACTACAGGGTCAAAAGTTTACCGTGGTTTTAATTTCACCTTTCTGCAGCCAATCAGAAAGCAGCACCGGCTGCCGGGGGAACTTTGACCCACTCGAAGAATTTGTCTGTAATAATCCAAGAGCCCCCCTTACTCCCGGCGGTTTCTACCTTTTCGCTTTCAAAAACGATCCATATTTTCCCTGTTTCTCCCCCTCCTACGTGCTCCTCGTTTGGGCTCTGCATTAGCGTCCCTGCGTTCGTCGCCTGCCCCCGCCGCATTGTTTCAGACTGTATCGCAGCCCTTGTCAGACAATGGAAGAGGTGAAGTTCAACAGCTAATACGAAATGCATGCCAGAGCACCACCACCAACCAGAGTCCACAGTCCAAAACACACAATGCAGCACCGAAAATACTCACACACACACGGTCCCACCTCCACACCCCGTCTGAAAATGTGTTAACTAGTGCGTATTCAAGTGCCCACTTATTCGTGTGCATGTGTTCTTGGTTTGTGTGTCGAGTGGGTGTGTGTGTACACGTTCAGGGAACGGAGTGAGCACAGAGGAGAGACAGAAAAAAGGACCATATGTGTGTGTGTGTGTGTGTGTGTGTGTGTGTGTGTGTGTGTGGGTGTGTGTGTGCGCGTGTGTTTGCGTGTGTGTGTGTGTGTGAGTGTGTGTGTGTGTGTGTGTGTGTGTGTATGTGTGTGTGGGTGTGTGTGTGCGTGTGTTTGCGTGTGCGTGTGTGTGTGTGTGTATTATGTATATATACACCCGCTTCTTGAGTAGGTGCTTTTGATTAATTAGCAGTCGTAGCCGATGAAGGACGCCCCCCTGTTGTTCCATTCTCCTCCCTGAATCTGCAGTTTCTCTCCACCCTCATCCCCCCAACCCCTACCCACACCCATAACCACCCACCACTCCATCCACCTGTGATAATGAGGCACAGGCAGGTGTATGCACTTTTACTCTCTTTCTCTCTCTCTCTCCTCTCTCTTTCACTCCCTCTCTCCCCCTAGCCTGGCTGCCGCACCCTGACATGGGGCTGAACAGGTATTAGTGAGAGGGAGGGAGAGAGAGAGAGAGAGAGAGAGAGAGAGAGAGAGAGAGAGAGAGAGAGAGAGAGAGAGAGAGAGAGAGAGAGAGAGAGAGAGAGAGAGAGAGAGAGAGAGAGAGGGAGAGAGAGAGATAGAGAGAGAGAGAGAGAGAGAAAAGCTCAACCAGAGGCCGAGCTTCTTCACATTTAAACACTTCGAGTCTTGCGGGCAGCCTGCTCACAGAGACAGATCACCTTACCTCGCCCTCCCAATCTCCATCCATCTCCCCAGTTATCTCTGCATCCATCTCCCTCTATCTCTCTCCCTTATTCTTTGCTTTTATCTCCCTCGTTCAGCTTAGCTTTTAGCGGCCCAACTGTTGGCTCGTCTTCCTTCCCCTCATGACTTACTCCCTCCCTTCCTTTGCTCTTTTTCCTCCTGAAAAAGGAAAGTTTTTCTGCCCAGTGATTGGGTCAGGTGGGAGGGCACAGCCCCTGATTCAGAGTGGGGGTGCCGGTGCCGGTGCCGGTTTAGTCCAGTGTGTGTGTGTGTGCCTGTGAGGGTTAAAGTGGCAAGGCATCTTTATCTTGATCCCTGATCTAACAGTTCAGGGATCAAGATAACAGTCTTCACACACGCACACACACACACACACACACACACAAATACAAACTTAAAGCTGTTTGCTTTTAACTTTTTGGGATTGATATTCTTCTAAATATTTCTCATGGTACACCAGTTTGTCTATATTTGCTTCTCTGTCTGTCTTGGTTTCAAAGGATCAGAGATCAAAATTATTAGTAGTTAAAGTTGAACATTGAGTGTTAAATATTCCCTGGCCTAAAGATTTGATTAGATTAAGATTCACCAGTCAATGATTCAAATACTCAACGATTCTCCATGCATCTCTATGTATCGCTTCCTCAATTTTCCATTTTACTGCACATAACTACACTTCCGAGCAGTCAGATAAATCAGTCCAAATGTTGCAGGGAAATGTAGTCTTGTGTTCAAGTTGAGGTTCAAACAACGCTCTAAAAAAGCATTTTCTTTGATTTTATTAAAAAATGCTGCGGCACAGATAAAAATATTAACTATGACAGACTAACAACACATACATGTCAAAGGCCGACATTGTTAATCAGCCTATAGGGTTGATATTATGAAAACTGCCCTGACTCATGACCCCAATAAACTGTGACCCAACCACCAACACTCACTTGGTATTTTCCTGAACAATGAAACCAGGCTAAAATCGGGTTACCCATTTGGTTAGCTCTACCCCTAAGCTAGACAAAATGCTGTTGAATCAATCAACCCAAATACCAAGCTTAACAACCAAAAATGATATATCAGGTGTGATACACGTAAAACTTCGACATTAGAACAGAACGGTATTCGCGTCATACCCTGAATCATTGTGAAATCCGTGCCCATGAAAGGAGCACTGTCAACGGCTTCACTCTCAAGCTGAGCACGGGTTGAGCTACAGCGGACATTAGCGCTGTGGTTTCAGGAAAGCCTTGTTTTTCTTGTAATTGTAGGAACTATGTCATGTAAGTACTTGGTATTGCTACGTGATGCTTCAGTTATGGCGTTTAGAGCCTGAATTATTTGGGAATTTGCTCTCGCTCGCATCTTCCATTAAAGTCGCAGAGCAGCCAGTTAAGTTTACAGAAAGCAGAGAGAATTAGGTGGGCAGCAACCTGGTCCTATGAGGTTAAAGGCCCACTATGCAACTTTTTTAGCCAAAATTACATTAAGTATGCAGGTTGAGAGTTATGCTGATGGTTCTGCATCCATTTCTGGGTCGATTGGTGGGTGTGTCATTTACCCATGTCGCCTCTCCAGTGAAAAAGCGCATATGCAACTTGATCTGTTCGGACCGACACAATCCGGATGTGACGCAGCGGAAGTATCCTCGAAAATGTAGTCAGATTGTAGTTTCGAAAATGCTTTACGGCACAGACACACACCCAAACACGGCACCGGCTAGATATAAACAGCCAGTTGCGAGGCAATTGTTGCATTCATCATGGATCAATCGACTAATGGTACGGCCACACCAACCGCGTTACTCGCGTTGGATAACGCGAGTAACGCGCCTAACCTGACGCTTGATCATTCTCACAAAAATGGTTCAACGCGCCTGTGGCTGCGCTAGAGTCCGAGGTAGGAAACCCAAACGCCGCCGTGTTTGGGTGCATGATAGAGTTTAGATCGGGTTAGATTAAATAATCTCGGATATAAATAACGATCTCATCTCATCTCATCGTCATCCGTTTATCCGGGGTCGGGTCGCGGGGGGAGCAGCTCAAGCAGGGGGCTCCAGACTTCCCTTTCCCGGGCCACATTGACCAGCTCTGACGGGGGGATCCCGGGGCGTTCCCAGGCCAGTGTTGAGATATAATCTCTCCACCTAGTCCTGGGTCTTCCCCGAGGTCTCCTCCCCAATGGACGTGCCTGAAACACCTCCAAAGGGAGGCGCCCAGTGGGCATCCTTGCCAGATGCCCGAACCACCTCAGCTGACTCCTTTCTAAGTAAAGGAGCAGCGGCTCTAATCCGAGTTCCTCACGGATGACTGAGCTTCTCACCCTATCCCGCGACGCCAGCCACCCTTCTGAGAAAACTCATCTCGGCCGCTTTTACCCGCGATCTCGTCCTTTCGGTCATCACCCAACCCTCATGACCATAGGTGAGGATAGGAACGAAGATCGACCGGTAGATCGAGAGCTTTGCCTTGCGGCTCAGCTCTCTTTTCGTAACAACGGTGCGGTAAAGCGAACGCAATACCGCCCCCGCTGCTCTGATTCTCCGGCCAATCTCACGCTCCATAGTACCCTCACTCGCGAACAAGACCCCGAGGTACTTGAACTCCTTCACTTGGGCTAAGGACTCATAAATAACGATAATCGGGTTAAATAACTTCACATGGTGTTTCTGGTGTGTTTCCAGCATTCGTAGTGTTGATCAGGAGAGAAATAGTCCGCCAAGACGTTGAGGTTGCTTAGCAACCAGAGACTCTGTCCATGCAAGTGAACGGAGCGTTCACTCTTCGTCATAACTATCAAACCGAACATCCTTCACATTCACCGAGCGAACATTATGAAAGTAAAATGCACATTTCTCGCTAAAAATGTTTCCATAAACGCATTTAATGGCGTAACTATGTTACTATTTCCACCCAGAATAAAGAAAGATGTCGGCCGTATGCTTCTGTGCAAGGGTCACTACAGTAACGAATTGCTTTACGGCACAGACCCCCAAACACGGAACCGGCTCGATATAAACACAAGTAACTAAGGGATTGTTATATTCATCATAGATCAGCCGACTAAAAAGAGACAGAGAAACCCAATGTCGGAGGAACAGAAGAAGAGAAAAGGGAGACTGACCGACAGAGAGGCCAGACACGAGTAAACGTTGGGCAAGCTTTTCAGGAATAGCGTGAACTGAAAGAAAAAGAAGACTGCAAATCAGACGCCGACTCGGCCGTGTTGCTTTTGAAATTGAAAGTACCCTTGGGTGAACTTTGTCTTCGTGGTATTCTTGATTCTGATAGTCTCTGTACAAATGTGTTTGCTCAACCATCTAGTTGTGAGCCCTGTAAAAATTGTTTTCTCGACCGTTTTGTTGTGAGCCCTGTATGTTTCTAGCTTGCTTGCAACCATATAAACACCTTTGTTTCCATGGGTGTTTTGCTGTTCGTCTGTCCCCCAGATACAGACTGAATCCCCGAATCCAGGTTCTTGTTTATTTCGATTATTATGTTGGCCAAACCTCTTACACTGATTGTTCTGTTCAACCTAAGATAAAACAATTATAACCTAGGGTATAAATTCTCCCGGTGAACTATAAAAAAGGATGGATTTATGTTTATTGCAATGCAAATACACCCTTTTAAAAATGTATAACCTTGCCTACACTTTATGAACATCTACTTCGGACATGGCTCCACGCATTCGCCGGCTTCTTTGAAAACAAATGAACATGGCTCGCGTAGAAGTGCATGGGGAAGGGACGTCAACGAGTTGTTACGACAGTGTTGTGAAATATCTACTACGAAGCTGTAGGGGGCGCTGTGTAGAGTAATGTGCGTGCCAAAACCAAGAAAACAGCGAAGATATTCCCGAAGTTGCATAGTGGGCCTTTAAAGAAACTTCACTAGTTTCTACTAACATTGGGATTTGTGAATAATGACAAGTGAAGGACTGCTCTATTTTGCACACTGGGGAAACTGAGAGTGAACCCATTCTCTGCATATTTCTCAACTGTAAATCTTTATTGACAGAAAATCAGAAAATACGTTACATATCACAAAACAAAGTAAGAGCTCAGATGACTACCCAACGTAAAGACAATGCTTCAAACAAACTGGTAGTTTCAGCAGGTTCAGTGCCCATATTAACCACCAGAGCAACGATTGAAAACGTTGCATCAATTAAAAATCTAAACTTCATATACATTTACTGAACTAATGTCTCGCAAGAAATATTTCCACTGCAATGTATGCATGCATTTTGTTTCGGCAGACCGAAACTTGACATATGTGACTTATTGCTGGCCTCTTCACCCGGTCGGTAGGGGTAATGGACCAGGGAACGCTCATTTGGGTCGCTTTGGGTCATATTGACAATCAACCCATTCTGTCGTTAAAGGTTGGGTAGGTGATTTGCGAAACGCCAGCAGATTTTGAAAATACACAACTCAAATGGTCCTACCCCCTCTCCTTCAACGCTGACTCTGACTCCACCCATTCCAAGTACCTGGACGCGCAATCATGCACGAGCGCAAACAGAGATGCGCGAGAGCGAGCCAGGCTAGCGTAGGTTTTCGTTTAACAACATGGCACTACATTCAGCTGTAAGTTGCACCCAGTACCGCGGGAAGTAGGAGTGCTGGGGGTGCTGCAACACCCCCTGTCCGAGGCCCTGTCTTATCACAGAAAACGATCATTTCTAAAAACTCCGGCCAAAGTGGAGATTTCTGAAAACGCCGGTTATGTGTTGTCGTGTCAACGGGGAGAAACGGGATTTTAGGTTCTGAAGCGTCACATTATGCACCAGGAAATGCTTAACGTCATGTGAGCGCCCGCTGTACCGTATTGGTCCGAATATAAACACAAACCCCATTGTAAGACGACCTATATTTGGAAAAAAGATTTGAAGACCAGATCCGTTTTTTATGAATAAATAAATTGTATTCATTGAAATAATATACGAAAATAAAAAGGCATCGAATAAAACACTGCATTGCCACTAAACAGTAGTGCAAATAGGCCGTACTGATGTGTACACCAAAGACTATTCCTGACACTCCTCTGCCCCGCTGTGTTCGCTCTGGCTGTGGTCGCTCCGAACTGTTTCGGCCCGTGGCAAAGCGAGTCATCCTCGCTGCTGTCCAAGGCATTTTGAGACGCAGCATTTATTTAATGCTCATATGACCTAGTGCTGAAAAAAGGTTATAGGAAAAAGTGTGAGGGTAGCGGTGGTGCGCTAAACTTGTTCTGTGAGCAGCTGGATGTGAACGATCGATTTTCAACTGTCCGCGCATGCACTGGTGTAATTGAGCTGCGCTGCTATACATCTTTTTTTATCAATGTAACGAGTTGCGAGTCTAGTGCAGGCTGAGTTTTTTTTTTTCCCAGCACCCCCTGCTGAGAATACGTTCTCGCTGCAATGGTTGGACCAGATGTTATAAACATTAAACGGTCACATAAATCATTACTATTTTTAGAAAATGTATGTTTGTTTCATATAATTGTATTGGAAGTCCTGGTTTTCACTAGGGTTGCCGCGGTGTGGACATTTTCACACCGAGTAATACACTCGTCTCCACACCGGTATTACCGAGTATAAACGGTATAAACTTTGAAACTAGGTCAACCGCCACACAAGCATCGGTTTTTAGACCCTTCTCGTCCTTCAGTTGCCGCCAACGTTCGAAAGCAGCGCCTAGGATTATTCTTGATTTCAGTTTTTCTCTTTCAGCGTTTTTATTATCAATTACTCTCTGAAAAAGAGTTTTCCTTCTCTTTGCTGGTGGTGGTGGTGGTGGTGGGGATGGTGGCGTCTTGTCTGCCATGGAAATTGTCTTCTACTGCTAGGTCCAAATGTGGATTAACTAGTTCCAGTAGCTACCGCAGGATAACAACAAACAGGAGCTTGCTCTGGGTCACGAGCTCTGGGTCACGAGTACTGCACGAAGGGGTCGCGCGCGGGGCGCGGGGGAGGGGGAGTGCAGTACGACCGTTTGATTGACGTACTTACTGTCCAATGCAACTCGGTGGCAATGGAAATGATTGGCTGGAGTTTTTCGAGCCCTGCCCGTTCCACAGATGATTGACTTGTTTAATTTTCATGTCAGTACTTCTAAAGGCTGATTTATGCTCAGTTACGTAAGCGTAAGCGCAAGCGCAAGAGGCCCTTGCGCGACTTCTCACGTCTTGCGTGCGTCGGGCGATTTTTCTAGACTTGCGTCATTTTTTACGTAAGCTTTTACGCGAGCCGCGCAGCCTGCAAGGCTGTGATTGGTCTGCTCGTCTGGTTACTACTTCCTGTCTGGAGTATCACATTTCCTGTTTTCATACTGCCACCTACCACCCGATCTGGCACATAATTATGCGAACCCTTTATGCGAACCCTTCCACAGGGGCAAAGTGCTATTTTGATGCGCGACATCAAACAGCTGATGCGGGATTGTGAGCCATTTTAATGATCTTGTTACCCGATATTCGTTCTATTAGGCCTACTGGCCTTATTTGTTTTAGTGTTAGCCTATTTGAATTAATTACGTAATGTTTTGTGTTCACGTTCTATGTGAAACATAAGTGTTCATGTTCTGTGTGAAACATAAGTTCAGTAGCCTCTTTGAGTGAATGAAATTTGAAAGCGTGAGTGTAGTGAATGAAAAATGTCTGCGTGTATGGTGGGACTATTTTCTGTATTTGATAAATAAACCCCTTTTCTCTAATAATGCTGCCTACCATATAATTTATGTGGACATTATGCGCTATAGCTTAAAGCCTTTGGCTATAGGCCTACACTTAAATAATTCATTCATCTGTCAAGGCAGTAGCTGTTGTATAAACATTTTATATGGATATGAATTAATGAGTTTGACGTAAACCAAATTAGGTAACTTGTGTAACATGATAACTAATGAATCAAAAGTCATGCTTCCAAGTGACCAATGTATATATATTTATTGGTCAGTGCGCATACCCAATCGTAGCAGATTGTACTGGTGGGGAAACACGCCAGCATCTGACAAAAAATAATCTGCCAGCTGCTCCCTGACAAGGGCCGGTTTTGGTGAGAGTCGGGAAGATATCGGATGACTCGCGAAAGGAGATCATCAAACTTTGGCACATAAACAAACCAACGACTCCCACAGACAAAGACGTCATTCTCGAGGTCGTCTTCAACGAAAAACTTTACTCCACATATTACTCCACCTACTGTTCTGGCGGTAAATTGCTTGGCAACACGCGCAACCTAAAAGGGAGCATGAATTGCTTTGAGTAAATTTTGCGCAACAACGTAACACCAACGCTGAAGCATGCAGCCGCCTTAACTCAGTGGCTGTAAGCGGGTTATGATAAGGATTTCAAGTAATTTTGCAAAAATGGCCAAAAAAGCAAATCACCTATACAACCTTTAAGGGTGGAGAACAGGCTGTCCCGTGATATAAATACAGAAAGTCAAATGAGAACTCAAGTGAGTGAATGAAAGGTTGAATGAACTATATGATCATTATTGTGAATTACTTTTATGGTTTGACCTAAATAATTATACTAGCAATGTTCAGCTAAGATCACATGTATGATCTTCTTTATTAACCTGCGTGATCCTTAGTTTGTTTTTTACTATGCGTGGGCGATGAATGTGCTTCATGACATGGAATACAGAATACACAGAACAACAGTAGACAGCATGAGATAAAAAGTCCATGCGGTGTCTAAAATAGTGTGTTGGCTATCATGGTTCACACAGACAGACGGTAGACAGCAGAAAACACCTTCTGGACAGTACGAGAAAAACAAACAGTCTGATGGAAGTATGAAGCATACGGAATTCAATATATTAAATTCAATTATTTGTTGTCTATTATTTAAGATAATTATTTTTTTAATTCATGTAGCTACAAAATCAATGAAAAAAAACAAAAACAATTATTAGGCTATAATGTTGGCTGTTTTAATCACAATTTAATGAATGGTCGGGTCCTGTTTATTTTTTTCAGGTAGAGCTAATTATATCCCAAATTCCAGATTATGTTCTATATCTGTATCGTTGCAGAATCATCCAAGTTTGTGTCGTGAAGCATCTTTGTATCTAGAAAGGCCCCCCCCACTACTGCCTTGGTAGGACTGGTTTACCCAGCAGGCTCAGGTTACATAGTATAAACAGTGTTCAACACAAACAAACAAGACAATAACCACCATGTGGCTTATTCCTTTGTCTATTCCCTTGAAGTGCAAGCAAAACTGTTTTTTTTCTTCTATTTTGGTCAATCAGCAACAATCATCTCCCTAACATTAGGCCAACTTATTTTTGTCAGTCAACATACACCCTGAAGCAGCCCCATAAGACTACCCTGTGCAGTATTTGTCACAGACCTGGCAACCACACGAGAAGAATTAGTTGGCCCCTCCCCCACACGGGTTCCAGCAACGCTCTCGCCTTATTCTTACTGTTCAACCCTGAGCTGTTGAAATTAGCTGCGATTAAGAGGCGAGCAGTGTCAAATTTAGTTCAAGTGTAGGATGTCTGTGTGCGCGTGCGTGTCTGCTACGTACGTACGTCAGCGGCGCCACTGACCAACTCGCTGATAAGAGTTTCCCAACATAGCAGGCCTACAATTTGCATCCGACGCAAAACAAAAGCCTCTCCAGCCAATCAGAAGGTTGCTTGGCTGAGCACAGGTGACCAATCCGAAAGGTCAAACTCAACATGGCCTCCAGGTACATTATTGATGACTCCCTCCCGTCCCGTCTGTCTTTATCATGTTCGTCTCCCTTCCCCCTCCCCCTCCCCCTCCCTTCTCTCTCCCTCTCTCTCTCGTGTTATTTTTAGACTTGTTAGATCACCAGACACCCGTTGGCATGTCTCTATATCCCGGTTGTTCACTTCCATTGTAATTTGTTTCACTGTTTGCGTGCTAGCGTGGCGCGATACGAATTGCTCCCGCAGACGCAGAACATTGTTTAGGCAAACGCTCGGTAATCAGAGCATGCGGCTACACCTGTATCGTAAATGTGAGTGCCTCAAAGCGCTTTCCTATCAAGGCATTTCTACAAGACAACTGAAAGCAGTTGCTTTATTCGTTTTTGGGCAAAACGTTTAAACTATCAGAAATGTGCCACCTGGGATCACCCTGTGGGCCCATTTCCAATATAGTGTAGCCAAGTTCAACCAAGTTTTGATTGTTCCACACTCAAATAACTAACACCAAGTTTAACCAAATTAGTGTTGTTTTTGAGCTCCCATATAAAAAATCCAAGAGCAGTGTGTAGAATTTAGTGGCATCAACGGACTTGGCAGAAATTGAATATAATATTCATCAATATGTTTTAAACAAAGTATAATCTAATGAAAAATGTTGCTTGCGTTATAATCACATAGAATGAGTCCTTTATATCTACTTAGGGACTGGGTCCTCGTCCACGGCGGCCGCCATGTTGCACAGACATGTTTCTACTATAGCAAAGAAGAGACAAACGGCTCTAAAGAAAACATGTTATTAAATGTCAGTGAACCCCCTGTTTCAGCTAATGTTTATAGTTAATAGTTAATAGGTTATTATGTACATCTGCCATTTCCTACATACATAGTGAACATAGTTACAGAGACAAAGATTCCCGATGGTGATTGGTTGAACTGATTCATCCACAGGTAAAGCCATCAAAAATCGACAGTGACTTTATTATTTTACTGACGTGGGAAAAAATCGCAACACACAATTGCCTTGATTGTAAAATAACCTTTAGTTGTAAACTATGACCTTAAAATTTGCAGTCGAAATAAGAAATGTATTAACCTACTTGCACATTACACAATACAGACCGTTGAAGGCCACCATAGTTGTTGGAAAGGGAGGGGTGGGGAATGGGTTATTCAATGGATTGCAATCTGGCACGTCGCAACTAGATGCCATAAAATGTAACATGCTGGACCTTTAATTGTGTAGTACTGCAGGGTTATGGCTTAAGGGTAATTGTCATTTAGCTTTAGACCATTGCAAATCAATGGATACTGCTGCAAGCAAAACTGTTTTTATAGTGGAAAACCAGAATTGAACTTTCCCCATTTCCAAAGTTCATTATTACCTTCGCAAAAGTTTATGTTCTCGCCGTGTCTGTGCGTGTTTCTGTGTCAGATCATCTGACACAGAAACACGGACAGACACGGCTACCCACCAAATGCCCAACTGACATCTGATGTCAGTTGGGCATTTGGTTGGTAGTTTTATGGGCAGAGTAAGAAGTGATGAATTTTTCAAGCCAATCAGACAAAAAAGGGTGATGGCATATCACAATTTATTTGCGTAACACCACCACAAGGTTCAGGATGATTGTTTGGGACCCCCGCCCACTTCCTCTTTTCGTGAATATACCTGACGGAGGGGGGCTTTGTGGGGTGTCATCAGACTCCCACAGGCTCCGTCCAAGCCAGGCCTCTCTCAAACTGATTCTTGGGCGTAGGTGTCTGCTCTACTGCCGCATTTTCTAGTGTTGAGGAGAGTTTGTCCACTGGCCACTTCCCCTGATACCGAGTTGACTTTACTAGAGCTTAAAAGATACTCAAGAGATACTCAACTTATTTCTGAAAATTATGTTTCAGAAATGCAAACATCTTTGATTTGTTTTAGATTTCAAAATGAAGACTTTCTCTCCGGCTGTTGGGCAGACCAGCCAAGTCACACTAAAGACGTAACCGACCGGCTAGCTCTCAGTCGGATACAGCTTCACGGACCGAGTCCTCTCCGCCCCACAGAGTCACACCCAAGCGGCTCACCTGCTGGTTACTTGAGTGGGCAGCCTCCGAGTCCCAACTGGAGATGATATTACATCCTGGTCGACAAGTCTCCTGTTAGACATGCATGTACATGCACACTCCTAACAAGGGCTGAGGAAGAGTACCAACGCCTCCACATAGGGCTGAACGATCTATCGTTTTCGACCGAAAATCGCGATCTCAAGCATTACGATTTTGGGATCGTCAAAGCTGCGGTTTTTTTTTTCGTTTTTTTTTTATTATTATTATTTTTTATTTTACAAAAGTGCAATTATTTTGATGCTGATGAGCCATTGAAGCAAGTTTACTTAAGAAAGAGGGCTCCCTTTTTATTTGACTTTTTTGGTTGTTGTTTCTTAGGTAGGCCTACTTGAATAAACAGTCTTGCATTTGAAATCTGTTGCCAGCAGTTTTCATTATTGCATTACCTTAATGGAATTCATTGGTTATATTAATTTATACTGAAACTTGATTTAAAGAAAATAAATCGTGGTTGAAATCGAAACCGCAATCTCTACCAGAAAAATCGCAATTTCAATTTTTTCTTAAAATCGTTCAGCCCTACCTCCACACTAAAAATACAGTAGTATATAATCTTATAGGAAACTACGAAACGTACACAGGTTGCGTTCCCGGGTTTTGGTTGTTAACACATGCATCTCGACACAGGTGTTGTAGAAAGAACTCCCCACAAAAGAACCACAATCTATTATTGTGTGCTAGAGAGCCACATTCTGGGCAGGTTGTTCCACTTAAAAACATCATTCTAATACCAACGCTCGTTTGATACTACTCATGTCTCTCGGGACGAACAAATGTACCGTCTATCGCCAAAAGAGAGCATAAAAAAGATGCAATAAAGGAAATGCAGCTACTACAAGGTGATTTTCTCAGCTGAAGGTGAAGTCGACAAGGAACCAATGTGACTACAGTGCTCAACTCTGCCTGCGAGATCCAAAACTAGCAAACGGATAAAGCCTGTGGTTCCTTCACTGGAATCAGAATGGGAGAATACAGCAGTTTGGAAACAGCAGATTGTCAGTAGGACAAAGATTCCTCAAAGCTCATGATGATGGTGGTGGCGAGCAGCCCTTAGTAGACTGCTAGGTACCATATATATTCAGCTTACTATTTATTACACATCGCCAACAAAGCCAAATGTGTAGATAAACCATGCAAAGCTAAATCTGCACACTCGGCATCAAAACTAAATGAGACGTAGTGCTCTGGCGCTAAATAACAACTGTGTTTGTGCGTGTGTATACGTGTAAAGCAGTGTGTATCTAGGTTCCTTTTCCCACACTACTATGCTCAGGAGGTATGGATAAACAAGCCTCCGTGACATCACAGCGCCGACACGCATGACCTCGGGTGTGTGGATGAGAGGGGGGGGGGGGGTTGGGGGGATGGGTGAGGCAGCCAATCAGACAGCACCGTTTGGAGCCGGCAGTCCAGCGCGGTAGGGTAAAGGAGAATGGGTGGGCGTGGCAGACCTTGGAGAGGAGAGAGATAGAGGGAGAGACGCTGCTGGTGGAGAGAGGAGCGAGTGGAGCTGAGTGTGTGTGTGTGTGTGTGTGTGAGGGGGGGAGGAGCTACGTGGATACGGTAGAAGGAGAGGTTGTGGGGAAGGCAGCAGAGGAGGAATGGTGAATTAAATGGAGGACGTGGTCACGTAACACGCGGGTTCAAAGAGAGTTGAAGCCGTCCGCTAGCGGTGCTGCAGCTGGTAACGTTTACCCCAGCGTTAACCAACACCACCCCATTGAATGTGTGCAAGTGTGGGTGCGTGTGAGCGAGTGTGTGCGTTGGTAAAGGGGCTCCTGAACACATAAACTTGTGGCTTTTTTTTTTTTCAATGGAAAATAGGTTAAAAAAACAGAACACCGCTTCACACACACACAAAAACACACACACACACACACACACACACACCGTTTTAACAAGCATCTATTACCTCAGTCAAGGGTGCAAGGAGAAACGTGAAACTGGCCCCCCTTAAAAATCTCCCACCTCCCTCCTCCAGGGACCCTCAACAAAGTGACAGCCAGTGTGCATTTCAACTCTCCTGCGCTTTCAAACAACCTCTCCCTCACCCACATACACACACGCGCACACTGACACACACACACACTGACACACACACACACTGACACCATTAGATGCACAAAGGTGATGTTCACTCATTGCTGATAAACGGTCGACGGCGGTGGGGACGTGGGCAGCAGATCCAACCCACTGAACTCTCCGTGCACCCTGGAGAAGGGCAGGCTGCGTGCACGTGCGTTACCCCCGAGTCTCAAACTCAGAACCAGGGGAACACGAGGGGGCCGGCCGGTGTAGGACGGTCGCCTGCAGACGAGCCCGCTCAGCGCCAGGTGGGGGCCCTCCTCACGTGCCTCTGACTCGGCCTCGCCTTCCACCAGCTCTCGTTCCAGCCGGTTTCTCTCCCTCACTACGGCACCGGCGCTGTGGCTGTGGCTCCTCCGTCTTTGGCTGAGAGTGTGCATGCGGTGTGTTTATGTGTGTGTGTGTGTGTGTGTGTGTGTGTGTGTGTGTGTGTGTGTGTGTGTGTGTGTGTGTGTGTGTGTGTGTGTGTGTGTGTGTGTGTGTGTTGTGTTGATTCAATGCTTGGGGGAGGAGAGGTGGGGCAGCCCACTGCTCTTCACAGAAGCAGGTAGGGAGGGGGGGAGAGGAAGGAGCAGGTAGGAGAGGGGGGGCTGGTGGAGGGCTCGAGAGGTAGAGAGAGAGAAAGAGAGGGAGGGAGGGAGAGAGGGCGCCAGTAAGGGGGAGGGGGAGGGAGATTGTGAGGGAGTAGAGAAGTAGAGGGAGAGAGGGAGAGAGAGAGCGAGAGAGGGAAATGGGTGGAGAGGGAGACAGTAATGGGGGTAGTGGATAGAGGGAGGTCGGGAGAGGGAAACGAAGTGTGGGGAGGAGGGAGGTTGGTGGAGATGTTTATGGAGGGTGTTGGGGGGGATGCAGAGTGTGAGACAGAGAAAGGGGTTGTGGGGAGTCGGACAGAGGAAAACATCTACAGAGAGGTGGAGAGGGAAAGGGAAGAGGTCGGTAGATAGGGGAGGGGTGGGGAGGGTCGAAGATGCTCCAGGTAGCCTCACAGCAATGCGCCATCAGAGAGGGGGAAAAAACACAAAGCCTATCTGTGCTCCTCTCTGCACCGCTCCTCCTCTCTGCACCGCTCCTCCTCTCTCCCCGTCTCTCCTCTCCTTCAGCCACTTCTACGACGCGCTCATCGGATCGCTCTCTTTCTCCCGCTCTTTCTCTCCCACTGACCAGCTAAATATTTTATCAGCTGGCAAAAGAACCAACACAGCCCAAGGCCGAGGCCCTTCTCCTGTTTGTTTCTTTATGAAGTGTTTGCGTGTGCGTGTCCGCGGCCCTGTGTCTGTGTGTTTTGGCATAAGAGACTATGGGTGGCCTATGAGGTCTTTTCTATATTGTTTATGGTTCTGTGTGTCTATGTTTATGTGTTGGGGCAACGTCGTGAGTTTTTTTACCACACACCGACAGCCCTTGAATTGGTCACGTTGACACTTTTAAGTTTTTGTTTTCTCTTTGTCTGTTTTTTTGCTCTCTCTCTCTCTCTCTCCCACTCTCTATCTCTCTCGCTCCCTCACTATTGCACACTCTCTCTCTCCCGCTCGCTCTCTCTTTCGCTCCCTCCCTCTCGCTTTTTCTCTGGCTCTGTCTATCGCTCCTCGTTCCATCCATGTGCATCGTATGTGGCGCGCTCCTCAGTTCAGAGCTGGATGAACGACCTTGAGCAGGCGCACAGGGCTGTGTTGCCATGGCAACGAAGCCTCGTGCAACCAGTAACAGCTGGATGCAACAGCACTCTCTGAATTTTAGCGGGAGTCGCCACGTTAATAAAACGACTCCCTCCTCCGCCTTCTTTTTCTCTCTCTCTCTCTCTCTCTCTCTCTCCCTCCCTCTCCCTCTCCCTCTCTCCCTCTCTCTCTCTCTCTCTCTCTCTCTCTCTCTCTCTCTCTCTCTCTCTCTCTCTCTCTCTCTCCCTACCTCCCTCCCTCCCTCCCTCCTTTCCTCCCCCTCCCTTTCTATAACACAGATGGACCTGTATTCACACAAAGGAAAATCTGGTTTGGTGTGAACAATATGTTTGATGTAAGTCTAGACATGCAATGAGGAAGAGGCAGTACGTCTAAATGTGAGCGTGCTCAGCGACGCTAGACGTCCACGCTGCCTGGGAGATGCATGTGTGCACATCTAAACACGTGCACTCATAAGCACATCCCAATCGGCTCACCTCAGAATAATTTAAGTGCAGACTTAACTTATTTAGCCGGAGTGCTCCGATTAAGACTTAGAAAGGATTAGGTCTTCGGCGCAAATTAATTATTTGTAATGAAAAAGGGTGACATGGGAGAAGATGAAGGCTTGGATAGACCAGAGAAGACGAAAACAGAGACAGAGAGCAGCAGCGAAAGAGAGTGGCAGTGAGAGAGAGAGACAGACACTGAGGCAGAGAGAGAGAGAAAGAGTGGCAGAGAAACATTTGATGATGAGCACTTGACATTCCTCTCACAGAAGAAACAGTGCTGGAAAAAACAAGGCAGCAGAGGACATGCGCTGCACTAAGGCTCCTGGGGGATCGAAGGCAGTAGAGAAGCCCAGAGTTTAAAGATCAACGCAGCACTGATTCTCACACACACGCAAACAAACACACTTATGCTTTTCAAATGACTCTCAGAGCTCTTTTAATGCCATCTGATTCTGAGCCATAAGGTGAACAGAGAGAATCTAATTGGTATACAAATAAATATAAGACACAATGAAACTCTTCACATATCTTGCAAAAATATAAACATTAACACTTTGTTTTGTTTCTATTCAATGTAGAAATAAGCCTCAAAACAGGATTCTAGCGGGATAGTATACCCAGGGCTAAAGAATAAGGAAGTGAAATGCACTGCCATGCAGCAAAAGTGGTTCACCATTCTCAGATTACAGTAGTAATTAGAAACAACTGCATAACTTGAACAAACTCAGTGATCAAAAGGTACACAGTCTATGTGTCCTTTTCTAGTTTAGTAGTCAATTTCAGGGTAAGTGAGTCAGTGAATGTAAAATGAGATGAAAATAATACATAAGGACGGCCTTGGTGAGAGAAACAAACTATTTTATTTGCCTAAAATACGATTTAAGGCAAATTTATCATGAACAATTATATGTTCCTATCATGGAGCAGCCTGATCTCACCCTCCCCTTATATCCATTCGTCTATCTATCCATCGATACATGTTCTCATCCATTCATCAATCGTCTGTGATTCTGAGCAAACCTGCCTCTCGCCGCGACCTCATTCTGGCCCTAAATAAACTATCCGCATGCACTTTAACTACCAGACACATACAGCATTGAACCACATTCATCTCCACCTTATCACACACACTCCACTGCTGACAGTAGACCACCAAAAATAGGTGAATGGAGACGGTTAGAAATTTGAATTTCTTGAGCGTTTGGTATGACAGTTCATCTTATTTAAAACACACTTTTTTGTTAAGCCAGCACACTTGAACAAAGAATATCTCTTGCTGAGACTACAGCTCAGTAGCAATAAAAAGCATGATCACATCCAAAGCAACAGCACAAGCACCAGAATCAGACAGTGTGTGTAGAGGCCAAGGTCTTTCAAGTTTCACAAAGGATTGAGAAAATAAACAGAAGACATAGTGCCTGTGCAGTATAGGTCTACTAGAAACAGCACCATATGCTAACACCATATGTCTCGCCTTTACTGTCCCCACTTGCTTTTAATTGTGGTTATATTTCCATGTTGGGACTCATGTAAATAGAGGATTTATTTGTAACTTAATTATTAATGTGCCATTCTTTTAAAGTTCTGTTGCTTTTCATTTTGATCAATTAAACTGAAAGATTAGATCTGCCCTGGTGCCCTCCTAGCCATTTCATTTGCCAGGCCTTTTAATTGTGGCCCACTAAGTTAAATTAAAAACAGCTCGAAATATAAAACTTGCATTTCCATTCCTACAAGGCAGATCACCTTCATCATCCAGCTGCACCAGTGAGAAGTAAAATAAATAAGCTTATGACTGTTCTACTAACATGCAGATTACCACATCTTGAGTAGGGAGAGGGACAAGCAATAGACAAAACGAGACAGGAAGAGTAGGTAAAACAATTTACGAAAATTTAAAACACAAAGATGCAAACAGGGAGAAGCTGAGGGTTTAAAATAAGAGTAGAGTATGTGACCTGAACAATCTGAAGCAACAAAACAAACAGGTGAGGCTTAATGAGTTGCACTTCAGAGGATAACAATGGAGGCAACAACAACAGACCAGGAAGGAAACAAAGACTACAAACCACCGGTAGGTATAATTCCCCCCCCACACACACACCACCACCAACGTACCCCAAGACAAGACACACATACTGGCACGCACACCTCACACACACACACACACACACACACACACACACACACACACACACACACACACACACACACACACACACACACACACACACACACACACACACACACACACACACACACAGGCTGGTGATTGAGGTTCTCTGTGGCTCTGGCTCATCAGGATAATCCCCAGCAAAAACCCACCCACCCCCCTGCCCCTGCCCCTGTCACCAGCCTCCATCGCTAACCTCTGTCCCTTCTTCCATTCAGCAAACATCATGCATCAATGTCAACCCCATCAGCTCCGTTCAGCCCCGCGACCGGGACGCGTTGCAGCGGATGTGCACCTCCCACCCTACCCCATTCATGTCCCCTGTTTGCCTTCAATTTGGAAGTCCTCTTGAGATATGTTGCATGTGATGGTGTGTGTGACGGGCACTGTGTCAAACTGCAGTTTAGACATAGACTGCACTGGAAGTCTGCAAGGAGGGGCGCTTAGGAACAAGGTGCCAGAGACGTCTCCGTACACTCCCCTCTACTTGGGCATCAGACAGCACAAAGCCGCCAACACACGGCTAAATTTAAACGTGACTTTTTTTTTTTTCATCATTAGCTCTGCCCCTGGATGGGGGTCGTACGCCGCGCGCAGACTACAGCCCAAAACTATATGATGGAAAACAAAAACAAAAATCCCATCTTAATGTTAAAACGTAAACAGAAAAATGGATATCTATTTGATGGTGTGACGATCCTAACGGGTTTTTTAAGAGGTTGTGTCACCATACTGCTTTTTACCGCGGCGGTTTATCTCCAGCCTTGTCCGCTGCGACCCGGGCTACTTTACTAGACAGCGTGGAGCGACCTCGTCCCGATAATCAGCCTTTTAGAGCGTAAAATGTCAGGTTTGTATAAAACTAATATCGGCGGAACAAAGTCAATACAGGCACTGCCACGACAGGCTGAACATAGGCTACACGTATGTCCACGGCCCCCCACAACCACCGCCACCACCACCGGCTCTCTGTGTTATAGTAGGCTGGTGGTCGTATAGCAGTCTGAAATGTAACGCTTAATGTGAACGACAGGACACAAGTCCTGTCGGTAGGCTATAAAATAGAAGCGTCTTTGGAGCACCGTATTCCGTAACGCACGTGTCTATATGTATGTATATGTGTATGTATGTGTGTGTGTGTGTGTGTGTGTGTGTGTGTGTGTGTGTGTGTGTGTGTGTGTGTGTGTGTGTGTGTGTGTGTGTGTGTGTGTGTGTGTGTGTGTGTGTGTGTGTGCACGCGCGCGCGTGCATAAGCGTGTGTCAACCAAAGTTGCCGATGATCTTTCGAAACACATTTCTGATATCAACTTAAAAGCTTCCCTGGGGCACCGAGTGCACAACTTCACAACCCGTAGTCATTTGTTATTTTGCAGAACGATAACAGATAGGCACAACCCCCGTATTTTCGCTAAAGTGGAAAAACGTACACAATCTTGGCTGTCATGTAAATGTCCCTGCACTGTACCACTGCCAATCCAGTGCAATGCCCAAGTCTGTGCGCCTCCGTCCCCATCCAGCCATGCAGAATTCACGTCAGCCAAAGAGTCCGCCTTGGTAAACTAGCGCAAGATAAAGAGCAATAAAAGAGTGACTTACCAAGTAGACTCGTGTTTCTGCCAGATAAATAATTTCTTCTTTACACCATTAACTCTCCGCCATCTTCAGTACTGTTTGTTTAAATGGGAAACACTCGCGAAGCGTTGGAGCCAGCTTGCAGTTGAGCGATTGGGTTGCTGGGTAAAGTAGTGAATTGTGGTAGAAGACTCCTGTGATAGATACTAGCGCCTCCCGGATATGGACTACAATTAGCCATCAGCGTACCGTGCGAGGGGGACGACCTATGGGGACGACTGTCTAACAGCATACAAACGGATGTCAGCGATGATATTATCCAGAAAGATGTCTCAGTGTTTATTTTTAGTTAACCAGACGAGGGCTCGAAAGCAGGCAGTAAGTTGTTTGCAAAGACCTGTATACGTTCAATTTTCGAAATGATTGTTATACACATTAGAGAGAGAACAATATTTTGTAATATAATGTGATGTACAATGCAACGGAATTAAAACTAGTGATGAATATATTGAATAAATTAGGCTATTGGAACTATCGCGCAAAATTGCAATAATTTCCTGTTTCAATTAATTCCGATTGAAACTGGAATTAGCCTAAAAGCAGGTGTTCCACATGTCAGAAATGAACTAGATATGTCATTTGGAGATAATTAGTTATTTAATAATCTATTAATATCTCTCTAACTCTTTCTCTCTTTCTGTATATTTCATAGGTTATTATATGAATGACTAATTTCGCTTTTCACATATTAATTACATATGTAAATAAATGTTGCAAATAAAATTAGAGTAACTATTTATTTTCCTTAATAAGTCTCTCTCTCTCTCTCTCTCTCTCTCTCTCTCTCTCTCTCTCTCTCTCTCTCTCTCTCTCTCTCTCTCTCTCTCTCTCTCTCTCTCTCTCTCTCTCTCTCCCTCCTCTCTAACCCCTTCAGAAGACTGTAAACTGTAAACGGCAGGGACCAGCCTCCTGCAGGCCACTTATTTCTTATAGATGAGTCCCATATGTGAGCTCCATATGTGAGCTGGCTCGACTGGTATGGAGGAACAACATCAGAAGGCTGATGGCCAATCGAGCGGAGCGTGGCGAAGATGTGCCCCCCTTCCCTTGCCAGGATTACACCAGGCAGAGAGTTTGCACCAAACCCTTCAGTTTGGTATTTCCATGCAGCTAAGTGCACAAAGAAAGTATATGTGAGTGAGAAAGAGGGAGTGAGAGAAAGACTAGACACCCCACAACCCAACCCAGCCATCAACCCTCACTTACACACACATACACACACACACACACACACACACACACACACACACACACACACACACACACACACACACACACACACACACACACACACACACACACACACACACACACACACATATAGAGCAAAAAAACACATGGGACCTCCTTGGTTTTATCAAATTGAGGTGGCAATTTAAAAAGGAGTGAAGGCAGCATAGGTGTTAGAGGAGATGCTGAGGATGTTTAGTGATGGCAGTTTTAGCAGAAGATGAACAAAGACGATGACAAGCAGAGAAGGACAAAGGGTGGTAATAAAACACGTTAGCTTTGATTTAAAACAAATGAGATGTGTTTCCGTGAGCTGCAGGAGAGAAAGGAGAACGACACGAAAGTGTGAGCTGTCGGTGGAAATGGAGTGAAATTGTTCCAAGGTAGAGTGAAAATAATTTAGGAAAAGTAAGAGGCAAACTGGACGAGAAATTTAACTAAGGAGTATGGTGTACATGAGGCAGAAAGAAGACCTTTAAAGACCTTTAAACATAACATTTGAAATGTATTCATTTAGCAAAATCTCTAGATTGTAATAACAAAAATAATTATTTTTTATTTTTTATATTTTTCAATTAGGCCGATGACAGAGAGAATTCTGACACTTATTAATAAGAAAATAAGACCAGATAACATGTATTTGCATAATCAATATGAGATTGTGGGATCTATCTCCTGGAAACAGAGAGGTCTGGTCTCCAAGCGGCTCCTTTCTCCAATATATAACCACACACACAGACACAACACACAGGCACACACACACACCCACACACACACACACACACACCCACACCCGCACACGCACCCGCGCACACACGCAGACGCAGACGCACACGCACACACACACACACACACACACACACACACACACACACACACACACACACGCATACACGGTGGCTTAGCACTATCAGTGTCTTGTCTGTCCTACTCCATTAAAATAATTGGACAGTGAAGAGAGAAAGTGAACAACGTGACAGCGAAGCAGAAGGTAATGGTGGAAAAGTGGCCACGGTGAAGAACAGGAAATAGAAGTTGCGGCGTGAAGCCTCGGCAGCATCAACGCAGCCACAACTCCAACCAATCAGAGAGCAGGATCCCTTTTAGGTTTTAACCGAATAACGGTTCCAATAGATCCAATCAATTGGCCTTTGTTTGTACTTTTGTCAGAGGATGTGTCGGAGAAGTGGTAAAGGGTTCGAGACACAGTCCTGAGGCTATTGGAATGAGAGAGGAGATGGGAGTGGGCATAGAAGCTATTTAACATTCCACACAGGTAAGGAGAAGGGTTCACACACAGACAGGAAGATAACGCTCATACACACGCATTGCATGCATGCACACACACTCACACCACACGCACGGACACACGCACGCACACAGACACACCCACACCCAAACCCACACCCACACACACACACACGCACACACACACACACACACACACACACACACACACACACACACACACACACACACACATATTCACATGCACACACACACACACCCACACTCACACATCCACGTGCATAAACACAGCCATAGTGTGTATATGGATGTGGGTGGATACAGTTGGGTCACATGTAGAAAGTCTTGTGACAGTATTTGTGTGGGAGAGGAACAGGAATGTCATTAATAGAGCAATTGAGAGATCATAGGGTTGGAGGGCTAGGTTTGGTAAACAGTTTTCTCTCTCAGGGCTGGCAAATTTAAATTGTAACTCATGAACTGACCTAACCTTTGCTGTGTCCTAACGCATGAATGTTTGTGCACAGTAATACAAACACAAACATAGACGCAGATGCACGGATTCTCACAAACCATACCAGCCATAAATGCTGCGCACATATCTCAACACAAACGCACACACACACACATACATAAATAAACACACACACGCACGCAGACACACACACACAGACACACACCTCATTGCTGTCCATACTCAGACATACACAGAAAGGCGAAACAATAATTAATATGTACAGTGGAAATCCAATGGGAGAATTAGATATGTTGAGGAGGATGAAAGAAATGTAATGAGAGCTGATACAGACAAGGTCAGCCCCCTCCGCCCTACTGTGTTGATAGTTCTGTAATCTCTCTGATAGTTCTGTCATCTCTCGTAGAGGACAGAGCCTGTCCTCTACGGGCTACGTTCTTCCATAGGCGTCTATCTCACCGTTCTTCTCAATGCTGTTGTTTCTGCATGGCCGATCCTATTGGTTCCCCCCTTCTGGTCCTGACACCCTATTTGTATATGTTGGCTATGCTAGATGCTAGCAGATCTCTGCTCTGTTTTACACACACGCAAGTGTGTAACGCACACATGCATAACACATTTAAACAGGTTTTTATGAAAATCCCCATTCAAACATGGATAAACATTAACATTAACATAATATGCAGTCCAATATCGTGCTTTGATATTCATCACAATTTTTTAAAGGCCACTCTCCATCTCTCTGTCTGTCTTCCTCATTCTATCCCATTTCACGACAATGGCCCTAACCCTAACCCTGACATGCCGTTCATGACAATGGTTCCAACTCTCCAAACGTCTCTACCCCTTCAACCATGCCTTGCTTTTTTCTTCCTCTCTGGCTCACACACTCCCCCACACTTGCATCCGTTCACTGGCCAAGCCAGGAGTTCCTCTGGAACTTTTTGGTTTCCATGCGGTCTGTGGTGCATTAGTGAACCACTGCAAGTAGGCCTACTCGCACTAAACCTGGTCAAAAGAACAGCTGCTGCCCAATTTGCTCATTTGTGACAACCAATAAAGATAACGCTGAAGGATGACAATACTTCCAAGAGATTACATGCACACAAATGTTCCCCGATGCACATGCCCAATCACACTTATGAAGAGACACACACACACACACACACACACACGCACACACACAAACATACTTGTGCACAGTAACACACACACACACACACACACACACACACACACACACACACACACACACACACACACACACACACACACACACACACACACACACACACACACACACACACACACACACACACACACACTCGCTCTGGTAGAGCTAATTGTTGGCTATTAGCTTGTGAGACTTGGATTACATGTCTTATTAAATACAGAATTTCAAATGAGCTTTGTTAAATAAGAAAGTACTCCCCTTTTAATGAAGGTAATTTATATGGAAATTGCACATAATACTGATGATACAGAGAGATTCAAGCTCATTGGACGAAGGGCTGGAATCCAAAACAGTGGGATCCAGAGTTTCCATAGTCGGTCAATTGACTTGGGTTTGAAAACTCAAATGTACTTTTTTTATTTTACACAGACGCACAGTTACGGCTGCTGATGTTCCGTACCTAAACAGACACACAGAGAAACATACAGAGCCAGGGACACAGAGAGTGACACACCCACACAGAGAGACAGAGTGAGAAAGAGAGAGACAAACACACACAGAGACAGACAGACAGACAGACAGACAGAGAGAGAGAGAGAGAGAGAGAGAGAGAGAGAGAGAATCTGTATTGCCTCAGATTGACTGGTTTTCACTGATCCACCATGCTGGTTTGATTCGCCCCAAGAAGAAGACATTAAACTAACAGGATGCATTGATTTGCTTAGAGGTTGCAGGTGTTTCTTTGTCTGTCTCCGTCTACCATATGCTCTCCTGTTTGTATCTGTTCTAGATCAGATGACGCAGAACCCTTTGGTGTGATCCTAATCCTATCTCACCCTAATTTGATCAAGTGTATTTTGACCTACATGTTCCTTATCTCTAAATCACCAAGTACAGCTTCTACAATATTTTTGAGTGTGAATGTTGTTTTTCAGAATTATTATTTATTATTGTGAATTATCTGAATACAATTTGTCACTGCAGCCTTGCCGGTTGCTCCCAGGTACTAAAAGCGCGACGCTACCCCCTGGTGGCAGGGATTTGTGTGAAGTCTTGTAAGTATTATTAAGTATTAAGTCATTTTCATATTGAATATTACATTTTTGCTATAAACTGGTCATAATAATCGTGTGATCATATAACAATGTTTTCACATGGGTGGTAAATAAAATATCACCAATGCCTTTGGAAGTTTAAGTTTTCAGTTGAAAAGGTACATTTCTGACACTGCCTCAAACTACTGCCAGCACTCTCCATGTATTATCATGTTGTGCCATAAATCCCTTGAGGGAAATAAACCTAAATATACAGATTCATGCAGGATTTCACATCAAGGCGTTTGTATATCCCACAAATACTTTATTGATACACGTAACAAAAGATAACAAAAAAAAACAATAGAACCAACAAGAATTTTGCATACATACCATCAAAGCATTCAAAAAACAAAACATCTACAAAGCTTCAACCTAAAATAAAAATAAAGACTGTATGACAACGAATATTCATCCATTCTGCAAAGCAGTCTCGGTTAAATATGTTTAGGATAAAGCAACCGCTCACAGCCTCTTCAATAGGTTACCAGAATAACTATGAGGAGGGACCTAATGCAGAAATGTATTTTGAATTCATGACTGCAGGTGAATAAATAAATATGGGTAAGTCAACCCAACTTGACAGTGCTTTGCCTTGACATGTCAAAGCACGTCAAAGCACTACATGTATTATACAACCAGTGCATTTGTGTGCTGTGGCGGCTCATCAACTGTGCGCTCGTGTGTGTGTGTGTGTGTGTGTGTGTGTGTGTGTGTGTGTGTGTGTGTGTGTGTGTGTGTGTGTGTGTGTTGTACGAGCCAATACACAAGTTTTCTTAAACGTTTTTTCTCTACTATTCAACTTGAATTAAACAAGATAAAGTTGAGATTTGAAGAGGACTATCGATATTTATCTTATAAACGCTACAGTTTCCCACCTGCAGTGTCGTGTTGAGTCTCATCCGTTTCTTTGTAACTTTGTTGAATAATACCTTCACCAAGCTAAATAAATGTCTACAAAGCAATGTGCACCAAACATCAACAGGTCCGCAAGCTTCGTTATATATAAAATACTGTCTCCAAACAAATATCCACACATACTGAACAACAGTATTTTTCCCCCTTTATAAAAATAGTTAAAAAATCTGACACATTTGTAATACAGTGTAGGGTTGAGTCAACTTCTCCATTAAATTTAGACAGGCTGGTCGGTCGGTCCTTATTCCCCTTCGATGCCACACTGCTATACACAGACCCAGGGCTTCCATGATACTGGACCCCCGATAAAAACTAAATCCTAAACCTTCTGTCTTAATACAGAAATCACTTTGGTCCAAACTCTCTCAACTGTGCAGAGCATTGGGTCATGCCAACTTAGGACTTTACGTGCACAGTGGTTAGGAAAGTAGAGTACTTGACCCACATAAAAAAATAAATAAAGAACGGGGCATGGGGTAAAAAATTTCGTAGCAATGACAGGATCACTGGCCAAGGTCAACAGGAGTGGCTGAAGATTCCTCCCATCCAAATTCACTATTTGGCAAACAAGAAATCGGAGTCTCTCCCATAGGACACTGACACGGGGAGCATGCATACTTTACACACACACACACACACACACACACACACACACACACACACACACACACACACACACACACACACACACACACACACACACACACACACACACACACACACACACACACACACACACAATAATTAACCAATATCTTACAGCAAACATCTAGCCTTAATTTAGAGTATAATTTGTGTCGTTGTTTGGTATTTGAGACCAGGCCAAAATAAATAATAAAATCTGATTTTTCAATGCCGTCAACAGTGTGAGCCTAGGCCTAAAAAAAAAAAAAGTTTGGTTCCTGTTGGTTGTCAGTTGAGGTCATGGGTAGGTAGGGAATTTATTTTATTTTATTTTTTCCAGCGGCAGCGAATGATAGGCAGGTTGTTTTCATTTAAAAACGAGAAAATTCGCTCATCCTTGTACAGAATGAAGAGGTGCTGTACCAAAACGTAATTATAGAGGTGCTGTACCAAAACGTAATCACATAAAAAAAAATATATATATATTTTTTTTTATAAAACTCATAAAATAATTTGGGTCGCACATAAATTGACAGGGTCGGTCGGAAACCGGAACCAAACCCTTTTAGGCCCTATCAGCGAAGCGGGAAGTTTGATGCGATGCACACGGGTAACAGTGTTTTAACAAGACACGCAGGAATTATACTCATCTTCTGCACTCAGAACACTCATCTCTCAAGGCCATGAAAGAAACACATTAAGCATAACGAGACAAGCTGTAGTAACAACACACACACACACACACACACACACACACACACACACACACACACACACACACACACACACACACACACACACACACACACACACACACACACACACACACACACACATACACCAACAACATAAAGTTAACTTTTCCCCTGATACACAAAATACAAATAAAAAGTCCATATGAGAAGGCAAATTAAATACAATTCTCTTATTTCATTTAACTTGTGTTGTGGAGCACTGATATGGTAAGGACACTTGAAGAAGAATCATGTGGTCTAAATAAAACCCAACTGTGGCTGTTGTGGCAGACCCCCACTTGCTCCCCCGTGGTCCGAGGTCCTCCTCCTTTTTAGCCGGGGGGGCCGGGCAAAGGAGATTCTCACCGACCAAGTGTCCTGTTTCAGGTCCCAAGTTTTACGCAAAATATTCAAGAGGCTGAGGGTAAAAAAAAACTACAAACTGCCGTCAATCACCCCCCATAAACAATGGACTGGTAGAAAGGTTCAACCAAACACTGAAGCGAATGATTGAAACAGACGAACACATGGGAAGATATTATTCTAAATCGTGAATGCCCACATGGTTGAATATGATCATGGATAAATCTCATCTGGCAAAGTGGAAGGCTCTGAGAATTTCCTCTGTCGGTGTCTTATGCTCCCCAGAGACCAACGGCCTCATCTGCTGTCAAGAGCAGTCTCTTCCAGAGCCTGATGGATGGGGAATGTGTCAAAACAAGAGAGGATTTGTGTGACTGAAATGTAGACAGCGCTAAGGTGATGGGGCTCATACCCGGGAGTGAGTGTAAACTCCTGGCTTATCAGTATGAAGAATTAGAAAGGTGGAAATGGCTCTGCTGAACTTCAAGGGTCCGGCCACCTGGCTGTCACAAGGCCCGTCAGGTCTACCACATGAATTGATTGAAACAGTGGTATGTACCCAAATACCCTCCCCTGTATACATCCATCATCCAAATCCTCCAAAAGGAAGGACTTCCAAAGCAAAGGAGTAGTTCTCAAACCCTATCTCTGTCGGCCTATTTAACCAAATACCACAGGAAGACAAGTCTAGCTGCAGCCATCTTGTCCCAAGTGAACCACCCATAATAAAAGTAAAGGTTGAAGCTTCAGTGGAACTGTTGTCTGAACAGAAAGAGGATAGTGAAATCATCAGAGTCCTCTTCGAAATTACCTGAAAATGTGAACTCTAAAAAACAGAGTCTTCTTTTCTGTTGCTCTACTTTAAGATGACTGGTTTTGTTTGTTGGATGAGGACTGTGTGAAGTGAAAACGCCCTCAGACTGAATGGTGGTGCTGTGATTCTGTGAGTGTATGTGGAGCTCCAGAGGGAGGCAATCCAATGGACAGTGAGCCCATAGACTGTGGAAAGAAGACACTCCACAGAACAGGCCAGAAACCATTGCTCTGTATGCTCCCTAGGCATCATCATGGACCTGCCCTTCGAGAGCAAGCAGAATACCCTGGAGCGGGAAGAACCTGAGTTTAGTTGCGTCCCCTCAGCATGGATATTTACACTGAAATACTTTGTGTTACACTGCCTCCTTTGTGCCTGGGTCGTATATTATATCAATCACCTAGTACACCTCTCTCAAGGTGCCCAACACTATCAACTATGGTCTTTGCTGGTTGTAGTGGCTTTTAAAAAGCATGTCAAATAATATTCCCCAGAACCATATTGAAATCTGACTTGAATTCTTGCAGCAGTTTTAAAAAGGCCACCTAACACGTTAGTACGTATGAAACACAAACAGCAGTACTAACCTAACCAGCAAGAAACACGCTTTTACACCTCATGCACAGACTCATTGACAAAAATACACTTACTCACAGCCCACCAGTAATCCTGAGCACATTTCCCACAATGGCATCACAAGGATTGAACTGTATGCATGCTATACAGCGCAACATGCTACATAGCAGCTTCCACTTGGTATAGCCTCCATTACCTTGATAATACTGTTGATTGCCAGGCGAGTAGCAAACAAAAACAAAAAACAATTAATGCCCTCAATCCCATGAAAAGTATGGACTTCATATGGCATTACCAAGAACGAAAGTGGATTTAAATAATGCACTATAGACCTCACTTTAGCTATCTACATGTTATTTTCAGTTAAATACTACAGTGATTTTTCAAAAAGCAAGGAGTCTTTTTTTTTTCAAACAGAGCTAGTGGTGATCTTTGCAGGTATTAACCTTAATAAGGGGATGTTTTTACATGAGTTAATATAACATTTTCATTTCAGCCATTCATTTTGTAATACATATTTGAAATTATGCATAATAATATACATGTACACAGCCCATACATACTTTCAGCCCATACATACAATCTAATAAAATTTTTAAGATTGGTCACGTTAATCCCTCTCCCCCTTGAAAACAATACCCTCTGTGTTTTTTCTTTACTGATCAAATTGATTCCGAGCAGGAAGATATCTCCGGTTTGATTGAGCCTGGCTGGCTGGGTTTCTTTAGATACATAGTCATCATTTCAAATAATTTTGAATGAAGGTGATGGCCGAAATTAAAATTGTAGGTTTCTTAACCCAGAAAATAAAGTATAATACACTGCCCTGAAGTCAAATACCATGATGTAAGGACAATTAATCAACGGTGTATCGTTGGAGATTTGACATGTCGTGTCAAAATGTCACGAAAGTGTCAACACTTACTTTAACAATGGAAATGACTCACTGTTATATTAAGCCCCTTTCACACATAGTTCCAGGTAAATTACTAGGATAACATTGCAGGCACCGCTAGTGATTTACCAAGCAAACTAGCAACGCTGGAAAAGATGGGCCCAGGGACACTCCAGCAGTTGGTGGTAATTCCATCGGTGTTTATGGTGGTCGAGGAGCTGTTTTTTTCCATTGCCAATGTTGCTATTAACTTGTTTGCGAGACAATTAATGTTTTTGTCAATTATTTCAATCAGAAACGCGTGTTGGATACAATTAAAGGGATATCAAAAGAGCGTTGGGTGCATTGGCGGTTTAAGATAACAGTAGATAGATACGTACGCAAAATGCGTCATCAGCGGAGTCTTTGGTTCAAACTTGTCCTACCTCACACCGACATAACTTCACGTGCCTCTCTCGGCAAGGTCACTGCTTCAGTCACAACACAGCCGTACCGGCTGGCAAATGGCTAGGGCAGATATCCTGGAATATTGATCCCTGTTCCCATTCACACAAAAACGTTCAGGAACATTGCAGGGGAACAATGCATGTGTGAAAGGGTCTTTACCCAACAGCAATTGTTCAGACAATTACTTACTGAGCCCCGCCCACCATGTTAGAGCATCGAAACCAGACTGGACAGTAGCCCCCCCCCCCCCCCCCATCACATCTCTACTAGTCTTGGGGAGTCAGAAATACCTTCAATTGATTGCAAAAAAAATGTAGGATAAATAATTGATTACATACGTATTGTAATCCCACCATTCAAAGTGGCATAGTCATCTCTGCAAGACTACATCAACAGAGACCTCAAATGAAGATCATGATATGGACCATATCTAACGCACCTAAATGTATGGATACTGAGAAGGATCAGGTACGTGGGAGATGGTAGTTGAGTGTGATTAAACGGTTGTTGTTGTGAAGTCACAACATGGAACCTGAAGCAGTAAGAAGCTATAATATCTCTATAGTGCATCCTGATAGTGGATCGTTGAACTGTGTACCGATAATAGGTCCCGATAGCGTGTCACCACCACATCCGCCACATACACACCCATACATACACACAACCACCGCTCCTCTGTCTCCCTATGACGCTTTGGCTTTTCTGGCCCGCGGTGATGTCCTGTCGTCTGACTTCACGATGCCGTTAGTAGCGCCACCTATGGAGACGAGGGGGAAACACAAATATCACACATCTTTGAAAAAGAGAGGAGATAGGCCAGACAATTATTTTGGTGGTGTAGTACGGGACATGGCCATGGCGATAATAAATAATTCTGAATATAGGTGGTAGAAAATAAATGAAAGAAGGCCTTGTTATGTTTAAGAGGACGGTGATTGAGAGTGGAGGGACGGAGGGTCCTTGCAGACTCACCCCTCGCCGGCTCCCTCTTGTAAGGCTTGCTCTTGGGACTGGTTGTCTTCTTCTTGGACCCCTGGTTCTGACTGTGCTCCCTCCACTTTTTCAGCTGAAAGTTAATAAATTTCCACATCATCCAGGCCTGTGTGAGGCAGATAGCAGCCAGGCAGGTCATCCTACGGGAAGAAAAAAAGGTGCCAATTGTCCACCGACGTTTCCAACCAAAGTTCAAATTAAAATTAAAAATGCAATTAAAATCACACCAACGGTCAAGCCGACGTGTGGCCAAGCAAAAGAGCAGTGTTCGAAATCGTTCCCTATCACCGATATTTTTTTTGTGGTGGTGGTCAAATATTGAATATATATATACACAAAAAAATACCCAGAATTTGAGTGTATAAAAAAATACCCAAAATTCGAGTGTACATACGATGTTCCCTACATGTTACTCCCGTATACCACAATGCAATGCGGTCGTGGTTTTCCGGAGGAGAAGAAGAAGCTGAATAACCGCAAAAACAAATACATTTAATGATGTAGTCTCCGGCTTTCGTTTAGAAATGTCAACAATTTATTTGGGATTTAACAAAGAAAATGTAACATTCAAAATTAATAACAAAAACCTTGATCAAGGAAACGTAACATTCAACATCAATACAACCTCCAGCTTTCCTCATGAGTGCCCGGTTTGTTTACATAATGTGGGCGCATCTGTCTGTGTCACACAAATACCTGGCGCATTTACTGACGCAAATGACGTTTAGCAATGTTCAGCGTAGTGTCCGAAATCTCGTTTGTTCTTTCACTATATAGTGCACTATATCATGAACACTATGTGGGGAATAGTGAGTGAGTGAATAGGGAACGATTTCGAACACAGCTAAGGAATGAAACCTACCTGATGGTGAGCACATTGAAGTTCCCTTCAGCCAGAGAGAAGCCCTGGTTGTCCGTGCGGGGGAGCCCAAATCCAAACGTCAGAACCGAGACTGTGAGGGTGAGCAGACGGGCAATCACGAACAGCAGCGCCCATAAGGTGAATCTGAAAGCACAAAGGATAGACAGTGTAAAGCTGAATGCAATGATCCATCGGACAGCAACAGACCCAATCGTATTGAAGGTGGGGTGGAAGTACAAACCCCTTCTGCTTGTTCTCGTCACTGAAGTAGAAGAGACGCGAGGCGTGAAACAGGAGCTCCACCAGGTAGTGAGGCACCAGCAGCACCAGGCCCAGTCGATGGAGGCTGCACACACACACACACACACACACACACACACACACACACACACACACACACACACACACACACACACACACACACACACACACACACACACACACACACACACACACACACACACACACACAGTGAGAACATTAGCTGAGGTCAACCCAGAGTCCAAGGGAACAAAGTAATTTGTCCGTGGTATTTTTAGTGTCTGAAGTGAGGAGATGAGCTGAGAGGACGTGATTAAATAATCACAAAGTCAGTGGTGGGGGCTAAAGATACTGCCTGGGCTCCATCTTACTTTCAGAGAGATGTATTCACTTCAAACGAAGGACACGTTGCGCTTGTATTATTCCATAGGAATGTGTTTTACAGACATAATTACTGTCTAACTATTATCCAGACAATTCAAATAGTGTAAATAACAACAATGCAACAGAAAATAATAATAATGCCGTCTCATGGCTCATACGCCTTGAGGGGTGACTCACTTTAAGACATAGGCACCAGTGATGTGGACAACATAAAGGCAAATGTAGTAGAGTTGGCGAGGGATGTCCTCCTGCAATACAATAGAAAATTGATAATAAAATGATTATCTAAAGATATCACACAGCTATTCACAGCTAAAGACAGGTGTTCAGCGTTTTACTTACACCCTGGTACGAAAACATAATATGCTATTTGAGAACTGTGAACCATTTACAATAAATCACGGTAAACATAACACCTTGATAAGCTCAAGCAAAAAACAAATACACTCAGTATTGTGAGACACTTTGGATAAAACAACCGCTGAGTATTGTGTTACCTAATTAAATCGATCAATGTAAAAGGCACTACAGCGTTACACATCATTTGCATTGTTTGGGGTATTTGGATTTGATTTACAAACGAACGTTACCTTTCGTACTTTTTGAAAGTATAGTTCAGGAAGTGCGTGTAGCCAATAGGCAATTTGGCAAATGTAGAAGAACTTCACCTGAAAGCTGTCAAGGAGATACATTCTTAGATAGTCATACCACTAAACACAATAACATATACCTAACACATATTGTCTCCAAAAAAAGCCAAACAAAACAATATGACAACAGCAACCAGTGAGAGCAGATGATAAAGCGTAACGCATATATGACATTTTAAACGATGATAAACAACATCAATGAGGCTAAGGCTTCGCCATATATCTGTGCTCCGTTGGGTCTTTAAATCTCTTGATGCGGGCGCCTTCATACACATGGGCAGTAGCTCAGCAGACAGAGCACCTGTTCGCTCGCTAGAGTGCTCTTAAGTTGTTGCTCTACATCAGATAAATCTGCATAAAAATGTCAAAGTGCGTTGAAGAGTAGTAGTAGCATCTTAAGAAAGGCTCTGGGCGTTCGTCTCTTGAGGTCCAACTTACCCCATGTGGGTGTGTGGGTAACCTTCCCACAAGAAGGTGGGATTTGTGGCAAACTCCGCCTGGAGAAAAAGAAAAAGAAAAGAGACAACAGCATGAATACAACATATGTCATTGTGCCTCTCTGGGTTTCCAGTGGTGTCAGCTGGGTCCTCTTACTGCCGTCAGGATGCTGCAGCCCCACGCGAAGGAGAACAAGTAGAAGGCAGCCAGCTGTCCAGATTCATTAAACTTGCTGTGCTTGGTCTTTGAGAGGTGTAACCTCCGGTTCATTTTCTTGAATTGAAAAGAGGGGAGACATTAGGGGAGTGCATTCCTTAAAGAAGAATAAAATCAATGCAGAGCAAATATATTCCCACACGGTTCGATCAATACATGTTATCTCTTATGAATGCATTTTACTTTTCAATTAAATTGAACTATCCAAACCCTCTTATCAAGTTGAGAGTACAGTAGACCATGCATTCACTTAAAAAGTATGTTTCAATTTGTAAGACTAAATGCTTTATTGATTAGACTGGGCGAACATGTGGCTAAACGACAGAAGTTACTTGTCACTCTTAGATTGACATTAGATTGGATTAGATTCACTCTTGCTACAAACACAAACTAAAAAAACAAAACAAATGTGCATTGTGTATTTGAAATTATACATACGTCGAGAATATATTCTTGTATCAAGGCATGCAGTATGACTGCAATGAGCAGGTAAAAGACAACTGTAGCTGCATCTTTGGGGCCATACTGGTAAAAGTTCACTGGCTCCTTCTTTCCCTCTATTCCAAAAATGAATAAAAACACAAAAAAAGTATTGTTAAACAGTGGTTCACAAAACGAGGGACTCTTCAATAAATTACAGAAGTATCCTGCCACAATGTTAATGCCTGAATAAAGCAATAAGATCCAACATGATCCCTCACCTAGAACTTGTGTAACATTATACTGGACCGTAATGAACATGATCGCAAACTTGGCTGTCACCTGTAACAAAAAGAAAGTCAGAAACAATTCATTGCAGACACTAAAAGGGGGTATCACAATAACAGCTCCATTACAATGATAAAGCTTATTATAGAATAATTAAGAGGGTCAATAGCAGTTCATGTCATTTTATTCACATTTATGAATTAAAATGGATGAATACAATGTGGCAGTACATTTTTGAATAACAAAGGTATTATGGTAATATATTTACGATTTTTTTTATTATCATATTATTATGTATTATTATTAGACATAGCAATGACCAGCAGCTGCACACTCATTAGGGTATATTTTCATTTGAGTTAAAGTGATGTGAAATCAGTGTACTTGTAACATTTAGACGTGCTAAGCCTCTATCATGTAATGTTGAATGAGTTACAAATTAAACGGTCCACAAGATTGCCAGTGGCCTCTGTGCTGCAGCAGGTTTCATGCAAGTCTTTGATCATTTATTTTTTAAACTCAATAGCTGACATGAAGATGACCTGCAGACATGACAGGGGAAAGAAACGACAGCACCATGCCTCTTGTTGCCTTGTCAGCTAGCTAGAAGTGGCTGGTACCCACAGATATATTGGTGCACCTGGCCGCTACTAAACAGTGCATCGGATGAGAGAATGTCGTTGTATCGTTATCCCGGTCTGCTAATACTCCACTTCCGGTCACTTACTTCCTAAGAGCTGTGTACGCTAGTTAAGTCTCCGGAGCGAGAATATTAAGAACATGTCATAACAAGCAACGACATGCAGAAAAAATGCTTTTCGTTGGATGATTAATTTGACAAAGCAATGTCCGAAACATGCTGGTTAAACGTAAATCTCTCAATCGAAGTCCCACCCCCTCTCTCTCTTGCCCACAACGCCAATTTTGAGCAGCCCGTTACAGGCGTTCAGTCCTGAGATGAGAACGAGGTTAAACAGTACCTCAAACATCAGACCAAGCAGGATGACCATGGCCAAGCAAGAAACCATGTCGGCGTGGTTCTGGATCACAAACTCATGGCTCAGAACCGGTGGGCTCTTGTTCTTCTTGCGGAAACCCATCTTAGCGGGCACACTTCTATCTTCCTCTGGAGCTTTGAACCAACGTCGGCGTCTGGTGGTCTAGCTAGCTGTTCCTACAACGCTGTCTTAAAATATGTATCCTTTTGACTGCTGCTTTCTGAAATGCAATAAATGAAGAAAATGTTCTGCGGATAAAAATAATCTAGTAGCTGCATCGAGCTAGTAGTATGAGTATCCCAAAACACCCACTTTTCCGGGCAGGTCTCGATGACGCGCCCTCCCTCTCCAGAACCAGAACCCATTCATGATGAACTGACCATCATTTATGACACTTTTTGGGACTCTTTTTTAGAATGGCATTTTTGGGGGGATTATCGAATATGATACTCTATTTGCTAAATAATTTGATTTAATCATACTGGAAAAATTTCATGTTCCCAAATCCAAATTAAATAAGACAGAATTAATGTGAAAATACTTGGTTCACTTCAACATTTGTCAGATAAAAGGCTTTTGTCAATTTTTTTTATTCTAATGTCCCAGCCTCCTTTTTTTGTTTATATTTTTTGTGTATTTACCCTCTGTTATTGTGTTTTGGAATGTCTCTTTTTTGTATATTGTGTACTATAATTATTTCATATTTTATTCGTCAATGCTTTTCATGTGAAAACTCGAATTTGTTTGGATTTTTTATTTGCAAAATTAAAAAAAGGAAAAACATTAAATTATATGAACCACCCACCAGCTAACCTCGTTCCCAGGTGTCCTCGTTTAAAGACAGAAGGCCTGGCAAAGGTTGATCCAAACGAGCGTTCTGTCGAGAGAGGCGGGACTTTGAGTTTATATGGAAATGGGTTTAACCTATGGACATATTAAAGTTTAACCAGAAACGGCTAGAGGCGAGAGAGAGGGACGGACTATATATTTTCATTTATGGTAAATTTTTCGGATATTGCTTTATAAAATTAGTCTATAAAACTGTCTTTTCATTATTCTTGCCGTGGACGTGGTGGTTGTTCTTGTCATGTTAGTAATATTTGAACTCCGGGGAATGTTAACTTGCGTAAACGGTTAACAGGAAGTAGAATACCGGAAGTTCAGTTATCGTGTTGCGTTTCAGGATAGAACCGCCCACCGGCGTCACGGAGACCAGAAACACTCGTAACCACCGAACGGTTATCCCGAACCGAACCCAGTTCCCATTCCCAAAACTTTGCAATCAGGTTTCATGACGCATAATAAGGGCCTGCATTAACAAATTGATATAGAAGTTAGTCGTAATGTTTCAATGAGGAGAGGGATGCAAGAGGAAATGTTGATGCTCCTTGTGTTAAAACAAACATATTATTATATGACCCGACTGCAAACAGATGTGTCACCGATCATCTGAATGGTTACCAAAAGGTAGGCCTACGTGCTAACGTTGCATGCTAATTGTATTGCAATGTACAATGTACCGAAATATGTATCCTTACCAGCATTATAACATGAACTTTGTACATATGTCAGTACTCTGTTACTACGATGGTTAAATTACATTTGATGTGAAACTGACACTATTGTGTGGACCAGGCCCTCGGGGTCAACAGCTTGTAACCCCCGCTGATACGTCAGTGGACCACCCGAGAGAAAGATATGCGATTTCAAATGAGAACAACTCTATTACAATGCAACTTAATAACCCGATTATTTCATTCACTTTTAAAATTCATTTTAAGGTCTTTGTAGCCCATATTTCTATCTGCAATATCGAGCCATACTATCAAGGGCTTTAGCTCCCGTTTATCTTTACCTTTATGTTTGATTATGTGCAGAATCAACCAAGGAGCCTACATGTGGATGATTAACTTGCAGGGACCAATTAGGTGACTTGTTTATCTTGTACACAAGAAACTGTTACCTATTATTATGTTATCTACCTTGCAATTCAGGGAACACTTTGCTCATACATGCTTTATAGCCGTTTGGACACTAGAGGTCAGCATTTTACAGGGTAGGCCAGTCTATGGGCTTACAACAGGATGTGTGCACTCGGATAATGTAGGGCAACGTTGCAACGTATCTGTCTTGCAACGGTCATTACTTGCCATGACCGACATTTGTGTTTACATATTAATCACTCGAATGTGGAATTAAAATGAGAGTCACATTCTGTAGTTTTCAGGCCCGGCTAGCTCAGTCGGTAGAGCATGAGACTCTTAATCTCAGGGTCGTGGGTTCGAGCCCCACGTTGGGCGCAGTACTTTTCTCACCCCTATGAAACAGTGTGTCTTGTTATTCCTCCCCTCTCGCGTTAAACGAGTTAGGGTTAGGATACCATAGGATACCATAGGGTTAGGATACCATAACAGCAAAGCTGACATATTCATGGCACACACCCCTAATGTAAAGAGAATGTGATGAAGGTTATACACACAAATCATTCAACAAAATGATTCGATTTTCTGTCCTTTAATGGTGAATATGAGATTTTTTCTGAACATGTAGTTTACTTACTCATTTATTTTATATGGTTATCTGAGGTCTATGGGTTTTTAGATCTTATACATAAAATATTTATTGTACAATTGTAGGCCTCCACATAGTGGGCCTTTTTAAAACCTTGTATAATTGGACATGTTTGGTCTTTGTATATCGTGTATAGCTGTAACCTCTATTTCCTCTGAGGAGTGAGAAGGAGGGAGGAGTTAGACAAAGGCCCTATCCACACAAAAAAAATGGAGGCTTGTGCAGTGCATGGTGTCCTGTTTTCACATTCTACATGCTGCCAATTCTACCTCTGTAGGTTCCCAAATTAAGCAGCCAGCACCAGATGCAACCTTGGAAAGCGTCACAGTAATGGTTTACAGGGTTTGTATACCAATACTCTGTCGTTTTATGTGTTATTTTGTCATTTAGGCCTCGCTCATTCTTTCTCTCCCTGTCTCTCGCACTCGCAGAGCTGCCCCTGCCTGCGCTGAACAAAGATAATTACTCAGGAAACACAGCGGCCAATGGGGAGCCGCCTTGCATTCTGCCTGTGAGGGAAGCAGCCAGTCAGAATCTGGCTAACATCACTCAGGCCTGATCGCCTTGCCTGAAGAGCGGAGCCTTCCCCGGCTGAGGGCTGAGAGTGTCCTCCATGTTTTATAAGTGTTGACATAACAGTGTGTCAGGCAGCCATGCATCCACAGAGGTAAGCCCCGTCTTTTTCATCTCGATTCCTATGACAACAGGGCTTCTTTCTCTTGCTGTGACTGTGTTGCTTCTGAATACTATACCGAAGAACTGGGATCTTGATATCCCAGAAGGGAAGGGGAGGGGGAGGGGTGTGGGTGGACTGAAGGCCTTGCAGGCCTCAGCTGCACACAGTGCTTAGTGTGGGGGGTTGGGCGAGGACTCTCACCCCTTGGTCTCTCTCTTGTTTGTCAGGGTCACATGGGTGGCCCAGACGAATACACTGACCTGCAAGAGGCAGAGTGTACCATGGCCAATCATTTATTCGTCTCTTTTGATAATGCATAGGGAGTGAAGATTTTATGTTCATAGGGAAAAGGAAAATGGCCCCACAGTTCTCCTTGTTCTGCTTTGGAAGCCTTGGTTTGCAAACTGGCAGAGGAGACGTGGGGGATGGGCACTGGAGGAGCAGGGGTGTGTTGTGTACTCTTTGTAAGCAGGTCTGCTGTGTTCTTATCTTCTGTACCATTCTGAAGCCAGGGAATGGACATATGGAGGGGCATGGGGCCAGGGGGCAAACAGATGTGCCTGTAAAAAGAATATGGTTTGTGGTGGCCTCAAGTCATTCTCTAAGAGCTGTACCTGAATACTCTTAGTATTATAGTTATACTTTATTTTTAATGAATACCTGCCGTGTACATGGAGATTTTGGCTGTTTGGATTTTTCCTCCCTCTGACCGCTGAACCGAGATGAAAGGGCATTGTTGGTTTTTAGTCATTGTTGGAAAGTGACTGTTTATCTTGTTCCATTGGAATTTAATGTACACGTCTTCTTTATATTCTCCCTTTCTTTAATTTTTCCTTTCAATATATCGTCACTAGGCCGTACAACGTGCTGCTGCATGGTTCTCCGGTCCTGGCACTATGAAAGAGCCCCCTGCTACATTGTTTCTAAAGCACCATCCACCATTAAAATGTTTCATCGACATTATGTTCACCAACACATCTTGTTCCATATTCAAAGAAGCTTCATAGTAAACCGTCATTTGTTTATTTATCTTCCCTGGGATCAGAGCAGATCAAACTTCATGATCTGTTCTCTCAACTTCATGAAAGTGTAAAGATGAAAATTGAAATGAAGAAAGCCAATAGAGCCATTACTCAATTTCACTCTCACTTCCTATTTTAAGGGGAAAACACAAGAGCAATGCCAAGCTTTTTCTCTTTAGTTTCAGCAACGTTATTTCTGACACCATTTTAATTTAACCTAAATCCTTAAAAGATAATCCACTCGCATTCCTATGACTACCTTAATAATTAGTCATCATGCGTGGTATTTTACAGGAATGGCGTTCGACAAGAAAATAACAGGATACAGTCAGATGAGTGTGTAGATAACCACCCACAGGTTGACAAAACGACCCTCCAACATGCTCCACAAAACCCTAGATATGATCTACAAAGGCATTTTCCTGGAGCTCTCTGGTTAACGTTATTCATGTTTAATACGGGGTGAGCTAAACTGATTGGAAATAAACAGATGCAGGGGAAATCTCTGCATTGCAGCAAAATGCTTTTTAAGAGGAAGAGGGAAGCTCGCACACAGGGATCTGTGTGGCACAGCACAGCCGACCAATAGTGTTCCACCCTGTTAGACCCGCAGCCAATTGCAGCTGTAGTTGAGGTTAAAGATTGACAATCGGAGGGAGAGCAGGAGGGAGGGCAAGGGCCTTCTGGAAAATTCCACAGCCATCTTTGAATCACCTTTTTTTTCCTCCATGATATGAAATGAAGGTTGGAAGGGTTTCATTTTTGTTTTCTTTGCGTAACAAAGGTAGATTTGACGTGTTGGAATATGTGAGCCATAATGGCGGAGTAACATTATCGGTATGTTTTAAACAGACATTAATACATTGTCCAACCAGTTTTCTTTTATTGACATACTTTCAATTTAATGCAGGACATGTACTTGACCACGAGTAGACACACGTTACTGATGTATTTCCTCACAACTTGGTAATCCAAAAATGCACGGGTGCATTTGTGTGTCTGCATATGAATGTGCAGTTGTCACGGACGGTTGCATTTTCCTCCTGTCAGTTTCTCCATTCCTATTTATACAAGGACAATGCTTTTTCTTTGGGATGTGGTTGTACTGATCCTAATTGTTGTTTAGGCGGATAGGCCTTCCTGAAAATAAGAATGCAAGTTCGCACCTCATGCTACATTTATGTAACTAGGTTATAGGTATGGTGTACTAAGATGTTACTAGGACGTTATCCAATACAGGTAGTCAATCATCCTCTGAAACCTCAGCATCTTTTTTCCTCAACGTTTACTAGTTGTTTATATGGTTTTCATCCAATTGTAGTTTTTCTCCCTCTCATGCTTATCGGTTCCTAGGTTTGCCCGGTTCAGCGTTGAACTGTAATCTCCACCGAGCGGTGGTCCTCCTGCATGGATGTGCCTGAGACTGAGCCTCCGAGTGGGGGATGGGGGAGAGTGGGGGAGGAGGAGGAGGAGGAGGAGGCGGAGGAGGAGGTGGTGGTGGTGGCTGTGGGGGGGGGGGGGGGGGGGGGGGGGGGGGCAAGCTGTGGCCTCCATTTTCTGTGATGAGAAAACCCTGCTCGGCTCTCACAGGAGTGGAATTTCAAGGCATCGAGTCAGTTGTTGTTTCCCCTCTCCTTTTTTTGTCTCTCAGGTACTCAATGATAGGGCTATGCTGTCAATGTTTTGCTGAACCTGGTCTTTATGGAATATTCCCAGAACCTGCAGAGGATTTATTTGGTCTACCACCCTTATAGCATTACGGGCAGTGTTAGTGGAACATAGGTCCTGGTCTGAGAATGTATTTTGGAACAGCCCACGTCTTCTTCACTTGCGTCTGTTTATTCTGTCTATTTTCCTTTTTTCGACAAGAAGATTAATGTCACCGTTGCATTGGTACGTCCATTGGTGATAAACAAGACGTTCTGTGGGCGTTCTTGCAACCAAAGGCACAAGAGTGCTGTCCCTGCTTTAGTAACGCGTAGCAGAGGAAGCTGGCTAACGTTTTCTCATTTTCGTGTGGGCCTCGTTTGTTCATTCGGTCTGGAACAGGAAGGCCCTGGAGCGGTTTGTGGGTGTGCGTGCATGCATGCGCCCGCACGTTTGTGTGTGTGAGTGAGTGTGTGTGGGTGTGGGTGTGTGTGTGTATGTGTGAGTGTTTGCCTTTGGGTGTAAGTAATAGGTATGTAGTTTGATTCTGGTTTCATGTTTTATGCTCTATAGGTGATCCTGCTGGTGCCTGAAAGAAAAAAAACATGTTTCTGCGTTTGCCTAATGATGAGAGGATTGGTAAAAAACGTTTGGAACAACAATCCTGGTGACTATTAATCAGGTTGTTGCTGAGTCAGGCTTTCTGTAATATAGTATTGTATTTCCCTCCATATATATCATATGTGTCAAACAGATTGTACTCGTCTATTGTTTACAGCTTTGGATGCATTCCAGCTTCTCAAGCTACTATTGCTACTAGCGCTTATTTTTCTTACCCTTCACTATCTGGGCCTTTTTAATCAGCTAGTTGACTCGTTTGATCATCGCTTTGTGGAATTCCACCCTGAAACAGCTTATGGAATCTCTTTCTGCCTCTCTTTCAATGTGGTTGACCTTTTTTGTCGGTTGACCATACGACCCATGTCTCAACTGGAAACCAGAGCTCTGAGGACCCGGGCCGATGCCCGGCGAAGTGTGTGACCTGTCAGGGGTCCTGCGTAGGATTTTTCTCTTAAGGATCGTCTCAAAGAGAGGGACATCCTTGGAACACGGCCCTCTGTGACTCTGACAAAGGAGGAGCCGGACTCTGAAAGAGCCCCATTCATCAGCAGGCGTCCCCTTTGTTCTCCTCCTCCTCTGCTCAGGAAGTACGCAGAGAAGGGGTGACTCCAAAAAAAAAGAACCAGGATTTAAACCACTGCTGGGGTTGCGTTTTTGTGCGTGTATGGGATGGTAGGGCTCTATCTTCTTTTGACAGATTCAATATTGGATGATGCAGATGAAAACAACCAATCTGTATGAAAGTAACGGAACACTCCTTGTTGTTGTTTAGTCTCCGACCTCATTGTTTCAGCCAAAGCCAGAAATGTTTACCAGTGCCAGGGTTTTAATCCCGGGAGCCTATTTGAGCGTTGTGTTGCTATTTGTCTCTAAGAACATTCCCTAGAGCCCTGAGGTCGAGCTGTTGTTAGAGAAGGGCCACTGGAGGCGTCACAGGTGACTGCTGTGAATCACTGTGAGACCTTGTCGGTTAGGCATGAATCCAGGGCTAGTGTTGCTGACTTTGGGGATTTGACCAAACAACTTATTCATACTATTGAGGAGGGACATGTGGGCTGCGGGCCTGTTGTAGTGTTGTCATGGAGATATATACTTTTTGAGGTGGATATGTTGAGGCTTGAGCGGTGGTTACTTGTGATCAAAAGAGAACGATGTGAGCCGTATTCATAATCCTAAAGACCCAACCAAACGATCGCACTGACAAATAACCGAGAAGTGTGCAATTGCTCTCTAGTGACACCTCCCCAGGGCAAGGGGGGTGCCTAGGGTGATGCACTTGTTTACTGTGGCTCTCTTTCCTCTGTGAACGCTTGTTGACTTTGTCCCACCTCCTAATTCACCCCCTCCCTCCTTTGTTGCACTTGTTCTCTGCTCTGCAGCTTGGCTGAAGAGGAAATCAAGACTGAGTCCGATGTACTAGAAGGGATGGAGGTGTCCGTGCCAACCAAAGGTAAGCCCCTCATATCACCTCCCTGTGCTTGAGGTCTAGGGTCAGTGGTTTCGTTTTTGTTAATTTAGAGATTGTATGAAAGTTCCAAGGTCAGGGTTGCCACACGGGTAAACAGATAACATTGTTCCTGAAAGCGTGTTTTTAGAGCTTGTGTCAGGAGTCAACAGATATGCCGCCTGGTGGTCTGGGTGCATCTCTTAAGCCTCTGTTGACCTTGTATAGAAAAGCTGCAAGCCAGTAAAGACGAATGTCTGCAATCAGCCAAATTGAGTACCGTTCTGTTGTTGAATGAAATAAAATAAATCCTTTCCAATAACATTTGTCCCGATGTTAGGAGAGCGGTGGTGACATTAGTTTGGTGTTGATCAAATATTTGATTTCCCCTCGTCCGTGTCCAGTCCCTGACCCCCCAGGGTCAGCGGAACGGGTGCTGGTACCTCAGAAAAGGAAGGTGTCAAGTCCCACCCATTCCTCCAATGGCCACTCCCCGACCGACACCTCCCCAAGCCCCATGAAGAAGAAGAAGAAACCTGGAGCCATGAGCTCTCACAACAAAGACCAGGTAAGGATGGAGAGACCTGTTTGGTTGAAACTCGCTGGGCAGTGTTGAGTGGTTTTTGAAGAGTTGAACTTCCTGCACCTACTCACAACGCTTTTTCCAGTTGATTTTAATGAAGTGTTAGATTGTTGTCGTGGTATGCATGTTGTATGCATTGCTTTTTAATCACTTTACATATAAAGATCCAATGTTCAGAAAAATGATTAAAACGACAATATTCACAAAAGGTTTTCCACTGATGCCCTATGTTGTCTCTTTGTAACTTGCATGACAAACACACTTGCATAAAGGATGATTCCATCTTTTTACATGAGGTACTGCAACAGGACTACCTACGTATCAATGGGCTTATTTGTTTTTTAATTGGCATATGAATACACAACGCCGCCACGACCACCACCGGCCGCCCCCTCTCTTGAAACATGACTTGTTTGTCATGATATCAGTGGGGGAGGGGTTGGTGTGTCGTGTGAGTGATCGTTAGTGACCATTAGTAAACTGATTAAGCATACTCCCCATGTTCACCAAAACCGCTCATTTGCAACACAAAATCAGGTTTCACTAACAGTATTCAGTTTCATTAGTTTCAACAGTTTCATGCCCAATGAAAGACAGTAGAATGCTGCTCATGCTCTGTTTAATCATCGCCATGGGGCCAGCTAGGCTTGAGCTTTGAACTTTTTTTTTTTGTTGAAACTGTTAACGTTTACAATATGTTGTTGCAGTGGGCAGATTTGGCTAGAATAATGAACAGATTATGACTGTTCTGCAATGTCTTATGATTATTCTGCAAGGTCTTATGACTACTCTGCAATATCTAGCCAAATCAGCTCCATTTTTCCCAGTGCTTAAACTGAACCAGTCACATGATCAGGGCATTCAGATGTGCTGAGGTGTTCTGATCTCTAAGTTGACTTGTTTATTAGAAGACAAACCCACCTCACAGGCCTTTTCGTTCTATTGACTCCCCAAAAAGATCAGTTTCTTGGATTCTCAAGTTTATATTCCACTATATCGAGGAAAAGCACAATTAAATAACATACAGCTTTGCCTCTCCATAGTCCAAAGCACACCACCAGTTTAACCAGCCTGTGGGTCGGGTGTCAGCTTGGTTGCCCCTTGGTTCCTCCTAACCCTGCCTTATTGACAATTGTTGTTGTTGTTGTTGTGGTTTCTGTTGCACTGCACCTCTTTTGTTTGTTGTTTCTGCCTGTGTTTTTGAAACCTGCCCCCTTGTTTCTTCTCACCCGCATTCCAGTCAGAGCTAAGGCACGGCCCCTTTTACTATGCCAAGCAGCCGGCACTCACCACAGACCCTGTTGATGTTGTACCGCAGGACGGCAGGAACGACTTCTATTGCTGGCTGTGCCACCGCGAGGGTCAGGTGCTCTGCTGTGAGCTCTGCCCCCGGGTGTACCACGCCAAGTGCCTCAAACTGCCCGCCGAGCCTGAGGGCGATTGGTTCTGTCCAGAGTGTGAGGTATCTCATCAGAGATTTGTGCACTTGTGGGTGTTTGTGGGTTTGTACTGTGGGCGCGCGCGCCCATGTGGGTGCGCACATCATTTGCACGTGACCTATATGGTGGATGTGTGTACTTGCAACGCAATTGATTGTAGGCCTAATGTAAGGGTATTGGGCCTATCCCTTTACAGGTTTAAGCTACATACATTTATTATTTTATTACTTTTACTGATACTAACTATTTGTTTAAAGTATACGTCTGGTTTTGCGGGGGATGCTAGCCTAAGTTCTACTTTTGTTCTTGCCATATTGAAATTTGTCTGCCCCTCCTTTTGCAGAAAATAACCGTGGCAGAATGCATAGAGACCCAGAGCAAGGCCATGACCATGCTCACGATAGACCAGCTATCCTACCTGCTTAAGTTTGCCCTCCAGAAGATGAAACAGCCAGGGGTATGCCCAGAGACTTCATATTTACACTCTTCAGGCATGAACTGTGGACATTTAGTGAACGGACAACATGACTCTGTCTAATGGCTGCATGTGTGTTGGCCACTGTCTAGACGGAGCCCTTCCATAAGCCTGTGGCTTTGGAACAGCACCCAGATTATGCAGAATACATCTTTCACGCAATGGACCTTTTCACCCTAGAGAAGGTACTTGTATGTACACGTATGAACTGAAACTACTCTTCACATTTTTATTTTCTTTATTTTGGGTTAATCACACTGATTCTGTTCATGTTCTTCTACAGAATGTCAAAAAGAAGATGTATGGCTGTACTGAAGCCTTTCTGGCTGATGTGAAATGGATCTTACACAATTGTATAATTTATAATGGAGGTAGGCAACCTGAGGCTGATTTCGTGTATACATCACTGTGTTTTACTGTGAAAGAATTGGAGTTCAAAACGTGTCATTTTTTCAACCCCTTCTAGGTAATCACAAACTAACCGCAACAGCAAAGGTCATTGTTAAGATTTGTGAACATGAGGTAAGTGATTTGTCCCTTCCCTTCATCATGGAAAACTCGAGTTGTTGGGTTCTGTATGTTAAACATTCCTACTTCTATTTCTTACAGATGAATGAGATAGAGGTCTGTCCAGAGTGCTACCTGTCGTCCTGCCAAAAAAGGGATAACTGGTTCTGTGAGCCATGTGTGAGTCTCTATCCATATCCAACCGTGTGTATGCGTGTGCGTAAACCCGCCTTTAATATTTTTTAATGGAAACCATATGGACTGTAACTAACCGTGGCCTATCGATTCCTCTCCCTTGGTCCCTGCAGAGCCCGCCCCACCCTCTGGTGTGGGCCAAGCTGAAGGGCTTCCCGTTCTGGCCGGCTAAAGCACTGCGGGAGAAGGACGGCCAGGTAGACGCACGCTTCTTCGGTCAACACGACAGGTGAGTCTCATACACCATGAGGGTCAGACTGATGGATCTGCTCACACAAAGCTTAGAGGATCAATGTTTCTACCTCCACATCGTCAAAATGCTGTTGTGACATTTCTTTTGCTGCATCTCTTTCTGTTTCTAGGGCTTGGGTGCCGCTCAACAACTGCTACCTCATGTCCAAAGAAATCCCGTTCTCGGTGAAGAAGACCAAGAGCATCTTCAACAGCGCCATGCAGGAGATGGAGGTCTACGTGGAGAACATCCGCAGGAAATTCGGCGTCTTCAACTACGCGCCGTTCCGCACGCCCTTCACCCCCAACAACCAGCTGCAGATGCTGCTGGACCCGTCCAACCCCGGGGCGGGCACCGTGAAACTTGAGAAACCGGAAAAGCTGCGCCTCAACTTTGACATCACCATATCCCCCAAGATGCTCCTGGGCAAGAGCTCGGCGCCCAGCGGCATGAGCCGGCGAATCTCCATGACAGACATGCCGCGCTCCCCCATGAGCACCAACTCCTCCGTCCACACGGGGTCGGACGCGGAGCCGGACGGCAACGACAAGCCACCCCGGAACCTGCCGTTCCACTACAGCACGGGAGAGGAGTCCATGGACTTCAGCGGTACTTCATGTTCCTTACGCCTTAGGTTGAGTGTGTATGTTGGTGGTTAGGGGGCGGCCTTACCTGTGGGGGGCGGGTATTATCTGGTGTGTTTACATGACGTGTTCAAACGATGGACGATCATGACCCAGTTTTGGTTTGTTTACGGTTTATCTCCAGCATCCCCCGCCTCGTCGAAGATAGGCCCAGCAGGCAGCGCGACGGGCAGCCCGAAGCCCTTCAACCCTGGGCTGGTGCCAAAGCAGGAGAGGACTACAGGCCCAGGGAGCATCCTTAATCTGAATCTGGGTCAGTCCTGTTGTATGCTTGTGTGCATAACGCTGTGTACATTTACAATTAAGGTTGCATCAGACAGTTGGGAGTTCAGGGAGGGCTGAAATGCTTTCAAAGAGGTTAAGGTTGTCTGTTGACCGCTCGCTTTGTAGACCGGGTGAAGGCTGAGATGGATCTGAAGGAGCTGAGTGAGTCTGTGCAGCAGCAACAGCAACAGCAGCAGGGTGCGGCGGTCCTACCCACACCGAAGAGACCAATCAGAAGCCTGGACAAGACCATAGAAAGCTGCAAGGCCCAACTGGGTGAGATACCATAATACTTTATCGTCGGGATAGTACTGAACTTGTAGTGTTCTCATGACGGTTTGCGTTTGGTTTTATAATGAAGCGATGTACAACATTGACGTGTTCATCTATTGTTCTGTTTTAGATATCCAAAGAGTTATTTGATATACTGAACATGACTCGAAGACGTTCTCACTGAACATGGCACAAAGTTTCTAAATTATTAACGACGACATCAATACTCTGTGGAATAAGCCGTACTGATCATGCTGTGTGGTTGAATGTAGGGTCAACCACACAGCTGCCACATAAGCTGAAGTACCCTTAAATTGTTATTTGTCCTGGCAAAAAAATTTAATCTCAAAAGTATTCTGATAATTTTTTTCCGTCTGTACAGGCATAGACGAGATATCGGAAGATGTCTACAAAGGTGTGGAACACAGTGACTCTGAGGATTCAGACAAATCCGACTCCAGCGACAGCGAGTACCCAAGCGATGAGGAGCACAAGCCCAAGAGCTCGGCCCACGAGGACAAGGAGAAAGCTGAGAGAAGGAGGCCAAGGTCCTTAGGCCAGGGGGAGGGCCCGGAGGGAGGGTCGGACACGGGGGATAAGGTCACCTCCGATCCCTTGGTCCCAGAGAAGCAGGGCAGCAACGGCCAGGATAGGGACCCCCAGGACAAGCCCAGGGCGCCCGGGGGTCAGCCCCCTCTGGATACAACCAAGGCCCCAGAGGAAGGGAGGTCGGCTGCCCTTGCGTCCTCGGCAGAGCAAGACTCTGATTCTGAAAGAGAGCTGGTGATCGACCTGGGTGATGAGAATGGAGGCCGCGATCGCAAGAGGCCCAAGAAAGAGCCTGCAACTTCTATGGCCAAAATGGTCAAAGATCCTTCTGCTGTCAAGATGGAAGGTGAAACTTTATGAATTTATCTTGGCCCTATTCCTCTGTTGATATGAACTGCAATGATAAATGTCTCCAAGGTGAAGGTTAAATATTGCAATATTAATATTTGTTTGTCTGTCGATTTGCTTTAACTTTGGACCTAGGTAAATTTCCATTGTCTGCTGTAGCAGCTTCACCAGCACAGGAAGCTTTGAACCAAAAAGACTCCTCCCAGCCCCCCACAATGGCTGCCCACAGCCTAGTGTCTGCAGCGGCTTCCGCTCAGACCACCACAGCCCCTGTCTGGAGCCCCCCCGCCCCCTCTCCTTCCTCCACTTCGGCGTCCACCACCAGCAGCACCTCCACATCCGTCGCCGCCGCTCCTTCAGCTGCAAAGAAACAGCGCCCTCTGCTGCCCAAGGAGGCGGGTCAGGCTGTGCCCCGCGCGGTCGTGTGGAATCCCACGAGCAAGTTCCCCACCTCCTTCAAGAAGGTGCACGTGCAGAAAGTTCAGAGCCAGCAGCATCAGCAGCCGCCGCAGCAGCCTGGGGAGCCGGCAGCGGTGGCGGCGCCGGCCCCGGTGGCGGCGCCGCTGCAGGCCCACAGCCCGTCACAGTCACAGCAGCAGAACTCCTCGTCCAGCAGCCGCTACCAGACCAGGCAGTCCGCTAAAGGTACACGCAACTGTGGAACAGGAGGACGTGAACACATGCAGACACGGGGTGATAGGTTAGGTTAAAGTCATTCAGAGCGTATCTTATGTCTCGGGTGGATTGGGGTTTAGATTGGCAACAAAACACTTTAGCTTGCTGTGCTTTAAGGCACTGCAGGCCTTATGTGAGGAAACATTTTATATTATCAGTGGAAATATTTGCTACATGGACAAGTTGTTGTCATACATGAAACAGTTTGGCTGTAGACTACAGGAAGGTTGGTTCTGTTCGGGTTTCAGTTTCAGTCACATGTGGGTGTTAGAAAATATATCCCCCAAAGTTTGCTGAGCTCTCACAGTGCACCGGATTGGATTTGGATGTTAAATTAATAAAGACCTTTTATGTATTATATTGTTTAATAGGCAAATCATAGGACGATGAGCTTTTCAGATCCACTAGTCAATTGGAATTTCTTGTGCTGAATATTTAGTAATTGTATTTTGTCCATCAGTGAAAGACCCCCCTCATAGCACTTCAACCTCGTCTGCTACGCCCACCACTGCTGGCGGGGCCAGCTCCACCTCCTCCTCCGCCGCCTCCTCCTCCTCCTTCCTGATTGGAGACCTGCAGATCCCCACAGGCTCAGCTGACGTGGCCGCAGACATAGCCAAGTACACAAGCAAAGTACGTTCAACCCAGAGTTGTGTCAAATCACCAAATAAACTAATGACGACTACCAACATATTTGGTAGTCGTGAATATATCACAAAGCACATATGCACCAGCCTCAAAAGTGATATCCTCTTCCTCCTGGAGTCTAAAATGCAATACCTTTGTCAAATCTTCTCAGATGATGGACACAATAAAAGGGACAATGACGGAGATCTACAACGACCTTTCCAAAAGCACATCAGGAAACACAATCGCTGAGGTCGGTGCTCTGGTTTCTACATCGAAACTAGCTACTTTTAATGAAGTAACCTTGAATTAAACTTTCCACTTTCCTTTCCACTGCTATTGGTAATCCTCTGCTATTTTTCTCACAGATACGACGGTTACGGATAGAGATAGAGAAGCTGCAGTGGTTACATCAGCAAGAGCTGTCTGAGATGAAGCACAATCTGGGTGAGTAGGCTTCACACGCGCACATGTAACCGCAACTGCACACACGCACTCAGCACTTGTGTTTGCAGCAATGTTAGTCTTTAACATTACAAATGCCTTCGTAAACTCCACAGAGCTGACTATGGCGGAGATGCGCCAGAGTCTGGAGCAGGAGAGGGAGCGGCTGGTGGCCGAGGTGAAGAAACAGACGGAGTCGGAGAAGCAGCAGGCGGTGGACGAGACCAAGAAGAAACAATGGTGCGCCAACTGCAGGAAGGAGGCCATCTTCTACTGCTGCTGGAACACCAGCTACTGCGACTACCCCTGCCAGCAGGCCCACTGGCCGGAGCACATGAAGTCCTGCACTCAGTCAGGTCGGCCCAACTGTATGAACCTATTGTCACTTCTACTTTCCATCCATAACATATTTTGTTTGTTTCCTTCTCTTTGCATGGTCATAGCTTCACTGCAGGCAAATTCACAAATCTTCACGAGCGTTCCCTCGGCTATTTTTAACACGCACGTCCCCTTTTGCCCTCGTTCAAACAGCCACAGCTCCACAGCCGGAACCCGAGACAGAGCCCAGCTCGGACCCTACGGCCAAGCCTCCGACTCACCCCCCCGCCACGCAGACACTTCCCTCCGCCGCTGGGTCGATACCAGACAAAAACTCCTCCCCCCGATATTTGGAAAAAAGCAAGGACAGTGCGGCTGGAGTTACTGTAACCTAATTAGACACTATGTACACATACGGTTTTTCCTTTTCAATATGGCCGCCGCGGGCACCACAAGACGAAAAAGCGCATTGCATCGCTGTAAAAACTGAAAGAAAAATGTGTTAATTTCCCCAGCTCCTGTGTTGCCTGTTTTGCTTGGGGATTGAATATTTCAAATCATCCAATAACTTGGATTTTCACAAATGTTTGTAAAGTGGGGCTCACTTCGTAACTCTCTTAAACATGTATGCTTGTATATTTTTGGACAAGATATTTTTTGGGAGATTAAATGGCTTTGTTACCAGCTCATTTCTGACCTAAGAAGGAAGATTGTATCAAACAATTGAACATTCATTACATGTCATCAGTGCAGTACCAGTGTACTTAATGGTTATAAAACAAATGTTTTCAAAGCAGCCAAAATAAAAGTGAACCCAACTGCTGGGGTGCCAATATATATTTTCAGTAATGTAACGTTCATCCACTTTCTCATTTACCGATATTGTCTAATAACATTTACATTGACTCATGTTTTCCAATGTTGTTCGCCTCTGTACACATACAATTATGTGATTATAAAAATAATCAAAACATTTTAACTGTACAAAGCTTTTTTGTAATAAGAAACATGAACAATATTTATAGTGTTATGATTGTTATGGGATGTTTAATCAAATCACATTTCTATGTGTCTAAAAGCAAAAAATGTTTAGGATATACGTTTACTTGAGATGATTGTCACCACAAAGAGCAAAATCTATTCAACGTAAAAAAAAGAAGTGTTAAACAGTCTTATAATGGGGTAAGTGGATACTGTATTTGTGAGCATGTCTTTTTATATTTTGTCATGTTCTCGTTTACATATTGTACATAGATTAAATGAATTGGTGAAGTATAATAAAACTGGGCAGAATGGCTCTGACTACCTTTGTGTGTCAGGTAACAGTTAGTGAAAGAATGTTATTCTGGTCGAATAGGTACGATTTGTTTTTATTACTTGTATGGTGGGATTTAAAATAAAAGTTCAAGAGACATATTTGAATGCAATGTTCACGAACAATTATTTAACGGTCAGTAATGATTTAGTCTTCACTCAACTCAACATGTGATCAGTTCACGTGTGAACGAGACTGACCGTGGGATTGTGATCAAATCACGTGTGAACAATAATCTTACCGCGAGACTGAGCGCACTAAGCATTGGAAATGGAAGGCGATGCGAGCTAGCAGAAGACATTTGTGTGTTTCGGAAATGTAACATTTGTACTTAAGGTATGGGCTTAATTTAAGCGACTATTTCTGAAACACAGCCTAGTGTCCGGTACATGTTTTGAAAACCCGTGTTTGCAGAGCATTATTGGATCACGGGAGCAACTCCAACAGTTAGCCTTGCTGCTGAGAACAATGTACTACTGCCTACGAAGAACAGTCGGCCAGAGGACGCAGCTCCCTGTACTAGGTCTTTCGTATTTTACTAGGTGTGGCGTGGTTACGATATAAAACAACATTGCTAACAATTCATGCCTGTTGGTTCAAACTAGTGCAGCAGGACGTTAGCCAACTGAGGTAAATTATTCACTCTCGATAGCGACTTGCTGCCAAAATGCTTCACGCAAACCTGGTTTGGGAAAGTACAAGGCCTTGCTGACATTGCATCGCTAAACACCTGGCTAGCTTGCCTTAAAAACAAATAAGTGTGTCCGAAGTTTAGATGAATTCTGGGACTTGTTAGCTAATGTTTAGCTGACTGGACGAGAGGAGGTCGGATGAATCCACATTGCAGCCCGGACGCTCCCTTCGGAGTTTACATCTTATGTATCTTTTCGAAATGATGGACCACGGCTGTTTGCGCGTATTTTTATTTGAAATGGCATATTGTCCATTTCTTGGTTGGAGCAAAATATAAAACAAAACGCAGACATGGTTAGCAATTGTCTCGTTTCAGTTTCATAATAGTTAGCCTAACATTTATATCCTATAACGTTAACTAGCTTAGATGTTGAAGGATACCACAAAAGTCGATCCAGATTATATATGGAATTTATTCATACGGAATCCTCATCGGTTATAACAAATACATAATTTATGTCATGAACCACAGAAATTGTTAATATAGTCCTCATAACATCATAACATATCCCTTTCTGAATCATATACGGTACATCACGTGCACATGCAGTGTAGGGTTTTCAATTTCATACTGTTAGCCTAGCATTTATATTATATAACCATCTTAGATGTTGAACACCACCAGGGTGGAAATATATTATTAAGCCCTACAAATAATTCATGCATCTCATCTCTTTAAAACAAATACCCAATCGTAAAATAGAGAAATAGTGTATTTATATATAATATATCCCTCATAAGACTGGATTTCCTTTCAGCAACATGTACATCGAACAAAATCATGCAGAATATTTTTAAATTATCTTGTGATATAAATTATAAATTGGCAAATACAAATACCCAATCTAGTATTTGTTTTTTATGTTGTTACTTACCTCCACCTTTTTGGCCTGTGTCATATAAAGAACAATTGGTTTATTGTGTAGTAACTGAGCAACAACTATGTACACTAACATACAAAACGTATAGGGCACAACATACAAGTACATTACATTTATTGAACCTATATGTTGATAAGCATGCCTTTTTATAATACTTCAGCTGCCATGGATGCCAGTCTGGAAACAGAACAAGACAACATTGCTGGTGATCACAAGTCAGGTAAAACAAAATGTCAGTTGATAAACAACAAAATGAAAATATTTTATTTGACAAGGTAGAGCTAGATCAAGGTATAACTCTTGTGGAATATAAGCGAGAAAAGAGATTAACTTAATTTCCCCTGTTCTATAGAGCAACAAGGTGATCTGGAACACCAAATTGGGATATCAGAAGATACAGATAAGACTGCTCGTCCTAGCCTCTCAGAGTTTAAAAAGTCTTGGGGCTTCAGGCGGACAACTGTAGCCAAGAGGGAGTTCATGGAGGAAATCATTGACCTGGACCCTAACCCCATTCGCAGGGGCAGGAGTCGCCGCACCAGGCAAACACGCCAGCCCGCTGTAGACCCTGAGCCCCCCCCAAAACCTAGCCGCTCAGCCAGTTCAGTTATAGACAACCTAGAATGGTCCGCTCCCTCCTCGCCTGTGGATACACCAGCCGCAGAGGCCTCCACGGGAGGGGCGCTCGACCCCAGCTTATGGCAGGACTTTGGCTCTGCTTTCCACACTGCCTTCTCCCTTCTCGGTGGGAATGAGGACACGCCCATGGACATGGCAGATCCCCTGCCAGGCCCTGATGATACTTGCGCAGTGGATTTGAGTGAAACCCTTAGCTCAGCCGGGGCCGAGCTACCCGAGATGGGAGCAGACGGTTCTGACAGTGTGGAAGGGGCTGAGGATCCTGACCCCCCTGAGTCTTCTCTCGTGGGCGTGGTGGGGGATGAAAACCAGGAAGTGCTTATGATCTCCAGTCAAGAAGATGACAGCGACAACTTGACTCTCCTGCAGCTGAAGGAACAGCTGACATCCAAAGGGCGAACCGGCCGAGGAGGGAGAGGGAAGGCCCGTGGGAAAGGTAGGGGGAGAGGGCGAGGTAGGGGCAGAGGTAAAGGGAGGGGTCGTGGAAGGGGCAGAGCAGTGGAACTAGAGTCCAGCACTGCAGATGATGATGAAGATCATACTCTAGTGAGTCAGAAAGCACTGTCACTGCTGCACGAACAACAAAAGCCAGAAGGCAGTCCAAAGGAGGTGGTGGTGTTGGACTCATCCAACAGTCCCAGCAAACTTATAGACTCTGACTGCATAATCTTGGACAGTGACCCTGAACAGTCTGCCGATGGCACCCCAGGCCAATATGACGATCCAGAGGACGGGAGAGTTGTTGAGGAGAGGGGCTATTCGAGTATTTCCGACAGCGAAGGCTACGACCCCAACGCCCTGTACTGTATCTGCCGTCAGAAACACAACAAAAGGTACTCGTCACTCGTTGCAACGTAAGCGTCTTTAACGATTGTAAGCCCCTCCTGGCTATCATTTATTTTCTCGTGTCCACGTCCCCTAGGTTCATGATCTGCTGCGATGGCTGCCAGGAGTGGTTACACGGAGGCTGTGTTGGCATCAGCGAAGCACAGGGTCGTTCCATGGAGAGGCGAAGAGAAGAGTACAACTGTCCTACCTGCACCAACAAGAAACAAAGATCACTCCTTGCTGACGTCCCGTGTGAAGATTTGTCTGAGAGAGCAATTCCAGCAGGCTTGCCGAATGTTCTCGCATCTACTGCTTCTGTCGAAACAGTGGTAGAGGTCCCCAAGCAGCAGGAAAGCAAGGTAGGAGGGAATAGAGCCCTGGCATATTGGTTGAACTGCTGAAAGTCTTTTTTGCCAACAATGTATATCTTATTTTCTAATGTTTTGAGTTCTGTGTTTATGTAACCAAAGAAGAATGAAAAGAATAATACCATCATGATTGTGAACATAGGATGTCGCTTAGAGGCATGTTGTATGCACCTATTGTACTTCTCTTCAGACAAAAGCGTCAGCTAAATTTATACAACGTAATGCATGTGACCATATTGTCGACGTGAACCTCGTGAACCCCGGTGTGACTGCCATCCATCTCAGGTGCTCTCCAGCTGGATGTATGATCGTAGTTTAGAACACGGCCTAAGACTGAACTCTGCTTTCAGGGGGCTGCTGAGGTGACGCCGGAGCAGGCCGGGCCAGCGCCTGAGATTAAGACGGAGACGGGCAGCTCGTTTCCTCTCTGCATCGGCCCCAGTTGCCCCAAACAGGCCTTGCAAGACTCTGTGTACTGTGGCACTGATTGTATCCTCAAGCATGCAGCAGTCACCATGAAGTCCCTTACCGAGCCCAAGCCCAGAAGTCGACCACAGAGAAAAGCTGCCGCCAGGGTAAAGAATCAAACAGTCTGAACGTGCTCTTTCTGTGCTCATTTTCCCTTGTTTGTGTTTGATTCAACCTTATCATCCTCATTTCCCTGTAAGATACATACTCTGGTCTCGTGAGTATTGGTTCTTTACTCTTTGTTGTCGATGTTTTGTCCACAGGGTCAGAGGTCGGGTGGGGTGACTCAGAGTGTGGCAGAGCAACTGAAGGAACATGAAGAGGAACAGCAAGGTGATGGGGGTCAGAAAGAGGCAGCGTCTCCCCTCGCCTGTCATTCCAGCCTCAGTGCAGTTGAGGCTGCTCCTGTAGAGGCGTCGCCTGTGTTGTGCATGGCCTGTAGGTATCTTTCACTGCACAAACACATCCAACTGGCTCACGACAGACCCTCAAATGAATCAGTGAAATCACAAACAGGCCAACATCTCCAACTTGTAGTCCCAGGCAAGGGAACACACTCACACTCACACTCTCACACACACACACACACACACACACACACACACACACACACACACACACACACACACACACACACACACACACACACACACACACACACACACACACACACACACACACACACACAAAGATTTTATTTAGCAGAGTTCAGCAATGGGTAAGTATGTTCGCTTTTTTATTTTGCTTTCTTCAGTGAATGTACATCTATATTCAGTACATGTCAATCTTGAGGGGTCTGCATTTCAGTATACCGGCCACACTCAATTTGGTTGCAAATGTGACTCAAAACCACGTTTTCAAAGTACCGATGCAGAAGCTGAATAGACACAAACCACCCCGTACAGCAGGAATTGGTCTGAATACTCCAGTTCCCAATATCAATGTGAACACCATCAGCACTGCCACACTACTGCCAATGTACACGTTACAAAGCATACGCTGTACAATTATTTTATTGAACAGTGAAGAAAGACAGGGCAAATTGGAAGAACTTGACATAGAAGAACCCCCCCCAACACCTTAACTCGTAACCTAACACCGCAGATTTAGTTATCTTCTTTCACAATTCTCTGGAAATGACAGTCGCATTCAAAACTCCCACGTCATCTTAAAATATGAATATCTTAGGGTCCAAAATATTGTGAGTGATTTCTCCAGATTGTTAGTAGGCAAGCCCTTTTATTTAGTTTGGCCCTTTCTTGCGGTTTCTGATCAGCATATATTTGTATATGCAATTGTATACTCATCCTCTCAGTAAACCCTTTTAAGTTTTGTACTATACTGTTACTATACTTTTTAGACCACAATTTTAGTCCATACAGTACATTCAGTAATGATCTGCTATCTAACAGATAGCCGGCATCAACACACTTTCTTTTTGGGAAAAGGTTTAAAAGCTGGGTTGGCCTTAAATAGTGCCCATCGATCCTCAACCTTCGTTCGAAACCCTATGAGAAAGCAGACACCCCTGTATACTCAGCATTTGGTGAATACATGACGGGTTGCTTAATGAGGTTGAGTTCTGGGGTGATAACCTGCCCTTGAGGAAGAAGAACATTCAGCGTTGTCCTACTCACCACTACCACTGAATCGGTCCATGGCCTGTTGCTTGGGGATGTAGCAGCAAAACAACGTTGGTCGGCTTTGGATTTCTCTTCTGCTCACCAGTTGTTGTTTTTTTGCTTGACACACAAATTGCTGTGACCTACATAGCATCTGCACCAGGAGAACAAACTCACAAAGCAACTTTCTTCTATATTTCGAAAAGAAGGACACCCACGACCATACACACTACATTCAATATCAATCACAAAACACTTTCCTTGTCCGTTGGAATCTGATGCACAAACTTTTCTGACTGAAGGAAAAGCTCATGGATAGTACAGTGCAGCTCTCAGGGCTTTAAGTCATTCATCCTCTTTCACACACAAACATTGACACGCATACACCATTACTCTCTGGCCAGCCATCAAACCATACAACTGTCCGTAATTACTTGGGTAAAACTGGGTCAATCGGGGCGAGGGGGGGGTTCAAGAATGAATGACAAGCCACGGTGCTCCACCCCGGCCGTGGAATGGGAGGACTGACATCTGGGTGCACAGACCGATCCCAAGGTGTCAACAATGAAGATGATGTCAGAGAAAAGCATCAGCGGCCTCCACCCAAAAAGCCGTTGGTACCATTCCACAAAGAAAACTGGCAGTTAAAGACGTAGCAGGCCTGAGTGAGTTACATGTTCCAAATTCCTCAGCCCGTGTGGAACACAATCATTTTTTTGGGTTTGGGGCTGCGAAGGTTTTATCATCTAGGATTCAGGATTCAGGAATCATGCATACATACGACCTCTACACGTCATTGCAGGAGCTATCAGGATTCAGTGGTCAATAGCACTTCTTTCTAAGGAACAAAAAGGATGTGTTTCTTAACACCAACATTTAGGGGAAAGTTTGGATTTCTTGCACAACTTGGCCAACAGCAACAAACTATTCACCCTGTAGCAGAGACTCCAGTCATCTTAATGGGTACATGTTATACCACCAGGTGTGAGTGTGATTAGCAGTTACAAGCCGTTTTGAAAATCTGCGTCTTCCGACATCCCAAGTGGGCGTGTCCACCTAGATGTGTGCTGGATAGTCTACCAGCCTACCCAGTGGACTGAAGCAAACGTTGCTCATCTATCCAGCATACATCTAGGTGGACACGCCCACTCGTGATGTCAGAAGACACAGATTTTCAGCTTGTAACGGCTAACCACAATCTCACCTGGTGGTATAATATGTCTCCTTTAACTGGTCATTTTGAGCACTGATACATTTTGCATCACCAGGTTTCATGTGTAGCAGAAAGAGAAGTAAATATTCATTGCCTTATAGATAGGTAGTAAGTGGCTTGCATTGTTTCGTGCATCATGGCACATGAAGTTTTCCTAAAGGAGATGTGCAAATTTAAAAAGGCAAGAGTAACTATAGTTGCCTTTGGGTCGAACAAGCAAGGGCTATCTTAATGATTTGTGGGTTATGATGCATGGATTTGTCTCAGCAAAACCACATCTGAGATAATTTTATAAGGTGTTATAATAACAAATTTTAGGTAGATTGCCCTTCAGTCAAAGTGAAAATCCTCCTGTGATGCACATGGCATGTGCTCTTACATTAATTTGTTTGCAGAGATACAACTCAAACATGCATGCATACATACATACATACTTGTCGTCTGCATACAATGTGTGCGTCATGACACGTACGACTTCTTGATACCACAGGAACGAATTTATGCCATCCAAGTTTTTAGATTTTTTTATTAAAAAATAAATATACCATGTTTACAAGGTATGACAGCCGAAAGACTAGTAAGGGACGAATTACTGCGAGGGATGACCATACGAGTGAGTCAGAGGACACTGGGTTCCGTGGGCCCTGCAGTGCTGTGTGTCTTGTCAGCTCGCTGTAGGAGGAAGGAGAGTGAGAAAGCGCAGCTGGTACTGGGGTATCGATACTGCAGACATTTAGTCACTCAGGAATTCCCCTCCTTCCCCCCCCCCCCCCCCCCCCACACACACACACACACACCTAGGGACCACATAACATGCATTCAGGTTACTTTATTTTACGACCTCATAACAGGAATCTGATCTGAATCAGGGTCATATGTGGTCCTATATCAGACACTTATCTGATCTCTGGCCATTTAACAACAGGTTGGACTGTTTCATTTCATGTGTTGCTGCTGGCTCCTCTCCCCCCTTTGCACATTAATATTAGCAATAGATGCTAATACTTTTTATGCAAAGTTGCAATTAGGATACTTTCTGTTTGATGAAACATTGAAATAGTAATTGTAACTGGCCGCATGTCTAGCCATTCAGGGCAGAGATCTGGTCACACTTTGTCAGATATTGGTCATCTACAAAAATGTATGTAAACGGTGCAAAAGATTGATCGTAGCACAAAGATCTGAGGCTGCACATGGGCCCCTTGGAGTCCAGAGTTTACCGTTGCCCTGTAGCACACAGCCTACTAAATTAATTCTTGCACATGGTGTGACCTTACGTTATTAATGTTTTTATTGCATTTATGATCGTAAAATCTGTGCCAGAGCAGCTTCTTTCTCACATAACTCCAATCAGCAGACATCTGACCAGACTTGCTGCCTTGTCATTTCTGGCCGTAGTCAGCTGTGTTCGGACTGGAAACACACACACACACACACACACACACACACACACACACACACACACACACACACACACACACACACACACACACACACACACACACACACACACACACACACACTTCAGATTGGCATATTGGGATATTTTTGCAATGGAACCTTCTTTTACAGAACTACAACATGCAGACATACACATTGGACACATTGATTTGTGGCTTTAGTGTGGGTTAATGGAGTAGGAGAATATTTACGTCCTTTTAGGTCTACAAGATGGTTGGCTATACTTGGCAGTGGAGGAGATGGTCAACAGTCTTATCCTTTTTCAAAAGCAATTGGCTGTTTATTACGACCGAAACCTTTTGTTCGCAAATACATGTTGGATGTCATTTTATTCGATGCAGTTTTGAGTTAAAAAGGTCTTGTCAGGTCGTCGTCGGGGATCGTCATTTTGACCTTTTTGTCTTCTTTATATATGTAGTGCATAAGCACCCTCTGCTGGCCGACTGAGAGCTGTACGACCAAAACACTTCTGTTCAGAGGCCATTATTAAAAATAGTTCCTGCTCAAAGAAAAATGACGTTGGAATACAATTAGTTCTGCAAGGGTACATCTTTGACGCATTACTATTGATGATTTACCCTTTTTTTTTTTTCATAATTATACATAAACAGACATCAAAGTAATGTAGCCATATATTTTCTAATGGGAAAACTAGGAGCCAAGAGTTTCTATTTAATCATATGTATATTTTACAAATGATTACACAAAGAATCATATATATATATATATATATATATATATATATATATATATATTTTATAGCTACCTAAATGTTTGGTAGATAAAAAATTTAAGAGCTTTAATTTGAGTGCAATTGGTTAGAAATGCCCGAGCAATCAATAAGCTATTATATCTGAGAGGGATGTGTTTTTTTTTCTTCTACACTTTCAAACTCCATTCTCATTTCTGCCCTCTCTTTACAACTATTGAATGTTGCCTGCAGCATCTTAAAACCCTCCATCAACAAACGTTTCTGTCCATGCCATTAAGTTCCCTTCATCACCGCAGTAATTGATTAAATCATCAGAGACGATCCATCCAGTCTTCAGCCAGTGTTTTTTTATGAGTGAATCAACTAATTTAACAACACACCCGTCAAACAACCAAAAGGAGTCCTTGTGAATTTGTCCAGTGAAGATGAGTCTCAGAAGGTATATTGAGATTTTTTAGCACTTGGTCGAGAAGGCGCTTGGTCAGTTTGGAGCCATTTACATAACAGTGCAACACTTTTCAGCCAAAACAACCACCAAGCCTTGCAGTGGCTGTGGAGGATTTGTCCACATCTCTTGAGATGCAGGGACCAGCACAGCTTCACCACCTTTTACATTTTTAAAGGGATTACGGGTTTTTGCTTAATAATCAAACGGAACTAATTAAATTAAGTTAAGCTGTTTTGAATAATACAATGGAATCTTAGTTACAACAAATATAAAAGTAATTTACGTTAACATTAGTTTCAGCCAAAAAATGTCCTGCCAATTAATTTCCTTCAATATCTATAATATTGACTATACAATATATGTATATACTATACCAATTACTTATTTAAGTAGAAATATCTTCGCACACAATGTACCGAAATGTGTCCTGGTCCTCTCAGTTAAAGAAAGCACAATAGTCTATGATGGCAGTGTATTTCATTTCAAATTCATGTCATACTTAAGTTTACTTTGACATAATTGCCATTAATCCTTGTCAACCTCTTCATCTCTCCCACTTGTCACACTAAGATCAACATGTTAACACTGCACTTATCACAGGTTTCAGAGTTTCCGAGGTAGCATGATATTGTGGAACATTTAGAACTTCATTGAATTCTGGTCCCTCAATCATCTCTGGCTTTAGGGACGGTGTGCTACCTAAACCAACTAGGGGTCCTATTGTCATTGGGGCTTGTTAGTCCTCTCTGACATTCTTAACTCTAGTTCTTTGTTGTTTTCTTCACCAACAACCTTCTCAAACATCCATTAAATCACAACATATGCTCTGTACACACAGAAGATCATGCAGAGGGCTGCTCAGCCAATCGTTAAACACAAGCACCAGAAATGCTTTGATAACATCCAAGGCATGCACACTATTCCCTTAGTCCTGAGGTGAAGTCCTGCAGAACAGAGACAATGGCAGAGTAATGTAGGCCTACAGACTAATACACACACCCACAGTGTTTGTGGGTGTGTTTCCCCCTCCCCCAATTCCTCAAACAAACGACTGTGTCCCGTTTCTTTCCTTGACTTGTTTTTTTTAATCAGATTTCAAAAGTGTATGGCAAAATACAAACATTTCAATTGATTAAAATACAGATTTACGATTGATTTCAAATCGAGGGAAAATATACTTTTGGTGTTTCTACGTCTTAAAGGTGACACATTATACCACCAGGTGTGAGTGTGATTAGCAGTTACAAGCAGTTTTGAAAATCGGCCTCTTCCGACATCACAAGTGGGCCTGTCCACCTAGATGTATGACGGATGGATGAGCAACGTTTGCTACAATCCACCAAGCCCCTGGGAACAGTGAATACTTCCGCAATCCTCCAGTGCTCAGCGGCCAAGCCTGTTATTGCAGCTGTTTATGCGGGCTGTGGACGGGTCCCACGATTCAAGGGGCCCAGAAGTAGATATCTCCGTTCACTCTAATACAAGTGGGGAACAGGAATGTGTCTCCGCAGAAAAAAATGTCTGGATATCAATCAAAGGCTCATTATTATCTTTATACCATGTACTTATGTCTGGATATCAATCAAAGGCTCATTATTATCTTTATACCATGTACTTATAAAATGTAAGTTTTCTCTTTTAAAAAAAACGCCACCTCAAGCGTTTTATAAGCAGTAGGAGGGGTGGGCAGCTGAAAGGAGTCGTAGTAGAACACATGTTGTTTCGGCCCAGCCTCCGAGAGGGCTCAGTGCACGGCTCCGTTAACTTCTCGTGTCCGGATTTTCCTTTTACTTAACATGAATGACGTCGGTGGTTTTTAGGCACTGTGTTGACTTTTTATTACTTAAAGTCGCCGAGGGATGTGTAGACAGACCTCTCGCTTATGATGCTACAATACTAACAATGCAAGACAACGATAATATTTCTACATCCGGCACGTCATGCACTAGGGCGTGGCGGGCTCCCATGATGCGGAAGCAAATCTCTCCTTGATGTTGCCCGGCGCCATTGAGCAGTTTTCATAGGAATGAATGGGCGCCATTTTTTAATCCGCTGTCCTTTCTTTAATAGGTCCATGCAATCCACTGGGTAGGCTGGTAAACTGATATAGAGCTCGTAAGTCTGCCCTTGCCGGGTGACCCCCATGGAACCTCAGGGCTAGGAAAATTTGAATGGGTTTCAATGAAGAGAAAGTAATTATTTGCTGGTCATGGTCTTTATGTGCCCTGGATTACACATAGGTTGTTTGTGGATTTAAATTATAATTTTTCATGTAAAGAAAACAAAAACAATTAGTGAGGAAGTTTGATAATGTTAGGTTTTGTGTGAGGCCGCTCTTGTACAGACATGGCGATCTCTCTGCTCCACTTCACCGCACTTTTCCAAGGGGAGGATAACAGCATCGAAGGAGGTGAAAACCATTATAAGTCGGGGCATGTGTCGATTTTCAGTTATGCCAATGGGGAGATTGACGGTCTTGTCCGCGCCAGTTTCAGGGAGCGTGACGTCACACACAAGACGTGTAGTCTTTCTCATTGTGTTTCCTCTACAGCCTTTAACTGAACAATTGCAAAATAAATGGTCAAACTCTTGACATGAACAATTATCATTTAAATCCACAATCAATAATCCAGGGCATATAAAGACTGGGAAGGGAAAATAATCACTTTCTCCATTGAAACCCATTCATATTTTACAATCTCAAAGGTCCCATGGGGGTCTACCAGAAGGGGCGGACATACGAGCTCTATGTCCAGCATACATCTAGGTGGACACGCCCACTTGTGATGTCAGAAGAGGCAGATAATGGGATAATCAAACTCACACCTGGTGATATAATATCACCTTGGAGGAAAGTCCATCGAATAGCCAGACAGCAGTCACAATACTTTTCCCATAAAGGTACTTGGATTGTGGGATTGCGATCCAAAGTGGGTAGCCTGAAAGCCTCCATTCGATTAAATCGTTATACCAGATCACCATCAAGTCCAGCACACCTTTAAATCTTAGGGTTAACCCTTGACGAATCGGTGATGTGAACGTGAAATGCTACTTTTGGAAGTAACACCAATTGTAAACCTTAGATAAAACTAGAGTAGGGTGATTCTGCTCCTATAGATTTGGTATGGTTTGTTATGGTGAGAATGGTATCCTTGAACCCTATTGTGGCCCAAATGGCCGCGCCGAGGCTACCTGAAATGCTGCTCTCCTTCTGTGAGCAGTTTCATTATCTTGACATAAGAAATGCTGTTTTTTCTCCAAATTAATGCATGGGGAAATCAGACCTTGGATATTCAGAGGTTGACTTTGTTAGGGCGGCCATCGTTGAAACCATATAGTAGGATATTTAGATAAATTATTTATGTATGGCTTGATGAATATCTAGTATTTATTTAATAGCATGCAAAGGCTCAGTTTGGAAGTAATTGATTACTGAGTGACTTTCTTTTTGCCGGACATTGCCAGAACGATTCGCATATTAGTATTAGTCTTCAACTGCTCAGTTAATTTTCGATTTCCAAGGGGTGTTATCATCAATGGCTTCTGGATGCAATTGAATAGACCTACAACCAATCAGATCAAACATGTGACACATTAGCAACAGCCTTCTTGGTTCTAATCGCATCACGCCTGTTCCAATATTGGAGCGGCTGTGATTGGGCCGATCCCGAGCCATGTCTGGAAATCTGTCTGAACTGGAGGGGGGGGGCAAACATACCAGAGTTAACAAACACGAGCACACAGTTACAAACTTTTATTGGTATGAAAAAAGCAAAGATTTCTGAAGATTGACCATGCACTCAATACCGCAGGCCTGAGTGATGTTCCCAATTTCTCAGCCAATTCCTCAAAGATTTATTTTAGGTTCTTTTTTTTTTGCAGAGATACAACCTACATGCATACATAGATACATACATGCATGCATGAATGCATGCATGCATGCATGCATGCATACATACATACATACATACATACATACATACATACATACATACATACATACATACATACATACATACATACATACGTAAATACATAGATCTTTTTACTTTGAAGTATATAATATATATATTAAATACGACCTCGCAGATCAACTGGCTCGAAAACTTTAATTAGTATAAAAAACAACGATTTCTAAAGATTGACCATGCACACAATATCGCATGTGTATGGAAGCATATATGTAGCAAAATTCAAATGGCAATGCAATTTGCAATCCAATATGCCATTACATTATGCAATTGACAATTCATTTTGCAATTTAATAATGTAATTTTAAAATACGTTATTCAAAGTGTATTTTAATATGCAAAGTGACAATTAAATCCTAAATTCCATTTGAAAAAGTTATGACAATAGAAATAGAATAGCATGTCACATTTTTTTAGTGCCTTTATTAGAATGGAAAAGCTATAGCGCCCACGTGATTGCAATGCACTTCTCCACGCTCTGTGTGTTGCAGAATTCAAGTGACATTTCAATCTGCCAAAGATTTTGCAAAGCGTATCGAGTCTGGGCAGGAGCTACATCACTTCCTCGTCAGCCCAACCAAATATTAGACATTCTCTGGTAAAGGCCGGTCTATACTCCTCCGTAAAGTGCTTTACATAGACACGGAGAGCCCTCTCTCTCTCCGTAGCTTACGTGCTCATCCTATATTTTTATACTATCTGTAGACGCAACGGAGATGGCTAGGGCTGTGATTGGTCCTCTAACAAAATCAATTCCGGAATCACTTTGCACCTTATTTACTTGCACCTTGTTTACTCTGCACATTAAGGACCAATAAAACAACAAATAAGATTTGTTATTGTAAAATAGAAATGTTATTCTATTTCTAACTTTTTCAAATTGAATTGACGATTTCATTGTCACTTTGCATATTAAAATACACTTTGAATAACATATTTTCAAATTACATTATTAAATTGCATAATGAATGGTCAAGTGCATAATGTAATGACTTATTGAATTGCAAATTGCATTGCCATTTGAATTTTGCTAAGTATATGCTTCCATACATGTGCGGTACAGATGTGCATTGAATGCACAATGCCAACCTGTCGACATTATGTTTGTCAAATTGAGGCACCTATAGAATGTATGGTCAGGTATTGATTTTAGAGAAGAGGAATTTCGAAAGAAACTGTTCAACACTGTATTAAATCTTTCAGATATAGCTATACAACAAGCTATACTGGACACAAACGATACGGTCCACCATTCCTGTTCATACAAAAGTGTAGCACTTTATCTTGGCACATCAAACACAAAGTGATACCTCTCGTGAGACCACCTGATGTTGAGAGTTCAGGTTCTGTTCCTCAGCAGTTCATTCTGGCCTCAAGCCCATCACAAGCCTCTTTTGAAAATGTCTGATAGGTCCAATGAGTGCTTGGGGGAGGGAGTTACGGTTCACAATGAACAAGGAGGATTGCAGTCTGCAAAATAAAAACTAGAAACAATGGCACCACCCAAAGCAAACCAAATCTTCTTTTTTTTTTGACATATTTTGAAATGAATTGCTGCCGAGCCAAGATATATATGCTTATGGCAAACTTGAATCTTGAATCTTGATCTGGATAGTATCACAATAAATATCTGAGCTGTTTTATAATTATTATTATTATTAAGAGTGCTGGGGTCATTGATGGTCTTTGCACTAGCTGTAACCCATCAGCAATACCTTTACACAGTAGCTCTTCCTTTCTGTTCAATAGCTCTACAATGTTGGTGTCTTCTGGTCTTTCATACAGACCTACTTAAACCCTTCATCATTTAAATGTTGAATTTTCCACTCAATTACAATTTACTATAACGGATATTGTCAGTAACGTTCTATTTATAGTCGCTGTGAGCTTAATGAGCCCATTATGAGCATAGCCAAGGCATGTGTTGGTCTTCTGTCGGTAGTGATCATGTTGTTATGGCAACTGGCTGTAGCACACACACACACACACACACACACACACACACACACACACACACACACACACACACACACACACAGTGAAAATGTAGAGTTCCAACAACATCACTTTTTTTAGCTTTCTTTCAAACAAGAATAATAATTAATTACCAAAACATGTTCCTTCCTTTGTTTCAACGTATGAAGCACTGCTCTGATAATTGAGCCAATGTGTACGGCTCTACAAAGATGCAGAAGTGCTCGGCACGGGGACATTTGCAAAGCACACGTCATGAACCTGCTACTTTACATATCGTCCAATTGTTGCCTGCTTTCTCTTTGTTGTAACCCTTATTACCAGTGTAGATGCTGTACAGAGCCCTGGGCTCACATTTTCACACACACATGATGGATGTGGTGATAATGCACACTGCACGCGTATCCTGTGCATATGAGATTCCCCACTAGGCATGAAATATTAATGTATCCAATAACCCCATCACAGGGGGGCACTCGAAATAGGAATGTTATCAGAGCCAAAACATTTATAAATCGATTTACTTATAATACATTTGGTAGCACATTAATGATCCAATGAGGACTCGTACCGTTCTAAATGCCCTGTTCTCTTATGGTTTTCAGCAAACAAGGGCCCTGAACATATGGAGGCAAAAGGGGAATCTGTACCTTCCGTGCCCCAGGAGCCCAGCACCGCCACTTCCTCTTCCATTCCCGTCACCGCCGACACACCCCTGCCTCAGGGCAGCACCCAGGGCAGCACCCAGGGCAGGACCAAGAAGACACTGACCACTGGCGGTGTCGCCAAGAAACAACGGCTGGGCTTGCCTCAGCACAAGCTCGCCAACCTCAACAAACCCAACGTGACACCAACCCCCGCGGCGCCCAGCCCCTCGTCCTCAAGACCTCTCTTGGTGCCGCCCCTGAGGCTGGCCAAGGGTTCATTCATCATTCCCAAAAAGCAGCAGCAGCAGCAGCAGCAGCAGCAGCAGCAGCAGCAGCAGCAGCCGGCGGCGGCAGCAGCAGCTCCGCCCCCGCCCAGCCAGGGACCCTGCCCTGCGGCGGGCCCTCCGCCCTCCTCTGGCCCGGTGGCCGCCAACGAAACGCGGACTCTGCCTGTCGCCCCCGCCCCCATCGCCCCCTCCTCCCGCCCCTCCCAGACCAACAACCAGGTCAGGCAGAGCATCCAGCGCTCCCTTACCAGCATCCTGTTCAAGAGGTGAGGACCAAAGTCTGCTCGCTGGCAGAACGGTTTAGAACCCGTACTCTCAAAATGTGTGTGTACAGTTAATGCTTAATGTTCTGATCTTTGAATGGACACAATTTGTTCTTCTCTTTAGGGTGACCAGTTGTGGAGAGTTGGATATGTCAGAGAGTGACGTTGGCAAGCTCGTCACCAGCATTGAAATGGAGATGTTTGACATCTTCCGCAACACGGACAGCAAGTACATGAACAAATACCGAACCATAATGTTCAACCTGAAAGATCCCAAGAACAAGGTCCGTAAAAAAAATCCTTTAATGTTTATGTTAATAATTTAATTCCTCTTAATTATAGCTGGAATAATAAGTAAACATTTTTGTTAAAATAATTTAAAGTTGTAGCAAAATCCCATTATTTCTTTACTTGAGTTTAAATTAATTGACTAACTGATTAGCTACCAGGTATTAGCCCATCCCCCGAGATTCAGCCTTGCCTCATGAGTGCATCCTGTTCTCCGTCCCCTCAGGGTTTGCTGTTCCGGGTCATACGAGGAGAGATAAGTCCCTTCAGGCTGGCCCGGATGAGCCAGAAGGACATGCAGGCCACCAAGGTTCCTGAACCTAGTGGCAAAGAAACCCAAGAGGTACCGTTACAAAAACAACTGAAAAACACAACATTTGAAGTCAGGATGATACAAACCCTGAACATGTCGTTCTGCTGGTGCATCTCCGCACTCTAGTCACCTCTGTCAACATTCAAATAACGAGTATAAAAAAATGATGCCATGAAATCACTTAAAATCCCTGATTCCTTGATTAAACAAGTGCATATATATAACCCATTCCATTCCGACCAAGTTTCACACGTATACATCCACATATATATGAAACACGCCTGTCACCAGCAAACCATAGTCCTATTTCCTTTAAACACAAGCTGAGAATAAGCTGTGATTGAGATCTGTCCTGAGTGTTGTGTACTCTTGTCAACTCTGTTTTCGCTTTTATTTGTTATGATAGGTTAAGGAAACGGATGGTAAAGCACCACAGTGTTCCCTGCAGAAGCCAGATGCAGTGAAGGTTGACCTGCCTAGTCTGAGTACTCCCAAGTCTGAGAAAACCATGGTGCGCTCCTCTCTCTTATTTATACTTATGCTGTTATGTAATTCACTTGGGCTGTATTGTTTGCTAAACGAATACTAACATGTGGTGATTATGCTTCATTGTGTGCGTCTGCATCATAAGGAGCAGAAGAGAGGCATTCCCCTCGCAGCCAGATCCAGACCAGTCCAGCCTGGGAAAACAAGTTCTGTTCCGGACATGCTCAGCTGTATGCTGAAAGACACAACTTCAGAGCACAAGACTCACCTGTTTGACCTTAAATGCAGGATATGTACAGGTGAATGATCTCCCTCCCCACATTATAGGAGACTTAATAGTACACACACAATAATCATTACATTCAGAATTGCAGTAATTAATTATTAGTTTTCATCGCTGGTGCTGGGAGTTCCAATTGTACCAACACTTCTTCTGCTTATAGGTCAGATAACCGAAGAGGACGCTGAACCAGCGCAGAAGAGATCAAAGGTTTCTGACCCGAGGGACAAGCGTGACTACGGGCGCACCTCATACAGCAAACCCCCAGAGAACCCCTGGAGAAGCTGTGCTGGAGACGAATCCCCTCTGCGCGCCCCACCCGACTCCCCTGACATGGACTCCCCTACCAACCCCCTGCTGGACCCCTCATCCCGCCTCGTTATCGACTCTCCAGAGCTCTCCATCGTTGAGTCTCCTGCCTCCCCGGTCATGGAGTCTCCGGCCTTGCATGTCCTAGAGTCCCCAGCTTCGCCCGTCATGGATTCCCCCGCGTCCCCGACTGCGGATGGCTTCAAGGCGAAGCCCCCCACCAGAGCCTACTCACCTGTCGTCATTCCAGCCGTCTCCGTCGTGACCATCAACAGGCGTGACCCCCGCACGGCTGCCAACAGGTCCTCAGCCCTTTCCAGCGGACCACCCGGTCCAAGTCGCCCAGCTCAGAACCAGATGGCACCCTACGCCGCTCTGAGAGTGGCTAGCTCTGAGAGGACTATGCCACCAGCCATGCCACTTCCCCCGCCACCGATGCCCAGGTCTATCCTGACGAAGCCCTCTCCATCTGCCGATCTCAGGCTCTATCAAACGTCTGCAAGGTATGTTGGAACAATGAGCCCCTTATCCCGAACCTTAGTGTAGGCTAGCAAACATTTTCTGCTCTTCCTGCTCATCGCCCTGCTTATTGCACTCATTTACTTTTGTCCTGTACTTCAGGCTGTGAAGCCTGAATTTCTCATCCAGGATTTATATAGTAATTGGCTTACAACGATTCTTTGGCCCTGTTTCCCTTGACACAAAAGTATTAACAATGTTGATATTTTTCAAAGGTGTGTGTGCTCATATTCGACATGGTCGTCCTTGTGTTTTATTTTCTCAGGAACATGCACTCCCATTCAACTGCTGATGGTGAAACGACTCAGTTTCTGGCCAAACAGACAATCTTGTGGAAGGGTTTTCTAAACATGCTGAGTGTAGCCAAGTTTATGACAAAGGGCTACGTGGTGTCTGGATCGGGCGAACTCCTCAAATCGGTATTTACTTTTTATTTTCGTTTATTTATTTCATCCATTCTTCACTAGCCTCACATGCTGTATGTTTTCATGTCGGTTGACAGCTACGGTTGACTGATAAGTGTCAATTGAGTGGCACATTAATGTTGTTGGACTTCAGCTAAAAATTGTAACATAAACACTAACAATAATTGAAGAGTTATATTATATGAGTCATCTTTTGCTTGCTGTAGGAACTACCTGATACCATACAGATTGGTGGACGCATCCTGCCTCAAACTGTATGGGATTATGTTGAGAGATTGAAAACCTCAGTTACCAAGGCAAGTTATGTTTTGCTAATTCCAGTGTTTTTGCTTAATTCTGAAATAATCACTGAATAAATGTTGAACTCCGACCTTTAAAATGATTCCACTCATTTGTTGGATAGGAGCTCTGTGTGGTCCGCTTCCTCCCCGCCACTGAAGAAGAGGAGGTTGCCTACGTGTCCCTGTTCTCCTACTTTAGCAGCAGAAGGCGCTTCGGTGTGGTGGCTAACAGCACCAGCAACATCAAGGACATGTACCTGGTTCCGATCGGTGCAAAAGAGGCCATCCCATCCATTTTGCAACCTCTCGAAGGACCCGGTGTGTAAATGCTTTAACTTGTTTTTTAATTGTATCTTTTGTGTGTTAAAAACGTAGGAAAACATAGGGTTTATGTTGAATGCTTAAAGTATCAATCTCGAAGATTTTTTTGTTTTGATCGCTTTGGTGATAAGCTGTAATCTTTCCCAGTGATAAAAACAGTTTGGCCTCCATCACCCAGTTCTTAAAACTACAAATGCAAAGGCTTTTATCTGTGGGGCATAGGCTCAGTCACCATTTGGTTATGTTATTCAGCGATACATCATGATTAAACCAACATTTATTTACATGAAAATCTTTGAAATTGCCAATTTGACTTCTAGCTAAAATCTATCAATCTCAAAGTCACTTTAGATAAAAGCATTTTAATTTATGTAAAATGTATTTATATTGCGTAATATTTTTTCATAGGACTTGAAAAGAACCGTCCCAATCTCCTTCTTGGGCTTGCAATTATTCAGAAACCCAAGCTACCGGGATGCTTACAACCAGAAAGTGAGGAGAAAAAACCCAAAGTTCAAGTGGTCAAAGACCCCATGTGGATGCCCAAACCCCCAGTTCTTTATGGCTCTGACAAACTAGACATATTCCAACCCTATGACCCAGAAACCCCTATCCCCTGTTCACCTCCTCCCTCTCCTGCTGTCTCTGGCACGTTAACCATTTCGTCAAACTCCTCAATACCATCAAACAGAAGGACACTCCCTGTTCCTACCTCAGGCCCTGCTTCTTCTAATCAATCTATCATAACGGCAAATTCTGAAAATAATCCCAGTGCAACTTCAGCTCATAAAACACCATTGCAGACCATCTTAAAAAGCCTGTTTGGAGGTAAGCCATCTGACGCAGCGGGGCTTGCTGAGAGCAGCTCTGTAGTACCAACAGTCTGTGCTACTATGCCTCTTTATAAATCTCAAACAACTCGCCCAATGGTTGATCCCATTGTTCAACAGTACGGGCAGAAATCTAAAGTCAAAGAGATAGAGGAGGAGGACCACGACTTTGATCGACCATATGATCCTGAGGAGGAGTATGATCCAGCAATGGGATACGGAGCTGTAAGTACTGCAATGAAAGTCCATGCAGATCCACCGGTACCGTCCTCATTTGCAGAGGATGATGTCGCTTATGATCCTGAAGATGAGACTATGTTTGAGGATGTCAAAAAACATAATACGGTAGCAAAAGGCCAAGTTCCAACCTCCATACCAGGCCCGGCGCCAGCTCCCATCCAGGCCCCTGCTCCCACCCAGGCCCCTGCTCCAGCCCAGGCCCCTGCTCCAGCCCAGGCCCCTGCACCAGCCACAACTCCAGAAACGGCCACCACTGCCCCTGTCCTGCAGAACCTCCCCACCGGCATTGTGGTCGTCTCTGCTGCAACGCTAACGGAACAACAGCGGATGCTTGAGGACCTGAATAAACAGATTGAGGAACAAAAGCGGCAGTTGAAGGAGCAAGAAGAGGCCCTGCGCCAACAGAGAGAGGCAGTGGGCATGTTCATGGCTCACTTTTCCGTTTCTGATACATTAATGTCTCCCCCTCAAAAACTAGCAGCGGCCGCTCTACTTCCCTCTCAGCCAAGTGGTACAGCGCAGTCTGGGCCAAAGAATTCAGAGTCGACAGACACGAACAATACGACTTTAGAAATTGTCAAGAAGGAAGAAACAATTACAGCATCTGCCATTATAGAACAAGATCCAACTGTTAAGGACACTGAACAATATTTCTCAGCTGGAGAGATTGAAGACTCTGATGTTGCTTATGACCCAGAGGATGAATCCCTCTTTAATGAAATGCAAGATGATATATTCCAAGGAGATGGCACAAAGCCTCGAGATGGCTCATTGTCCCGTTCACGACCTGGTTCCCCCAGAAAAGGGTCCCCTTCAAGTTTACACCGTGGTAGAAGACAACGGCAGTCACCTAAGAGGCGGAGTCGGCGAGATAGAGACCATCGTGGAAGTCCTTCAAGAAGTGCTACCCAGCGATCTCCATCTCATTCACGAAGACGGAAGGATCGAGAAAGACACAAAAGAAGTGAACGGGATCGGTCAAAACATAGCACCCGGGACCAATCCGAACGCCAGGGCCGCCATCGCAGAGAACGGGCCTCGCGGCGCCATTCTAGGGGACAGAGAGAATCTCCGTCTTCCAGAAGAAGAGATTCTGCATCATTTTCACCAAACCGCCAAGTGGGATCTTCACCTCAGCTCCCTCAGGAATCACAAAAGTTGAGTGCTCAGAGTGATCCTCCTTTGGGTCCTGTTTCAGAACCACATGAGGGAATTAAGACAACATCACATACCCCGGTTGCTATAACAAGTAACCATGATGTGAAAAGCAGTCCCTCCCTCAACAAAGAAGAGCGTCCACTATCTCTTATACCGCTCAAATATGCAACCTGGCATCAACAGGGCTTCAACCGTACTACTCTGCAATTAGAAAAGGAATTGGCCCTTAATAGCAAAATTGAGTGTACTATCCCTCTGAGAGTACTTGAACCACCCACTCGGGATTCTCCCCAGAGCCCTGATCCAGAACCACAATTTGTTACGCAAAGTAACACAGAGCAGGGAGATCTGGACGGAGTGATAAAGGAAGAAGAGATGGATGACGTGACTGGTCAAAAAGTGCCAGGTATACAGATTGAAACAAAAAGCATTGGAACAAAACACTGTGATATTTTGAGTAAAGGTCAAGCAGTTACCAACAGTATGGGCTTGGAGATAAATAATTCTAGACCAGATGTAAAGGTACCACCAATGCACACTATTGCAAGCCTAGGGGGGGACTTTTCTAAAGCTCCGGTACCCATTGGACAAGGGGTTTCGGGGGCTAAGCAAAATGTGATAGGGCCAGGGACTAATACGTCAGGGTCAATGATGAGAGGTCTTTGGCAGTTCATGGGTGGCCCAGACAGTTGGAAAACTGGACCAAACATGTCAGATGTGAGAATGAGATTGCAAATGGAAAACCAAGAAATCCCAGTCATTCAAAATCCAGATATAATCAGTTTGGGGCAAGCCATGCAGGATCCAAGCATAAGGGGTCTGAATTCCAACGTGCATGGGCCCAGCTCACAAGGTGTTAACCCAGGAGGAGGGGGAACACTAGCTGCTACAAATCCACAACTTAAGATTCAAGACAGCAGAGGACTAGCGATGATGGATGTGAAAGGAGGCCCTGGTGACAGTGCAGGGATAAGAGGTATAGGAACTGATGTTCGAGGTAGAGGTCGAGGTTTGAGTAGGTTTGGGGATTACAGTCCAATCCTTGCACCCAATATGAGTCATTCAAGTCCTGGTGTTATAGCTGAAAGTCCTGATTTCAAATCTCATTCAGATAAAGGAGGATTTATTGAAGAGAGACGGAGACCAGATCCTGAATCATGTTTAAGGGGTCAGAGTCAAAGCAGAGAAGGTGCTGCATCCAATTTAGGCAAAGGTGTGAACAATGACAGGCAGGGTCCTCCAAGAGCTCTAGGTCCAGAACTGGGGAGACCAGGGCCCAGCTTTAGAGATGAAAGGGCTGGTTATAATGTAGGTGGTGCCAGAAAAGACAATAAAGGCCTGAGATCCAACCCCATTGAGCTGCAATTAAATGTTAAACAGGAAATGGGAGAGCCATACATAGGATCTGATGGAGGTAACCCAGCCATACTGTGCCCAGACATGCAGAATGAAAATAGAAACCAAGAGGTCAGGAGTGGCCCAAACACTGGTGGCCCTGGTTGGGAAGGGCGTTGGGTTGTGCATAAGCCAAGAGAACCAACATTGATTGGTCCAGGATTAGATGTGAGAGATGAATGGAAGGGGCCAGAGAGAGTGTCAGATTCATCCTTCACTGTACTTAATGTACAAGATGAATGGAGAAACATTGGGCCAGGGCTTGATAGGAGAGGGTCAGCCATTGAAGGTACTGGGCCTAATATGAGTGGGTTTGGTGGTCAACCTTTCAAAGGGGCAAGATCTGCTATAAAAGAAACGGATTGTAAGGGACAGTTGCCAGAAAAACCAACTTCAGAAATCGAGGGCCAAGGTCCTGACATGAGCAGGTCAGTTGGTCCAGACATCAGAGAACCAGGTTCTTATAGAAGAGGTCCAGGTGTATGCCCAGGCCCTGAGGAGAGGGGTCGGGAAGGTCCACATTTCATGGAACATGGAAATACTGGAGGAGGTGCAAATATGATGGGTCCAGGGCAGGATAGGCGAGCGATGGGACGCCCACATTTAAGGGACCCACGGCCTGATAGAAGAGCATCAGATATGGACGGCCCAGGACCTGATAGGAAAGGACCAGGAGGTTCGGATTCTAGGGGACCAGGGGATGAAAAGAGGGGCTTAGGTATGGAAAGCTCAGGCAGGGCCTTAGGCTGTCCAGATGTTGGAGGAACAGCACCACATATGAGAGGGCCAAAAGATACAGATATCAGGGGGGTAGGAGCTGATAGGAGAGAGCCATATGTTGAAGGCCCGGGGCCTGATAGAAGAAGGGAAGGAGGCCCAGATTCCAGGGGCACAAGGTCAGATCGGAGAGGAGCACGTATGGATAGCCCAGGACTAGATAGAAAATGGCAAGACGGTTCACAATACCGGGTGCAAGTACCTGATAGGAGGGAGACCGATATCAAAGGTCCTGGGCCTTCTATGAGGGGTACTGACTCCGAACCAGGACGCGATCGAAAATGGTCAGATCTAGAGGGACCGGGGCTTGATAGGAGAGGCAGGGGAGGTCCACGCTTGAGGGGGCCCGGACCTGAAAGGAGAAGATCAGATATAGAATATCAAGGACTTGATAAGACGGGGCCAGGCAGGGAGAGTCCAGGTTCTGATCGAAGAGGGCCAAGGAGTCCAGATTTAAGGAGGTCACGGCCTGACAGGAGAAGGCCTGATTTGGACCCTCCAGGGCCTGGTTGGAGAGGGATGGAAGGTAGGAGAGGCCGAGATAAAGAAGGCCTATCAGTTGATAGATCAGGACCTGAAGTCGGAGGTTCAGATCTTAAAGGAACGGCACCTGATGGGAGAGGAATAGATTTGGAAAATCCTGGGCCTGACGTCACACGGGTTGAACGCCCAAGAATCAGTGCTCCATACCGTGGGCCTGAAAGGAGAGGTGCACCGGGGACAGACTTGAGAAGCGATGGGCTTGAAAAAAGTGTTCCACAAATTGAATTTGAGCCTGTTATTAGAGGACTTGGCAATATAGATTGTGGGGAACAGGAACTGGAACCTGATAGGAAGAGACCAAGAAGGCCAGATGGTAGAAGTCTTGGACATGATATGCGAGGGCCAGATATTGAGGGTACAGAACCGGAAATGGAGGGATATGGCCCTCGAATGAGATTGTCTTGTGGCCCAAACTTTATTGGGCCAGGGCCTGACTGGAGAGGGTCAGGTGGTTCAGATTCTGGGGGTCCAGGGCTTGACAGGGGAGGACCAGGGGGTCCAGATTGGGGATTGATGGTTGATCCAGACTTCCTTGAACCAGGGTCCGATAGAAGTGGGTCAGATGGTCCAGACATCAGAAGACCAGGGTTTGATAGGATAGGGTCAGATGGTCCAGACTTCAGGGAATCAGGACCTGATCGGAGAACGCATTTCAGCCCTGATTTCAGTGGTGCAAGGTCTGTTGTGAGGGGGCCAGTTGATCCAGATTTCAGTGGAACACGGCCAGACAGGAGAGGGCCAGGTGCTCCCGATTTCAGGGATCCAGGACCTGAAATAAGAGGGCCAGAAGGTCCTGACCTCATCGGACCAGGGCCTGATGGGAGAGGGCCATGTGGACCAGATTTCAGGAGACCAGGAGCTGATAGAAGAGGCCCAAATGGACCAGATTTCAGGGAACTAGGGCCTGATAGGAGAGGGCCAGATGGTCAAGACTTCATGGTTCCAGATCATGATAGGAGAGGTTCCGCTGGTCCAGACTTCATGGGACCAGGGACTGATGACAGAGGGCCAGGTGGTCCAGATTTCAGAAGACCAGCACCTGATAGAGGGCCAGGTGGTCAAGAATTCAGGGAACCAGGGCCTGATAGGAGGGGGCGAGGTGGCCCCAACTTCAGAGGACAAGGACCTGATAGGAGAGGACCAGGTAGGCCTGACTTCAGGGGACCAGGGCCTGATAGGAGAGGGCCAGATGTTCCGGATTTTGGGGGACACGGTCCTGATAGGAGAGGGCCAGATGGTCCAGATTTTGGGGGACCAGAACCAGATGGGAGAGGGCCAGATGGGCCGGACTGCCGGGGACCAGGACCTGATAGAAGAGGGCCAGGTGGTCCAGATTTCAGGGGACCAGGTCCTGATGGGAGAGGGCCAATTGGTCCGGACTTCAGGGGACCCGGTCCTGATAGAAGAGGGCCAGGTGGTCCAGATTTTGGGGGACCAGGGCCTGATGGGAGAGGGCCAATTGGTCCGGACTTCAGGGGACCCGGTCCTGATAGAAGAGGGCCTGGTGGTCCAGCTTTTGGGGGACCAGGGCCTGGTAGGAGAGGGCCAGATGGTTCAGATGGCAGGGGACCCGGTCCTGATGGGGGAGGGCCAGGTGGGCCAGACTTCAGGGGACCTAGTCCTGATAGGAGAGGGCCAGGTGGTCCAGACTTCAGGGGACCCGGGCCTGATAGGAGAGGGCCAGGTGGGCCTGACTTCAGGGGACCTTCCCCTGATGGGAGAGGGCCAGGTGGGCCAGACTTCAGGGGACCCGGAACTGATAGGAGAGGGCCAGGTGGGCCTGACTTCAGGGGACCTTCCCCTGATGGGAGAGGGCCAGGTGGGCCAGACTTCAGGGGACCCGGGCCTGATAGGAGAGGGCCAGGTGGGCCAGACTTCAGGGGACCCGGGCCTGATAGGAGAGGGCCAGGTGGTCCAGACTTCAGGGGACCCGGGCCTGATAGGAGAGGGCCAGGTGGGCCTGACTTCAGGGGACCTTCCCCTGATGGGAGAGGGCCAGGTGGGCCTGACTTCAGGGGACCCGGGCCTGATAGGAGAGGACCAGGTGGGCCAGACTTCAGGGGACCCGGGCCTGATAGAAGAGGACCAGGTGGGCCAGACTTCAGGGGACCTAGTCCAGATGGGAGAGGACCAGGTGGTTCAGAATTTGGGGGAGGGGAACCGGATAGGAGAGGGCCAGATGGGACCGATTTTGGGGGACCAGGGCCTGATAGGAGAGGGCCAGGTGGTCCGGACTTCAGGGGACCTGTTCTTGATAGGAGAGGGCCAGGTGGGCCAGACTTCAGGGGAAGAGGTCATGAAAGGAGAGGACGAGGTGGGCCAAACTTCAGGGGAAGAGGTGCTGCTACAAGAGGCCGGGGCGGTCCAGACTGTATAGAGCCAGGGCAAGAAACGAGAGGAGGGGGCCCAGGGTCTGGTAGGGGACCAGAATTTACCAATTTTGAAGACTTCAGGGGTAGTGGTAATCAAGACTGGCCAAACAAAGATTCCTGTAGTGGGCCAAGGCCTTATAGGAGGGGTTCAGCTATAGAGGGACCCATGCCTGATGGGAGAGGGCCAAATATGGAGGGGCCATATCGAGGTGGAGGTGACAGTGAATATCCAATTGAAGATTGGCAGCAAGACCACCGTGAATCAGAGCTTGAGGGTTCTGACAGACAATATCATGGTGCTCGTGGGACAGGCAGTAGACCAGGCTTTAGGGGGGGATTCAGAGGTCCAAATGTGGCGGATCCGTGGCCTAATAGGAGAGGACCAGAGAGGAATCAGGATCTTGTTTCTGAACAAGGAAGTGAAGGTCCACTGTCACAGGGCAGCAGGGATTTAGATCCAAGAGGTCTTGACTCTGATTTCAACAAAGGGGCAGGTATGAGTCGATCACCAGGTCTGAAGTCAATGGGCCCAGGACTCAAACATCAACCTAAAGTGCCTGAAATCGAAAGTTTAGGTTCACATGGACAGTCACCTGTCAACAAAACTTTGAGTCCAACTGAAGGCATTGGAGGCCTCCATCTTAATTTTGACAGCCCACATAATAAATCAGCAAACAGACTTTTAAAACATAAAACACCTCTACTACCTACGCCCACGGGTCTCATTCGCCCTCCAAACCGTTTGATACACAAACCCAATGTTTTTGTTCATGGAAGGGACTGGAATAGAACACCTGTTGGCATAAGCAGAGGAACTTCAGGTCCAATGAACAAGGAGGACAACCCAAATGAGAAACTCAATGACCCTTTGAAATGTGAAACAGACTCTGATAAGAATTCTAAAAAGACAGGTGAAGAGCCAGTCGAGAAAAAGGCAACCGAATGACATGTATGCCATCCCCATGGAGAGTAAGGGAGCTGGATGACATCACAAGGTTTAAGGCATAGAAATGCAAGGGCAAACATTTGTCTATAGTTGTAGTCCTTGCATTGAAAAGTCATTGTAATATTGTAAAAACCCATGTAAATGGTCAAACTCTTTTTTTGATGTAGATATCGCCACAAGTGTATTTTATTTTTTAATGTTTATTTTTAAGTTAATATGCTCTTCATTCTTTGAATTCATATATGTTTCAGATTTGTTGTTCAAATATATTGCTTCCTAAAAGTAATGCAAATGGCTTTTCAAGTTTATTTGTTCATTAAGTAAAGCAAAGATATATTTTATATTAGCTCAACATCGCCATAGTTTCAGGACAGTAGCCTAGATCTGGTATACATGTTTAACTCAACCAATGATGTTTTAATGACATGTTTTGTCCTTTGATATTGAAATCATTAAAGTGTTATGAGAACAAATTATATTTATTTAAATTTTCCACTCTTTTATACTTGTTACAGTTTTTGATTTTCAATTTTCTACGTGATGATCAGGGAGTCGTTAGGATCTATCTATCTATCTATTTAATTATTTTCTTTATCTATATCTATGTATCTATATTTTAATATATAGGCTATATATACTGTTTATATATATATATATATATATTTACTGTATATATATATATATATATATACAGTTAGATAGATGAGTCATATATATATATATATATACTATACAGCCATAAAACGGAAGCCATCCTTGTTGGCACGCCACATCAGCTCCGCTCCCCCACCATCACCAATATCACCTTCTCTGGCAAAAACATCCCCCTTTCCACATCCGTCACCAACCTCGGTGTTAAAATGGACCCACAACTTAATTTTGACACCCACATCAAACACCTCTGTAAGACAGCTTTATACCACCTCAGGAACATCGCCAAACTCCGCCAATCACTCACCCTGGCTGATGCAGAGAAGCTCGTCCATGCCTTTGTCTCCTCCAGGTTGGACTACTGCAATGCACTCCTCATTGGGATCCCTGGCAAGAGCATCCAGAGGCTCCAATACATTCAAAACAGTGCTGCCAGGGTCCTGATGAGGGTGCGCAAGCATGACCACATCACCCCCATCCTGAAATCACTGCACTGGCTCCCTGTCTCACTCAGAATTGAGTACAAGGTCTCCCTCCTCACCCACCAGTGCCTTCACGGACTTGCCCCCCTCTACCTTCAGGAACTCCTCACCCCGCCGACAAACTCACGTACACTCCGTTCAGGATCCACTCACACCCTCCAAACCCGACATACGAAGCTGTGCACCATGGGTGATCGGGCCTTTTCTGCTGCTGCCCCTAGACTATGGAACGCCCTCCCTGACCACCTGAGGGCTCCACAGACTACAGCTCTTTTTAAACGGAACCTCAAAACCCATCTCTTTAAAAGAGCATTTAGCTAAACTTTCTTTGAGGTTCCCCCTTTTTAATAGTATTTTCTCCTTATTATTTATTTTTGGTATTTTTTTTCTCTGAAGCACTTTGAGATTCTTGAATATAAAGTGCATTATAAATAAAATTTATTATTATTATTATTATTATTATATACAGTGACGGCTGGTGGTGCTTTTGGGTGGGTGGGCTAACATTTATCAATACTTAGCAGGGCCAGACGCCATGAGGTCACCTTTATATCTCTGTTCATAACTTTCATATAATGTGAATGATTTTTAAACAAGAATAAGGTGTAGAGAGATGCGTGTTTTTATTTGAAGCACAATTATAAACATTTCGAACTCAACCATTAAGTAAAATGGCGTCCGTTATTTTGAGTGCAATTGAACATTTTAATAGTATTAAACAATTAAAATGTTGACGGTCTCCCTTTGCGCAGAAATGCGGCTGTAGACGATCACACACTCTTTGTTCGAGACGTCTGTCTCCGTGAATCGTGAAGGACATGTATGTGGTGTTTCCGACGTTCGCAGCTGTCTTTTGCTTTAAGGTGTCGCCTATTACCGCAATGAATTGTGCACATGCCATCTCATTGCTATACGTCGGGTTGACGTTTAATCCATTTTTCTTCATGAGAATAATTTCGGATTTAAATTTGGTGAATGGCAACTCCTCTTTCGCAATGTTTTATGCAACATTAAACTTGATATTTCCGATTCCTTAGAGAACCTTATTGTTACTGCCTGTCGCTGAAATGCAGCTGGGAGAGGGGCCACTTTCTTTACACACTTGTCATGTCATGTTGGGTTATTTAGACATATGCTTTTTTAATGTATCGATACGAAACGTTGTTGACCCGCTTACAAATGCACTAATACCGGCCATATTCTGACCGCACTCCTGACAGTAAAAGCAGTGCGTTCCGTAATGCACTGCGTAATAATAAAATGTTAGATAGATGAGTCAGCATTTAATTAATTTGTGTGACAGAAACAACTATATTTCATGGATACATTTAAAGTTGATTCATTTGTTTAAATAAATAAATGATGATAGAAACGTTTAAAAACACATACTACACATACGCCATACTGCACTTGCGCTACTGTGCTGTGATTGGTCGAAGGTCACTGTACTGTAGCTACTGTGCTAGCTGGTCCAAGGTCAGCCTTTGGGCTAAACTAATTTAGCACAAATGGGAAGCATATGAAGGAGGCGTGTCAGGGCACCTGTCAAACAAATGTCAATGGAAGCTTACGCTGCTGTGCTTGGGCTAAATGAAATTAGCCCAAATGGGGGCGTGTCACGACACATGCCAATCACAATGAAATGGCCGCTTACGCTACTGTGCTTGGGCTGAATGACTTTAGCCAGAGCCCGTCTATTAGACATTCTCTGCTTTAGCCCAAATGGGAAGCATATGGGGCGTGTCACGATACCTGTCAATCAAAATTGAATGGAAGCTTACGCTACTCCGCTTGGGCTGAATACATTTAGCCCATTCACAGGAAAAAAACCAAGATATATCATATATCCTGGGTTTTTTGGTCACTTTTTGGTGCTGTTGCTGCTTTAGGTTCTACCAAAATATAAAACAATATGTTCTAAGGTTTTTAATAATATTTTTTAATTTTTACTGTAAAAGGTAGGGAGGGCTTAGCCCTGTTACCCAATACTGTGTGTGTATATATATATATATATATATATATATATATATATATATATATATATATATATATATATATATATATATATATATCATTACATTTCAGCATAGATCCAAACCCTATTTACAACAAGTTTACAACAAGTGAATATGATAAAAAATATGTTATCTATAAACAGAAATAATTATTTTCACAGAATCAAAAAACATAATAAACTTATTTAATACAAATATCTGGGGTCTTTCCAAACGCCTGGCAGTGCTCCGCCTTCAGATATCTTTTATCTCATTCTGACAGTGAGGTTCAGGTGGGATTTTGATTGGGTGCGCAGACCGTTCATGAACCAATCACTGAGGACGTCAGTTGCCACCGGAGTTGCTGTCTCTAAACTTGAGCCCCAATAATCTACTACGTAATGTACTAACATGCATTGCAGTCGTGAAGATCGGTAGGCTTTTATTAGACTTTGAGTGCAATTGAACAGCCTGTTCGCATCTCTAAATACTGTACAATTTGTCAGCTTGGCGAATTAGATTTCTCTGGTAAGTTTCTTTAGATCTGTCTTTCAATAATTTAAATGAATTTAATCAACTCGTTGTCTTTATCGATCGTGCAAACTGTGATCTTACAACACATACTATAGCTAATATGTTATTTAAAATGTCAAAATATTGTAATATGACCATGAAATCGCTACAACACCAAACCCAACCATGCTCTTAGATCGATGTAGTCAGATATTATGAAGATAAATAAGGTTAAACGTTAGCTAATCGCGCTAACAATAACCGCATCAGCGCGAGACTAGGTCACGGCGCGAAACGGACGCCATCTTTAACAACAGGTCGTAATTGAGAACATATTGCTCTGTTCACCCCTCTTTAGATCGACCATGTCCAATGACATGGGGCAGCTTTTGGGCACTGAGATCAACCTGATGGAGATGTCGGAAGGTGAATACACACACCTCCAGCACCTCCTCCAGACGCAGATGGACGGGCAGGCCACGGAGCATGACGGCGTAGACGTCCGATTCCCCGCAACTATATTCGGCCTCAGTGTGACCACTCAACTTGCGACCACTCAACCTGCGACCCCTAAATATGATCCCGGATTGGCAAAAATGTTTACCTCCCCGACCATCCAAGCTATGGACCTTTCAACCTCAAACGAGGAGCAATGTGTCATCCCAGATCTGAGGCTGAATGAGACGGTGGACATAGAGGAACTAGCCATGGTCATTTCCTGCAGTGGCAGTGGCCACTCTGGAGAAAAAACTCCTACTACTTGTGGCGAAGTGCCAGGCTCTGTGCTTGTTAGAGTTAAACGGGAAGCCGGTGAGACCCTGACCGAAGCACCTGCTCACGGTTGTGGATTCTCACTGAACCGACCCCATTCCTCTGCTAGAGTTTGTCTGGAGAAGAGGTTTAGCTGCATGGCCGAGGATGTCCCCAGACAGCAGGACACCCAGACGGCAGTTCTTACCAAGTATGAGCAATCTATATTTGTCCTTGTGAAATGGTGGAATGATCAATGCTATTGTGTGACAGTTATGTTTTGTTCTGCTCCTAGTTTTTTGACGATGCTTCAGCAATCCACTGAATCTCAAGAACCAAGCATTCATCAACAAATGCAGAAGTGGATGAAATCAGATCGAACTAATCCCATTGAGCTTTCAAACCCATACGGAGGGGCCCTGTTCAACCCAATCACTGGCGTGTGTGGACTAGTACAAACCTAAATATTAACAATTGTATTATTCTGCTCCTAACGTTTTCTTAGTCATTGTTCACTAATTAATACCCCCCCCCCCCCCGCTTTATTTTTCATGTTCATCTCAGGCTTTTGGACATATTTCACATATTGTTGAACCCAACAAGCATCAAGGCCTGATCAATGCAAATAACTTTTTAAGTTATTGTCCAGAGAAAGCGGCTGCTAAGGGGCAGTGTGTCAACTGCACCAACCAAACAGAAGAACAGGAATGGGTTAAAGTGGAAAGTAAGAATTACTTATTCCTTTCTTTCTATATATCATCTTTTATAGATGAATCTTTACATTTCAAATGTATTATATATTGTTCTTACTTTATGTATATATATGATATATTTTATATACAGATTATTTCACATGAAATGTATTATATATTGTTCTTACTTTCTATATATATCAATTTATATATTTATTATTACACGTCAAATGTCTCATATATTGTTCTTACTTTTAATATACGATTATATATGAGGGGCATGTTTAATCTGACACGTCATCATTTATGTAGAGGAGGCGGTGCCTACAGCGCCTGTAAAGCGCACCCGGTCCCGGATCACGAGGGGTCCCAGCGTGGCTTCTCAGGTAGAAGGCCCTAGAGCCGCTGTAGAGGCAGGGAGGAGTGGCAGGAAGAAGGCAGGCAACCCGGCTGAGAGTAGCCAGCGCAGAGAGAAACATAACAGTAAAGAGAGGGACCGCAGGTAGGCAGGAGCGCTACCATCTCTGCTACAAGTATCAACTGTTAACCAGCCCCTGGAGTCCTGGTTAACAGTAAATAACAGGACAGGACTTCAATGAAAGTACATACTTAATATGGTTTAAGATTACTTTGCAAACAGTTGCTCAAAGAATTTGTGTAGTTTGTGTCGAACATTTATCGTATTGTAATTCCTCCTTTTATTTTTTCAAGAGTGAATGGAAATACTTAATTAATTAATTCTGATGTATTTCGGCAACCGTTGTGCAGGAGGCGGATTCGCATGTGCTGCAATGAGTTGAACACCCTGGTGCCCTTCTGCAGACCAGACACAGACAAGGCCTCCACTCTGCAGTGGACCGCGGCTTACCTCAAGTACATCGAGGAGGTGTACGGAGACTCACCCAAAGAGGTGGCCTGAGTTATCAATCTGGATAACCATTCAAATCCTTTCATGATCACCTTCCTCTTAATGTATGGGGAAGATCTTTGTACTTTCTCAATATCATAGGATGGATGAAGTAACCTAATGTCCCTATTTCAAACTATATTTTGAGAAACATACAATCAGTAATTACAAATAAATTAAAAAGTTAAAAAATAAATATATATTATAGATGGTTGGCTCGCACAAGTATGTATAAATTATGAATTTGTCGGATGGTGACTAGCTTCACAATATTCTCTCTGTTGCTTTTGACACAGAACTTCCAGAGCGCTTTCTGTGGTACGACCGGCCTCCGCAAGAAGCCCAGCACAGACTCTGACCACGTCCACCTCCACCAGGAGATGGCAGGCACAGCAAGCACTGCTCTGGCAGCAGAACAGTGAAACCCCAACACTGCTCTCTTTAGTTATCCATATATCTATGAATTGATATCACATCTTAGTGGCTGAGGTTTCATCAAAGTTGCTGTTCGACCAGAAAGCATCAAGTAAAGACAAATTCAAGGAAAATGTGTGAGGATGCATTGTTCAATTGTAATATTCCTTATTACTTTATTGCATTATTATTTTGAAACTTCCTATTTCCTATATTTTATATTATGGTAGATGTATTCCCCATTTTCCAAATGTAGGGTTCATCAGACATGCCAAATAATAATTATTTTTTAAAGGAAAGGTATCCCTTTAGTAGGGGTCTCTTTTGCAGACGGTAAGCATTAGTGCCTTCAGCAGGTCTCGTGACTGTGAATTACCATCCGTTTTCTCCTTAAGACTCTAAAAAAATTTCATTTGGGTGCCGAAATGCTTTTTACAGGACATTGCGGAAAGTGATATGCAGGTGGCACTGTTTCGCATTGAAAGACAAATTACAGGGTGTACGAAACTTATTTATAGTATTTATTATCAGTCATGATATTTTGCCTCAAGGTGCGAATTTAAGAAACAGAATCCAATTGCATTGTACATCCGTTACATTTAGCAAATATTTAAAGAAAATGTTAATTTGTGTTCAATAATTTTTCATGTGATTCTTCTGTCCTGGTTGTATTCAATTGAAAGTAAATGTTACTGCTTTTATTTAATGGCTTCGCTTTATTCTTTATGGGTTGATTGGTATAGATTATCTTGATTTACAGAAGAGTAATGTTTTACTGAAAAGTGGCTTTATTTGTTATTTCTCACAACATGACGCTGTAGCATCTTACTGTACATACAACAGTCACCCACCAATAATAAATATTATTTAAACGCATGTATATTTAATTGGTATTGCACCAGTATTACATAGTGGATGTGGTCATTGGCGAACTCAAAAAAGAAAACTTCCATCAATTCTTCAATCTCAATTCGTCATCCACATCCTAGATAATTAAATATCAAAACTTGATTGAAGGGAAATTGTATGAACTTAAAGCTGTAATAAAACAAACATAAACATAAAAACCTAGACTGCCAAAAAAAGACTAGTAAGAGTTAGAAATCTTTTGCATTAATATACAAAAATTCTGGGCCTTGGGTTTTCTTTTTTTTAATTTTAGTTACAAAATTACAAATAGTCAAGACTAGCCTCTCAACACTGGCACAAATCTCTATATTACATTGTGTATCTTGACTTTTGAGGTAAATGGAATGGTACCTGGAATGACCATTCATAGACCATGATACTTGTACATAAAGGACAATCACAGTACTGCTGAAGAGCACCATCTGTAACGGGGGCTAACGGTTGGTGTTATTTTTTTTACAAACCAAGAACTTAGAAAAATGAATGTACTACGGCCACTTTCTGATGAGTCATTGGAAGTCAGGCTATTGTCGTTATCTGCTGATGGTAATGGCTGCGCCGCAGGTGTTGTCTTGCACCCTCGTCTCACTCTTGTCTGTTTCATTGATGTGATCAATATTTTTAGTCTCTCAGCTGCGTTTTTTTGTTCTCTTCCCACTCGTGATGTTTCCCTCGTTTCCTCCGAAACCCCGTCTTCAATTATTAACGCATAAAGGGAATGTGTGTGACGACGTGTCTCTTTTCCTCTCCGCTCGTCCTCCTCCGGTCCCCCGTCGTGGAATGGGGGGGGGTCGGTGCCTCGGGGTAACAGAGTAACGTCTAATGGTTCTTGGGGTTGGAGGATTTCCCGGCCACCGAGGCGCCCTGGCAGGCCGATGTGTCACAGATTCCAGGGGTGCCATGGTGCCCAGTCCTACCTACCCGGCCTGACTCTCCGGGCTCCCCGGGGTCTCCGGGGGCGCCATCACGCCCGTCCTTCACAATGCCGGCAACTCCCGGAAGACCTGTTAACAAACGTATGTCAAGGTGAGTCAAGTATACGAGTGGGACGTTTTTGGAGCAGCATTAAGCAGCCAGTATAACTGCAGACATATCAACATTAGTCCTATCTGTTGAGGTCTCAAACCTTGGTAGCCCTGGTCTCCTGCCGGCCCCTCGATAGCTTTGCCGAGAGGGCCCTTGTCACCTTGTGTACCAACTTCACCTGTTGGGGCGATGAAGACATTTAATTTAATTATTATCAAAAGGTATTTTACTTTAGTTGTAATTATAAAACATAATAAATCCACTCTTCCATCAATGTTTTTCTATGATATACGTTTTTATTACCTCTGGGTCCGTTGTCCCCGAGGTCTCCTGGAAGCCCCCTGTACCCTGGGGGTCCCTGGGTACCAGGGTGTCCGATGGAGCCGGTATCACCGGGCATCCCTTGGGGTCCTGCAGGGCCGGGTCTGCCCACCCCACCAGGTGCAAGGGGCCTCCTCAGGTTAGCCGCAAGCTGGGCGATTTGATCTGCGGAACGGAAGGAGACGGAAGAGAGACGTTGTGAGCTGCTTGGCCGCCTGTGTCAGACTTGAGGTATGAATGGACAGGAGAGGTTCAGATCTTCACCATCGATCATGGAGCCACACAGCTCTCTGATGTGCTGTTCACTGGTCAGTTTACCCTGAAACACAAACACTGCAGTTATCTCTTTCAAAAGATAGCAAACTAATCACAATGCATTGGCGAGGTTACACATTTGTCCTCTGAGGTGACCAACCAACACTCACAGGTACGCCGTTCTTTCCTGCAATCCCAGGCAGGCCCTGTTCTCCTTGGAAGCCCATTGGTCCAGGTTTTCCCGGGACCCCTCTGGCCCCCAGCTCTCCTTGTGGCCCCGACACGCCCTTAGGGCCCAGCTCTCCACGCTTTCCTGACTGAGAACAATTAAACAATGAAAATGATCACGCACCACATGCATCCAACTCTTCACATTTTCTGGGATGAAATTGTCATTTTATTATATTACAAAGACACACTTTCATTATGCCTCAACCCTTTAACACCCTGAGTGAAAATACTCATAAGGTGCATTGTTGCTTCATAATTACTTTGGTTAACGCTAACAGCAAAACCAATGAGATAGAGACTCATCAGTGCTGTTTCTGTAATTACTTTAATTGCTCTACGGCTTAATGTGACTCCCCATTGGTGCATTGCAGTGAAGAGACTTAATACTGAAGGCTAATGCTGAACAACTCTAACCGATTAATCCTCTTACAATTGGAATGCGAGGTTGATGTTAGGCCATTTGAGGAAATTAGCACCAGTACAAAGCTGAATTTTTTTTTTGTTTTGCCATTTGAACAGAAATCGTATGTAACATGATATATTGATGGGGTTGATATTACGAAAAAGAAAAGCACAAATACAAATCGACCCATTAATAATGCAACGTAAAATATGTGGATTTACCTCTCCTTTATGACCAACTGGTCCAAATGGACCCTGGAAAAGAATAACAGTATCCATAGTTTACCACATAATTACACATTAAATAATACATGATACATGTAATACATAATTGATTATCAATTATTTTCATAATATTCCGTCATAAGACCCACGACCAAATCAATGGTACATAAGAATAATAACTGTATTAAAGCCCAACGGTAAACCGTGCATTGCACACTAGCCCTGCCTCTTCAAAAGATGGAGTCTATACTTACAGGTTCTCCATTCTCTCCCGGCAAACCATCACTTCCTGCCACGCCCTAAACAGAAACACAAGTGGCTTGATCAAGCACAAGACCAGATCGTTACCTAAACTGTAATATCAGAGACACAGTCCCTTTAAGGCTGATTTAAATGAGAACAAACGCCTTGCACATATTAACCAGTAGAGTTTCTGTGCCAGCATATTGCTTCCATTACCATCTCTCCCTTAGGGCCGGAAGCTCCGGTGGGGCCCTGAGGAAAAGAGAGAGCGAGAGGGTATGTTTAGTCAAAGAAACTGCTGAAAAAAATGTAAGCTTGGGGCAGCAGGCTGTATGGATGGGGCAGGCTGTGCTACAGGGAGAGGGGTATAGGATGCAGACCGGTCCAAGGGAACCTGTATAAAGACGGCCTTTGTTCCGTCAACAGGGCTTGAACAGACGGCTACCTTGTTAGCCCCCTGGAGTACATGGGGCGGGGGGGGGGCGCCTTGGCTAGTTAGATACAAGTATGTGACCTCCATGTTGTGACAACATGTCTGCATGTACGGTGTGGGGAGTTGATATTGATTGTTTGGGTTATTGGTATGTGCACTTTATTGGTCTGAAGGAAGACCACAACCATTTCAAAAGGGTCTGTGTGCTGTAATTGATTATATTCACTCAATTACCATATCCACGATATGTTTAGCTCACTTGGTTTATGGTTGCCATCTGGCTGTTTGGAAGATGGGCGAAAGAGTGTTGGTAATCTTCTGACTGCAGAATATTCACTGCGGTACTGTTGCAGTTGGGCTTGGTGTGATTGGGTGCGGTAACTGCAATTGTTCATTTGGTGCTTTGTCAACAAAACTCACCCTCTCACCAAATCCTCCACGGATACCGGTCGGACCTGGAAGTCCTGGGTCTCCCATAGCTCCCTTACCTCCCTGTTGGTCATAAGCAGGTTATGATGACATACAGAAGAATGGTAAAACACCATAATACAAGGGAAAAGAATAGGTCCTGCATAACCACAGAAGCAGCTCCTCACACCACTGACCTGGAAGCCTTTAACTCCCTGAACCCCCATGTTGCCCAATGGTCCGATGCCCCCCTGTGGAAAGCAGGAAGAAATATAGGATGAATCTTTGCCTCTTCGAAAACATCGAAAACAATTTAACAATCCAAACAGATGGGATTTGCAATTTAACGAATACGCTTGAAATGTATTCATCTGGGTTTTGGTTTGGATATTATACGTTTTCCTGAGATATGCAATGCTATGTGATGCAGGATGTGTTAGGGCTAGCCTGGGGTAGCACAATGCATGGGGTAGTGTAGATTGCACAGTGTCCCTCTGTCTATTCATGCTTGCTATGTAAATACCTGCTCTCCCCACTGACCCAGCACTACCTCTGAATTAATCTGAGCAAGACCCCGAGGCAGCAGCCATTTTATTCTACAAGTTCTTCTCATTTACGTTAATATCAATGTTTTCTGTTTATAGGTTCATATTATTTTTAATAGAAGGTGTATATTTATTATCCTACTATGCATTTAATGTTTTTTAAAACATTGCTTCTCTAGCATTCGTGCAAGATTGAGAAAGCATATTTCACAGCAAGGCAAAACTAATAAATATACTTTTAAATAGTGTTTCCGGCCAAGTTTGTCAAAGACGTGGTCGTTTCCTCTGGCAACGAGACAGCCAAGCCTATATATAGACAGACCATCGTCATCAAGCCACCTTCTCAAACAACCAGCGCTCCAGAGATACCGACTGACGGAACAAGTCTCTTTAGTTTCTACCAAAAGGCTCTTGGAAGTTTGTCAGTTTGTTTGTTGCTAGAACAATGAAGTCATCCACCAAGACCAGCACACAAGGCTTATTTAACCCCAAGACTCTGTTAAACCTTCAGGCCTGCTGTGCCCTGGAAGGACCAGGGAAGTCACCAGCTGTTTACCTTCACATCTATACATGTAAACGACTTAAGTCAGGTACGTCAGAAGTATTTCTACAGTGTTACAGTGCTCTAGAGCAACACACTATGCAAACGATCATTGCCCCTGCAATCTACTGCGTCATTGGGCACACGTAACCATGACAACTTACAACGACTCCTCTGGGTCCAGCCATTCCTCTCTCTCCAGGGACACCGATGTCACCCTGTGGGGGAAGACAGAACGGGCACATCAACAGAGCGCAGTGATTGGACAGTCCTCATCTTCAACTTTTACAATTTAGACCAGTCAATCAAAATGCATGTTGTCGTTGATCGAGATGTGTACACATTTTATCGTTGAATCACGGATCTATCTTATCCTATGGAATCATCTTAAATGGGTCAATCCCTTCCCCCTTCAGATACATACAGGAATACCTGGCTCTCCAGAGGGTCCCATTTCGCCCATCTTCCCTGCATCACCCTGGAGTGAGAGAAGATAGAGTCAGACTGGCTGCTCCCTCCTTGGGTCTTACCTCTGCTCAGTGGCTCGACAGACTTAATAATGCACTCACGACTGTCCCTTTAGACCCCTTTCCTCCAGCCCTTCCTTGTAGACCCTGGAACACAATAACAACAAAGTTAAATGGCTTGCGGTTGTATTCCAGACGGTAACAAAGGGACATTGAGATGGAGACGTATGTAGATCAGGAGAATGTTACTTAGGTTCTTTGACTTCATAGATGAACCAACACATGACACAACACAACGAGGCACTCGGCCGCCGCCGCTGTGAAACTCACAGGAAGTCCGTTGGGCCCTTTCTCTCCAGGGACCCCGTTCCGGCCCGGATCGCCCTGGGGACACACAGACCGTTAACAGTGTCATCCTCTCCCTATGAACTCAGAGGCATCTCGTGTGGTATTGAGCTTGGTTGGATCCCATTGATGGATTAACGGATTGATTAACATCAACAGAGGGGTACTGTAACGTTTAGCAGCAGGGGGATTGGTGGGGGCACTCACCTTCTCTCCGTCAAGTCCCTGGGTGCCGTCTTTGCCATCCCTGCCGGGGATGCCCTGTAGTTAGAATCATGTCTAATTAGAACAGGCCACTTTAGGATAAAACCCACGAACCATGTATTGTGTTAAAACAGGTAGTTCTACTGAACAAGACACTCACAGGCTCTCCTTTGGGTCCTAGTCCACCGGGACCTCCTTTAGGACCGATTTTGCCCTGAGAGAATGGGGGAGATATTTCTAGCTCTGCTTCCCCAACAAAGGCATTTATAATCCTTTTTTAAAAAGGATTGTTAAGAGAAGTGTCTGAGACCTGGTCCTCTACTCACAATGTCTCCCTTGGGTCCGTTGAATCCCTGGGGTCCCTTCTCTCCTGCATCACCCTGAAAGCATCAGATTGAAACACACACCCAGCTATTCATTGATGGGAGCAGTTATCCGTTTTGCAACAGCATCCCACTTTACTTCCCCCCCCCCCACCCCCCCCCCCTCCAGTAATTCCCTCTTGGAGTGCGTTAGAAGCAGGATGAGAGACTCACTGTCTTTCCAATGACGCCTGTGATACCAGGCTTGCCTCTGAAGCCTGTCAGACCCTGGAGGCAGAACACAACATGTCAGCCACGACAGTGAGGATTTAAAACACCAACACCCGCTTAAATACCAAGTGTGTGATCCACGTTGTAAATGATACCTACCCTGTTTCCTACAGCTCCCATTGGTCCCTGGAGGCCCCTGAGACCACGTGGGCCCTGAAAAACAAGCCGACTTCGTTGTAAAGGCATCTTCATACTGGCCTCAATGTCTCATCCACAATGCCAGAAATACGCACAATATGCATAACTAATCAAATAGGAGGGTTCTAGTCTGTAAACTCACCTGCAGACCCACAGTACCAGGAATACCTGGAGGACCAGGCGGGCCAACGATACCCTACAAGAAAGATGATAAGATATTTACTTTTTACAATTTCTTATTATCAACAGTTGTATTGAATCAATACTTCTTGCCCAGCTGCCGATGGTGCTGTTTTTCACAGACTACAGTGCACAGTAGGCCCAATGAAAGTATCGACGGTGTTTAACGAAGGCTCACCTTCTCCCCGTCTTTGCCGAGTTCTCCTTTGTCTCCCTTATGGCCTGTGTGTCCCTACAAGAATACGACGGGAAGAGGGATTGTGTGTTAGAGAGCACACAATTCAATCAGTTCTGAATGTTGAGAAGCGACAGCCGCCGCGGATGGACACGCTCACTTTGAATCCTGGCATCCCAGGAGGACCAGGCGGGCCATGGGGACAAATGGCGGGACACTGCAAAGGACAGACCGAGACACAGATAAGACTGAGGCACAGCCTCTGTGGAGCACTGCACTGCTCTGCCGCCTGAATAATGTAGCATGCTGTGGTACATTATGTCTGTTTCACAGCCGGGATCAACAAGTATTTTCTTATGTTATCTTTACAGCTACGTGAATCAAGACCACTGCACACGTACCAGAAGATCCCCACTGCCATCAGGAAGAGTGCCAGGAAGACCCTGGTTGTTGGTGGGAGAGGAAAAAGAGGAAAAGTATTTTAATAATAATAAAAATGTGCTGAAGTAATATCTGACTTGTCTTGCCATTGTCTCAAAGCATAATCCCATTAGCACTTACTGGGGGTCCATCAGCGCCGACAGGGCCAGCAAGCCCTGCAAGACCTTCAGAGCCCTGGTGGAAGAATAGAGAACATCAGCAATGTTCATGCAAACCATGCAGAGCCTCACCTACTTACATAACATTTCTATGTTCAAGATGAAATGCAACTAAAAAATCATATCATCTTCTTGTTTGGTTTTACTGCAATTGTCTCATGCATTAGGCCTTATAATATAAATTATATTTGATTTAATGTTTTCATTTTCGGCGATAGTTGACAATCGCAGATAACTGTGCAAAGTCTCCCATCAAACTGACACAAATGCGACAAAATAAAGACAAAATCCTAAACATAAGGTTACAAGTATTGCTTGTAACCTTATCTTACTAAAAATCTCTCCCCACGCTCACTTCATGCTGATAAAATACATTTATTACTCTATTTACTCACATCTTGTCTGCTTTCACTCTATACTTTGCGTTGTTTGCTATTTTGCTGAGACGGGAATTCAAATTCGTTTGTGTGTTTTGGAATCTTCTCTGGACGAGAAATGCCAATTAAAAAATATGATCTAAAGGCCACAGTCTGTGCAGCCAGGGTGAGTTCATCCTCCCATCGAACTCTGTCACGCATCACCCTCATAACGCATACACACTGAGCACACAAAGGAGCGGTACTAACAATGTTTTCTTCAAGCAACATCGCTGCTTGTATGGTTATTTTTAGTGCTGTGTTTTACTGTACGATATGGTAATGAGGGTCAGAGATACACTAGCAGACTGTTGTGGGAGTACAGCAAGAGCAAGGATGAACGGCCCCCTGGGAACAGCAGGCTTCAGGAAGCGTGCTCAGATACTCACTGCTGGGCCCTGTGGTCCCACTCCGCCTGGCAAGCCGTTGGTTCCCGGCAACCCCTGAAATGAATAGACAGGAAATAAGTGTACTTGAAAACAAATAGCGGCATATAATCATTATGGAATAGAGTGCCGTTATGGTGTTGCTATATGCTATAAATACCTAATGTCATTGGATTTTGCACTTTTTTATATTTTGGGTTGAGATTCGATTTATTTTTCATGTCATTTCCCATATTGTCCGTTATTTATTTTCCTTAGAGCAATAATGCAAACATGGTGCATGCACACACATGCACAGACAGACACATAGACACATGCACGCCCACACACACACAGATACAGATAGGAAAATAGCTTTACTCACTGCAGCTCCTGATCTCCCTCTGCCCTACGAAGAGAGGGGAGGGCAAATTAAGTCACAGAATTATGCATAATCACATGTTCAGCAATCAAAGCTTTGAATTGTTCTGTATCCTGTTAAATATTAGTGCCTCTCAATGGGAACCTGATGAACATTTTCGCTCTCTCATTATCCCTTGGCTAATTTAATTATGCATATTTTCTTTCTGACTTCTAATTTCTTGTTTCTTCCACGCATAGAGCACAAGTATGACTTATTTTGCATTGATTGCATTGCACCTTCACGTTGATTAGATTGGTACAATCATTGGTCCATTCATTATCACTGATTTGACATAATGTGTATTTATCCTCGTAATTATGAGTTCCAATTACTTATGTTCATCAAACATGTTCAGCTTCTCTCCTTTAGCTTGTATTTGCGTAATTTCAAACAGCATAACCCAATTTTGGGTTGTAATATAGCCGTGTCCTCTTCAGAGCAGTGGATGGCTCTGCCTCGTGATTGCATTCATATGTCCCTTGCAAACGCCTCATTTGAGGACGTGTACAAGCAGTGTCAGGCTGACCCATCACATGCATCAAGTAGTTACAATATCTGGATATCAATTTGAATAAGTATGTGACCTGACCAAAAGAGGATGTTTTAGTTAAAGGTAGAGGTACTTACAGGAGGCCCACCTGGCCCAGGGGGTCCCGCATCACCCTGCACAATAAGGAAGACAATTATTACAATGATGCATCTTCTAAGGATGCTAATGACAATGCTAACATAGTTATATTCACTGTATTATTGTATATATATGAATTTGAATATACAATTTAATTGCCATTAAATAGAAACAAAACATATTTATCTCAACAACTAAGTTGTAGGGTGTATCCTATATCATATATAATGAGGTATGTTAAGTAGATACAATGGTTTATGTCTGTGACTGTGTGTGTCCTGGGGGGGGGGGGGGGGGGGGGGGGGAAACTCCTTGAAATAAATATGAAACGGTGATAACCGTTACACCTGGTAATTGTCTCCCTGCAGCAATCCATTTGGCTTAATTATTATGTAGTTGAAATTACATTTCACTCCGGGTGGATTGGCGGTTTTAAACTGAAAGTAATTTTCCCTTCCTATTTTAAAATCTCCAACCTACAGAACTGACTCCTTCATCCTATTCCTGCATTCTCATTGGCTGTATTTGGTTTTCTTGTGTGGTGAGAAGTGCACAGTGCGTCTTCACATGGCTGTGTGGTCGGGAGTCTCCGCATTCCTCGTTGTGCAAACGAAACAAGAGCGCAGACGGCTGCACAAATGCACAAATTTGGTAGAATATTTTACCAGTCTTTGTTGTACACACCCACACTAACACGCAAGCACACACCCACACTAACATGCAAGCAGGTACACACATGCGCACACACACGCACGCACGCACACACGCACACACGCACACACGCACACACACACACACACACACACACACACACACACACACACACACACACACACAAACATACGCAGTCATTACCTTCTAGGATGTATTGTTTTATTATTATTTTTGATATTGTCTACACACAAGCACGGGAACATTAAGATGGCATTAACTCAATTAGGCAAGGGCTTATCAATGGTGTCATCACTTATCCTTGTTTTAACCTCACATAATAAAGGTTCAACTGTAAACCCTACCAGACAGTTTCCAACAGCACAAGTCCTATTAAAAACAAGCATTAACTGTTGCCTAGCTCTTCAGGTTTAGCTCGGGATAATTAGCTGGAATGCAAGGGATTTTCTATGGCATGGCTGTGTGTTCACAACCAGGTGAAGAAGTAGGTGACTCCAATATACCGTGTAAGGCATCTGTTTCATCATGTGAGCAGTGGCACTCTGAGCCCCAGGGCCAAAGACCCCCCCTCTCCCCGGTACCTGGTGGAGGTGGGCAGCTCGGTGCATTCCATACAGGATTAGGACAGAGCCAGCAGTCAGCAGTGCCCAAATCCGATTGGGTCTGCCCTCATTAAAAACCTTCCCACCAAGCGCACTAACCGTCTGGGTAAATCCAGAGAGACAGGAAGACTGGGGGGCCTTATCCCTGCATGACTGAGGACCCATATCTAACAGTAGGCAGTTGTGGAGTTTTTTACACCACTTATCACAATTGTGATGATTGTAGCTACAAATCACTCCAACTGAGAACAGGCGCGTGTAGCCATGTGTGTATGAGTATAATACTATTCTGTGTGGTGTTTTCCTGCTTAATTGCAGCTGGTAGATCGATGTCAGTGCAGAGACAGAATGAAGGGGATGTCAGGTAGGGTACAACCAGGGTGTGTACCCCGAGTGTCACTTACCGCGTCTCCTGGGGGGCCGTCCTTCCCCGAGGGGCCATCAGGGCCGGTCAAACCCTGAGAGCACATGATAATAAACCATTATCCATAGACTATTCTATCCACTCATTTTACAACACAAACATGTGCATGATATCATGTGAATGTTGGTGCTAGCGCGAGATATTTAGCCTCACGGGGTTTAAACCTTTTGTGAGAAAGTGTTGCTAGACGTTCATGTCATGGGCATGGAGTTGGGTTGTTTTTGTTTGTTGAAGAGACTTACATCTACCCCTGGCAGTCCAGGGAGTCCCGGCTTCCCAGGTCCGCCCGGCAAACCTGCTTTCCCCTTAGGACCCTGAAGAGAAGGAAGACGAGGAGAAAACGAGGTGAATAAACCAAATCAGATGCATGTTCTGCGTACACTATTATGTGGATGTTAACTTACAGCTTTTCCGGAGAGTCCAGCAGGGCCAGTTTTCCCCTGTGGTCAATATAGATAGGAGAAAGGAGACAGAGAAATCAATAACATAAGCATCACATCACACTGTATTTATAATTAGCATTTGAAAAGCATCATCACTCTGATAAAAGACTGCAACAGATGGGGACATATATATATGTCCTCATCACATCATGAATAAAGGATGCTTTGGTGAGCATCTGGATCAGGGGCCGCCCCCTGCCAGGCGGTCTACAGGATGAGAGCTCCAGGTTGGCTGGAGCGTGTGTACGGACAGGGAGGAGCTCGGAGGTGAAACTTTAGATGCTCTCATAGGACTGGGGAATGCATGAATGAATAGACCCTCTGTGTGGCTGAGCACTCCTCATTTAGGATACAGAAACAGAAATAACCAGAGGCAAAGGGTCACACTGGACCGGAAATTTTAAAAAGCATTTTTTTGCTTTTATTTATTAGTTATTTTCCTTGAAATGCCTTTGATAGACCATAATCAATACATGGATTAATTAATTCATTATCCATTCATCCATTTTCCTTTCTTTGGTTTTGTTTGCTGTGTAAGCAACCACTGTAGTTGAGATTTCCTATTTCTTCATAGAAAGCTTTTCTTTCACAGCTTCCAACATACCAGTATTCTTCTGACATTGGCCAACTGTGTTTTGGTCATGGATGTTTCTGGAGCCACGCTCCCACCACAGTAGGTTGTCAAGCCTCCCATCGTATCCACTCAGCCAAAACCATATGTACATTGACTACCAGAGAGTAAGTACCACCAACACCCCTGAGTCAACACCTGGAGGGAGGGGCAATGGCTTCGGAAAGGAGGAGGAGCCAATGTGATCAAATATGGTAGACACAAGAATAAATAAAGGGGCCGTAACCTAAGGTAACATAAGAGAGGCTGCAGTTTGGATAAGATGTGTGGAACCACTTGTTGCACTACCATACATTGGACATTATGTCTAGAACTGTTGTCTTTATTCACACAAACACACTCTCACTTTCCCTCTCTCTCTTTCGCTTTCACGCACACATGGAAACACATTTCGTTGATGGTGTCCTTTGATAAATATCTTGTTTGCAATATCTTAAAATCTTAAAACATATTTAAAACGTATATAATCTGAAAACCAGGCTGCTGACTAGCAGCTGGAGCGGCCTTACTCACGTCAGTGCCATCCTTCCCCGGGGGACCATGAGGTCCTGGGGGCCCAGATGCCCCTCTTGGTCCAGGTCTCTACAAAGAAAAATCATTCCTTGATCACCTGCTTGTGCTGGAAATCGTCAGCCTTTACGTTATTTGTAATTGATCATTACTGAGAAAGAAACAACAGTTTATCCTTCAATCCGGTCCAGACGGGTAAATAAGATACCTTTTTTTAACTGGTTCAAGAAGCATACATCATTTAGGAAATTCTAACATAAAATTACACAATAAAGTAATGTTGTTAATTGGGACTCAAATACGCATGCGTAGTTATGACTCTAAAATGTGACATAACAATATAATGAATATACATGGGCTACAAATGCTATATATATATATCATACACAATAATAATAAACAATGATTTAATTTGGTAATGTATTATTCTCTTCATGAGTTTGAAATAGCCAATAGTTGAATTGGATCAATGAACAAAGATGGTATTATGCGCCCGGTAGGCCTGCTGCTTTCCAAAGAAAACATTCCATAGGTCTGGACAAACATAACCGACTCGCTGAGTTACCACCTGCGGACCATTAAGGTCCTAATTCATAGAAAATGTCCATACAATTGACAAAAAAACACAGCAGGGCCTCTGAGCTATGTTTAACGTTAAATGCCAATAATGCATAGGTATATTGATTGCAACAAAATATAACCTATTATAGATTGTTTTATATGGGTTCTTCTCTTTAAAGCGTCAGCTATACAGTAATAGGTACAACTTTAATCCACATTTAATTAGACTTTGACAGCCTTTGAGCCTTTGATGGCAGACAGCATTTACTCGCCCAGTTATCAATGCAGTCAGGTGAAGTGTTTCACTTTATCAGGCACAACATTAATGGCATGGCATCATAGGGATAAGGTATTTAAACAGAAGCTATGGGCCTATCTTTATTTTTAAGACGGGCTGTGGTCTCGTTCGGAGGTGCCCCACCACCAACCTTACCTGGGCTGTAGAGGATGTCAAAAGTTGGCACAGTAAGAGCACCCCAAGAGCAGAGAATAACGCCATGGCTCCCGCTCGCCCCTAAAATCCGATTACGAAGCGGGAAATAATGCAACCCCGGTGCCCTGGTCCTCGTTAGCTCCCCCCGTATCAGCGACGGAGCCTTCCTTCACCTTGCGACGCACAGCTCCTGAATGACATCCGCTTTGAATCCAGATAAACCCGAGCCTCCGGCTGAAGGGGCTGAACTCAAATCTCGGACAGTGTTGGAAGTGGGTGAGGGGGGGCGATGAGAGGCAATGGGACGGGGGAGAGCTAGAGAAGGGCAACCCTAGGAGGAGACCAAACAAGTGGGCTGGGTCGTCGTGATATGTCAAGACGAGGTCTAGCCTATAGCAGTCCAGCACAAGAGGCCACTTTCACTATAAAAGCGTAGGCCTGCGTGGACGATGGGATGCAGGACAGAACTGTGTTGCATATAGCATGCCAAGCAAAGGTATGATACAGCGGTATTCAAGTGATGAACAGTATTTAACTTCTAATCTGAACTGATGTCCTTCCGGTATCGTCAGCACAACAATCTGAATGAAAGCATATACAAATTCTTAAAACATTTTATTTTTTAATTATTCAACAGGAAAGGTGTTCAGGATAGTGCCCTGACGAACGTCAAGAATCTCTTTGAATTAGTTTTAAAGAGTCATTTCCCACTCAGACTTCTGCACTTCAGATGGATTCTAGGATTCTCGTTGAATGTCACGCTAATCCTGAGATGCATTCCATGTCATTAACCAAGTAAAATGTAAATGTAACAAAAGCTGATATCTACTGCAGGATTTTCCTGAGAATTGCAATTAATTAACTAAGAATAGATTTTGGCTTTGGCAAAACATCTCATAGACTATTCTTTATAAAGTTAATAAAATCATTAATAGCCAGCCAGCCACGTAGCATTAATATACAACATACTGAAATTTCAACCAAAGCATTGCATACACTGCCAAAACATACAATCAACCAGTCTATTATATTTTTGGCAAAGTGTTAATTTTTGCTCCCCAACTGTGCAACAAAACATATCAATTGTGTAACATTCTAAGGGGAATGACATTCAATTATTTTCCCCATTCGACAGCGGGTTCAACAGAAATACATATCTTGTGATGTCTCAATCAAATAAAGTACAGTTCAATTAATCTGCTAAACATATCAGTGCAAATAACTGTCTTCAGTTGCAAAAGTACTGAACTTAAATACACCTTTTTTAATTTCATTCAAAATTATTCTTCTTTTAGGGAAAACGACATTTAACGAATAATAACTATAATACCAATTATTTTGTAGGGGTGTCAAATAGTAGTTATTATTATTACTGTTGTCCCAGTGATTGGTCTCTTGGTTGGAACTTGTAGGACAGCCATGTAGCAACAGTATCTATTTATTTTTTTTAAACAAAGAAACAATCGCCCCTTAAAAAAGGAAAACGTAAGGCTAGAAAAAACCTTAATATATATCATTTCACTTCATTTGATTTGATTTAATTTAAGCTCAACTAAGCGATTGTCATTGAAACAACCTAATGTCCACCAGTCGTCTTTATTCATGAGTTCCCGTCCTGGCCTGCGGTGGGCTGGTTTGAATCAACGTCCATGGCCTCACAGCCCTTCCCATTAGTCTGTTCATCAGTGTGTTTATTCACACTAAGCAATGACTCGCTCGACACCTCCGCAGCTTTCCTGCCCTCCTCTGTCCCAAAGTCAGTCCTGGGGATCTTCTCCTCCCTCCCAGAGGGCCGAGAGGGTGAGGACTTAGAGGAGCCCTCTGGCTTTGTCTTGGGGCCTGCTGACGGGCTTGTGTGCATGGGAAGAGCGTTGGTGACTGATGATTTCTCCTCCATCTGCCCATTGGCCGAGTCCACTGCTAGAGTACTGCTTTGCAGCACCTTGCCGTCCTCCCCCTCATCCTTCGTCTTCCTCTCAGACTCTATAACACTGACCGTCTCTGGTGTGATGTCCTTTGATGAACTGGGGTCCCTGCTGTCCGGGACTACATTTGTAACAGGATCAGGACTTACTGACTGGTCCATTTCATCATCAACATTGTCGTCGTCATCCCCACCGTCATCTTCATCATCATCATCAACATTCCCAGCATCCTCATCCTCGACCGTGTCACAACCGTTATGGTTGTCTACTAACAAAACCTTGGCATTCCCGTTTTCAAGAGTCCCGGCTTCCGGCTTAGACTCCGCTCCATACGGCTTGGTTTTGTCTCCACTCGTCGTCTGCTCGCTCTTCTGAGTGTCTGCAGTGCCATCAGCTCTCGCCGCCGCCGCCGCCTCCTCCTTCTGGGCACCGCCGGCTGCCTCCCCGTCCTTGCCTTTCCCCCGGGATGAGTGATCCTCCTTCCCGTCGCCGATCCCCACTGCGTCAGGCTTCTTCTCCGCTCTTTTGAACTGCTTGAGGATCTTCCGCGGGCACCAAACAAACTTGTCCTTGGGCTCAAAGTTCTGATAGGCGTAGCGCACCAGCTCCTGGCGCTTCTGCTTGTCCAGCACGGCGAACAGGAAGTAGTCCAGCACGCTGCGCTTGATGCTGCCGAGGCTCTTCTTGACCAGCGTCTCCTCCAGGAAGAAGCGCACCAGCGGGGCCTGGTAGTGGTCGAAGCCCAGCTCGCCCAGACTCTTCAGGATGCGTGTGATGCGGAGGTTGTTGTGCATGTTCCTGGTACAAAAGAAAGCAGGGAGCACAAACAACAGAGTGAGTTAACATCCGTGTTGAATTGTGAATGAGGGAACATCTTCAAAACAAAATGACGCCATTCATCATCCCAACAGCTGCAACTCAGGCAACAAAATTATAGAATTATGACTTTTCGATAATAGTCTGTTCACAAGATTTCACCAAAACTCAACTTAAAGTGGATTGAAGGTAAGATAAGGTCTGTTTGGCTGATCCGTTTGTATAATACAAACATACCTCTCAAGGTTTCCAAAGCGTTCCTTCGAGTTGTCAGCACGTTTGACTTCGCCCGTCTCTCTGTTGACCAACTGGATGCCATAAAACCCCAGCATAAGTTCATAGGACTCGACCAGTCTCCCCTTGGCCTCGTCGTTCTTTTTAAATGCCTAAGAACCGAAGTATGGATTCAATAAATGATGAAATCACTGCAAATGTTATTGACAGAAACAGAAATTTGGAAAATCATAAAATAACATGTCATGTCTAACTCAAACATGGTAGAAATTAGATACACACATGATACTTCAAAATGTAACCAATTCCATAAAGGACACCCAATATTCTAACAGGAACAAAAAGACTCCCACTCACCTCAATCTCCTTCTTCGTAAGTTCTGAAGCCATGTAGTTCACTCCTGGTTCCCTTAATGGAAACAGCCTTTGACAAAGAATTGACAAATGATTACTGGGTAATACGACAACTTGACATTATGTAAAATTGAAATGCAACTTTGGCCATTAAGGGAAGGCCTACAATCAAGGCATTATTTATAGGAACCTTTGTGAATTATCTTAATTCAATATAATAATAATAATAATAATACTTATTATTATAATCTCCTTAAATGTTGTCTGCTGCACACTACATCCTGAAACATCATCAGCGAGCTTCCTTCAATTAAATGTATAGCTAAATAGTGTAACTGTATTTTAATCAAATTAAGATTTGTATGGGCAAAATCAAGTATCAAAACGTACCTAACAAAGCATAGTTAATAGTTCAATATTACCATTGGATGTAGGAATGCACCCTCTCAAGCTTCTTGTAGTCAGTCTTCCATTCTTTATGAAAAGTTTCAATGAAGACATCTACAAATGAAGCAACAAAAAGGTAAACCTTAAACCTTTGACAACTAATAGAAGTAAAAACAACAACTGTTTAACACATGTATTGGAACGTTGGTAGTTACCATCAGGAGCTGAGGGAAACTGGTTTAGATAAAACTTCAAATTGTTCATTTTGTCTTCTGAACACTCATCATCTGTAAGATTCTGCAAAGACATTACAAACAGGCATATAAACAAAAGCACATCTCAACCTAACTCGTAATTTATTTGAGGGCAAAGTTGAATTTGAGTTAGGACTTACTGGATACCCTCGCCTGTAGTTTTGCATGTCCTTTGCTGCCCTCATATTCCTGGACGTATGCGGCCATGGCTGGAAATAGTTTAATCATGATATCATCAGAGCAGATATATCCCAATAGGGAAGACAACATATTTAGACAAAGGAATAAACAATTGCCATTGTTATACGATATATATTCGTGAGTAAACCTTTTGTACACTGTATGGAGTAAACATAAGCAAGCTATCTATGTGCATTTGCGAGCCGACATTAATGGCATTGGCAACCATGGTGATCTAGACCAGGCCATTCTAGCTTTGACACATAACTGACATCCTTCAACTTTGCCCTTTGCGACAACAACCGTCTTACAAAACGTCTTTACACAGTCTCCAATAATGAACACATTTTAAATCAAACAAGTGTTCCTTCGTTTGTCCTTGAGGGGTCGTGTGGTCAGGCTCATCCAGACCGCAGAAGATCCCCTAGGAACTAACTCGACCAACCGGATAGGTTGATCTGTGCAGGAAACAAACACCCCGTCTTCTCAAATGTTTAACGTTAGTGCAATGTGCCTGCACAAAGTGCTGTTTTTATGGGGCAATTTGACTAAGATTGTCGTCTCCCCTCGATGGTTGAAGGTACATTCGTATTACCATGTATTGACGTTTGGTGAGATGGTCGCTGTTGCACAGGACTTAGTATGAAACGACAACATGGTGACGTGAATGTCATTGCTATGGGCCTACCACCTACAGTGAGGTATTGATCAAATTAAACACTAGATAAAAACGAGTTGACTGCCCGGCATAATGTTGTACATAGATGAAACCTATGAAAAGTTAGCTAATGCCAGTGGCTAGCATGCTAGCAACAAGCTAGCTTAGCAATTACTATGAGAAGAACGACCAAGAAACTGGCCTACTGCTGACCGTTCACCTAACCGGGCCGTGGTCTGACACCTGACACGACGAGGGCCCCTCGATCTGGTTCAAAAACAACACAGAGGGGGTACGTACCAACGCCCAGGGTTTGTTTTTATCTTGTCGACGGGTTGGTCTCCCCACGGTCTGCTCTTCTCCATCACTCTCCGTGTCCCAGGTCGAGTCGTACTCACACACGTAGTCGTCCTCCATCGTTACACCAACACACCAAGGCTAGCTAGAGCACAAGATTCGGACGATGTAGTTGTATATCTAAGATAAGACATGAGTTGCGCCACACTGTTGAATCCCCCCACTGCGTGCTAGCCCCAGACCTCAAGCGACCAGCCTTCCCGACATCCTTTCACGTTGGCATAGCGCGGAACCGAGGAGGCTGCGCCGGGGTGAAGTAAGCGTCATATTCGATGTTCGTGAGATTGCAGTAACGGAGCTGCTGTGCCAGCCCACTTGGTTAAGAACCCCAAGGGTTAAATTTTCGGTGAAAAAAAAGGAATAGTGAAATCTATGGACAGTTGACAGTAATTTTTTTCTTTTTAATTCTTAAAATTTAGGGGACGTCATTGTCCAACGACGAATAAGGAGTCAAACTGGTTTGGATGTAAATCCACAAGGCTTGACAGAGTTAATTGAAGTTCATAGAATACCTTCTCAAACAACAAGAAAACATTTTTTTGGTTCGGTGGCACCCTTGCACTGAAACCCTCAGATTCTTGAAGTTCCACTCTTAATGCCACGTTCACATCTAGCGTTTTTTGTAATAGGGAAAAGTTGAGCCTACCGTTTTTTCAACAAAAAGAAAAGCTGGCAGCGTTTTTGGGCCTAAAAGCGCCGAGAGCGTTTTTTCTATTGCCTATCAACGAATCCATTCTAGACCCGACGTTACTCGCCTACTACCTATCCAGGCTAGAGCCCATTAGACATGTTGTAGATCTCGACATGTTCTGTAATTAAAACTATTAATCGCTCCACCGGCACTTTCCCGAGTGATTTGTCTGCCATTGTTTCTTGTTTTGACAGTTGAGAGTTTCCTTCGTGACGAAGTGTCAATGTTCCGCTTGTGATTGGTCAGTTGCCCAAAAGACGCCTGACGTCGGCCGCTTTCTTCCTGAAAGTTGAACTTTTTTCAACGCTCCGTATGGCAGAAAAAAACGCTGGGAGAGGCGTTTAAAAAAGCGGCCGACCTATTCGGTCAGCCTGCCAGAGCCAGTGGCAGCCAGCGCGGCCGGCAAGTGGCAGCCAGCGCGGCCAGTGGCAGCCAGCGCGGACAGTGGCAGCCAGCGCGGCTGGCCTGTCGTCGCAGCTAGCCAGCCGATACCAGCCAGGCGTTGCTGCCCGTCATTACGTCGTATGATTATCATTCCATCGTACTAAATCATACAAAAATGTTCAAATGAAAGAGACCGATTACGATTACGAGTTTGAGTAAAATGGTAAATATATACCTGATCGTGATGAGTATCGAACAGCCATTGTGATGATTACCAACCTAGGGCCACTACCACTTGTACCACGGTGCCATTGACATTTAGTCGTTGTACTTTTATTAAACTATATAACTCTATAACGAAGAACTTTGTACCGATACTTTATCAGGCTTAATGATATTTAACAAAACAAATAGGCTATGTATAATTTCGAAAATACATTATTTCAATATGCCCCAAATTACAACTAATATATCACTCTATAACGAAGTGCTTTGTGCATAATATACCTTATTAGGCTTAATGATATTTAACAAAACAAATATATAGGCTATATATAAGATATAAAATTCATTATTTGACTGATAGACTGATAGACCAACGATTTTATCATTTTAAACTGTACTTCAATATAGAAATATTAAAACAATATTAGCAATAAAGAGCTGTAGGTAGCTTTCGCCCTTTCTGGTACTTCAACTGTCGCAAAAACCCGTTAATAACATGCAAATTAACTGATTAAGGACCGCCCATAGACTTTGAGCGACCGAGCCAGCCAGCGACCAAAACGGCAGCCAGACGAGAAAACGGCAGCCAGACGTGCGACCAACACAGCGACCAAAGCGACCTACGTCGCGACCAATGCGACCTACGTCGCGACCAATGCGACCTAGGTCGCGACGCACGTCGTTGGCCACTCAGAGAGCTCGGCCCCGCTCCCCATCCAGGTGCCCCTAAAGGGACAAAAGATGTCTCCCTGATAAACTCTGCCAAGCAACTTGTGGCGCCACTGAACTAAGAAAAGGCACCTCTTATTTATGGAAAAAGACTACTCGACTCCAAAGAACCCTTCCTCACAGGCCAGCTGTCTAACCCTTATATTACCTGCGAGCAACTCAACCAGACGGCATTCTAAACTGCAAGGCCAGGGATTCCAGTTGGGAAAAACAGCAATGGCGCTGTTCTACAAACATTCTGAGTGTTATGCTTGGTGGTAGAGAGAACGTGATCAGCCGTTGATTTTTACATGTACATCCACATATCATTCAATTCCTGCCACCAACTGGCTGCAAAAGGATGGTCCTTAATTTCCCACCCACAGAATTTACTCACTCACTCACTCACTCACTCACTCACTCACTCACTCACTCAATAAGATTACTGGGAACGTTTTTTCACAATGTATGGTACCCATATCATACAAATGAGCCAAAATTATGTCTGTAACGTCCAATATACGGTATCTTGGCATTTATACATTAGTTAGATATAAATAGAATCCAGCGTTATCAAATGAAATTGAATGATGAGTGGCCACTAGATTGAGTTTCTATTTTTGTGTTTAGTTACTGTGGAAACTGAAAATATGTGCAGGCATCTAGAATTCGCTGTAGCGTCTCTCTGCTACATGCCGCTGTTGTGACTTTGTGTTTCTATGCAATGGGTCAAATCAGTCCCAGTGATGAGAGCAATGGGACTGATTAGTGAACATTATACGATTAACTTTGGAGTAAATTAAAATAAATGATCAATAAAATAAAATAAATGATCATCAATAACACACAAAAAGTAATGCAACCAAGTATTGCATACTGAAATTGAATGACAATTTTACGTTATGTTATTTTCAATCAATCTATATGCTTTAAATCTTCTCAATGCCTAACCTGGGCAAATGCTCTCTCTTTTGTTCCAGTGTAATACAGGCAACATTAAAGCTGATTAAAGCTGATGCCAGACTGTCTTTCGTTTTTTTACACTAGAAACGTTCACAGAACCGTTTACCTTTGGGACTTTGAACCGAGACAACAAACCAGCACAGCAACCCATACCTGGAGCTCAATTCAATTCAATTCAATTTTATTTATATAGCCCTTAATCACCATTACAGTCTCAAAGGGCTTTAACAGGCCAAATATTTGTGACACCCCCCTTTACCCATGCCCCCACACGGGCAAGAAAAAACTCCCTTGAATCAGCAAGGAAGAAATCTTGAGAAGAAACGCAGTGTAGGGGATCCCTTCTTCCAGGGATGGTCAGGAGTGCAATGGGTGCCACAATTGGCATACAGGTAAATACATGTACATCATATTAAAATGGTGATGGGGTTCTGGCCGGTTATCCATAAGGAGAGTCCAGGCATCCAGTCCAGCACCCGCAGCACGCTACAACTGACA